>NC_138373.1:120125304-120163283 GCF_054177405.1 Leptonychotes weddellii | reverse complement strand
AAACAAATAACACATTATATGTTAAAAAAAAAAAGAAGAAGACGATAGCAGGAGGGGAGGAATGAAGGGAGGGAAATCGGAGGGGGAGACGAACCATAAGAGACTATGGACTCTGAAAAACAAACTGAGGGTTCTAGAGGGGAGGGGGGTGGGGGGATGGATTAGCTTGGTGATGGGTATTAAAGAGGGCACGTTCTGCATGGAGCACTGGGTGTTATACGCAAACAGTGAATCATGGAACACTATATCAAAAGCTAATGATGTAATGTATGGTGATTAACATAACATAGTAATAATAAAAAAAAGAGTTTTCAAGCAACTTTTATTTGTGAATTATACTCTGGAGCAGAGCCAAGGAAGTGGCATGATGAGATGAACTTTGACTCAAATACTAGAGAGAGCAAAATTTTTAAAATAAGAAACTGAATATATGGTGCAATTTGTAAAGCCTCCTACCACTGCACCTCAAACCACAGTTGCAAGTCGTCCCTAGGTCCTGGTCAACCCCCTTAATAGCCAGTGTAGCTGGACTGAGACAGAAAGCTCAGGTGAAGAACAAGAGGGAAAGCCAGTTCGGGCCCCTTCATGCTTGAAAGAGATTCCCCTTCTCTTCACGATGCTGCAGATTTGATCGTAATATAGCCATTTCTTTACAGTTAAAACATGACAAATCTTCCCATTTTTCACTACATTTGAAAATGATGTCCTTGATTGAAAAATTCTATACCATATATCTTCCTCAAATGACCAAAATTTATATATTAGAAGGAGCCCAGTAAGTTTTGCTAAATAATTGCGAAGATATGGGCGCCTGGGTGGCTCAGTTGGTTAAGCGACTGCCTTTGGCTCAGATCATGATCCTGGAGTCCCTGGATTGAGTCCCGCATCGGGCTCCCTGCTCGGCAGGGAGTCTGCTTCTCCCTCTGACCCTCCCAACCCTTCCTCCTCTCATGTGCTCTCTCTCTCAGTCTCTCTCTCTCAAATAAATAAATAAAATCTTTTAAAAAAATAATTGCTAAGATAAGGACCAGAACAAGGACAGAACTTTGTTTTATAATCCTAAATCTAATCTTTTGATATACCATTTTTACTACCAAAAAAAAAAAAAAATCCGTTCTTATTACCTAGCCTCTAGACACAAGTATCATCATGGTAATACTTTAGTATGGAGTACTTTTATTTAGGAATCTCTTTCAGATCTCTTTATGATACATTGGAAAGGTTATTGATTTGGCAGTGATGTTGTCAAAGAATTTGAGTGCAATAATAACAGCATCATTGATCAAAGCAGACTATAAAAATCATTGAGAAATTTACAAAATGAGGTTTTATTAGTAACTTGAACACATTTATCACTAAGTATGCAACAATTAGTTAATGTATAAGCAATTTATAACATGTTAATTTCCAAAGTTTGTTTTGTTTTAATAATTTATGGAGACTTATGATGCCATAGAGAAGGAGGGGGGAGATGGCTAGAATCTAAACAAGGGTAAGTAGTAGATTCCAAGCCTTTTCAAATATAACAGTGATTTGGGAAATGTATTTTACCTCTCTGATCTTTAGTTTTCTAATTTGTGAAATGGTGAAAATATGTACAATACAGTATTGCCTGAGGATCAAATGGGATAATATGGATAACGATACAATGCATGTGAAAATACTTTACATGCTTATAAACCTCTACTAAACAAACATTGTTTGTTATTACTTAAAACTCCAATAATGTTTCAGAAATGTTTTACCAATGGCAAAGAGATTAAATTGTTGATCCAAATTTTTACTCCTTAACTATAGGTTTGTTATTTAAGCTTTTTTTTTGGCCAAGAGTAGGTAGGCAGAAGCAACAGAGTACCACTTCCAAGCCTGGTCTTTAAGAAGCATCATGGGTTTCTACTCTTTCTCTTCTACAACTGTCATCATCGTGAGAAGAGAATGCTTTGGTTTGCCTTCTGTCCCAAGGAGAATTAGAGAATTAAAGATAACTTCTGGTTGTAGTCTAAGCAGTATAGTTATCCTAAGGAGCTTAGTACTTAGTGCCTAAAAATTTAGGTTCAGATCCCATCTCTGACACTGTTTGATTCAATAATTTGTGACACATCATTTAAAAATGATGAGCTAGACTTCTTTTCATGTATAAAACAATTAATAAAACTTTTACAAAAGATCATGCATATATACAAACTTTCACACAGACTATAAAATACCTCCAAATTGATTATCTTATTGGTAGACTACCATCGTTAGTAATCTACCAGTGAGATAATCAATTTAAAGGTATTTTATAATAGAAAGCATTTCACAGATATAATGCAGTTTCATTATTTTGTTATCATGTAAGCATATTTTAACCTCCATATTTTCAAAGAATGAGGGTAAGGAATAAACAAGCAGTACTATATTCTGGAAACAGAATTTGTCAATGGCTTCCGATCATACTTGCAATAAAATCTAAACTCCCTACCTAACTTAGAGATTTTTACATAATGAGACCCTAGCCTTCTCTATATTTCAGTTTATAATGTTTCTCTCTTGCTCACCACCCTCTAGCAAAACTAGTTTTCTCCAGGAGCTCAAAATTTTGCTGATTTTATTTCTGCCTTAGGAGCTTGTACTAGCATTTCTTCTATCTTTATGAGCTGAATCCTGATCATGTAGACATTAAACCTTCCCTAATCACCTTATCTAAAGTAGCACTCAACAACTCTATCAAACCACCTTACTTTAATCCTTCATTGAATACTCACAACCACTTGTTATTTTCTTGTATCTTCATTTCTTTTTTTTTCCTTATTTATTGTTAACCTCATCTCCCTACAATTAATCTCCATGAGTGCAAAACCTTGCCTTTGTTCTTCATCACAGTATTCCTAGTCCTTAGAATGGTGTCTGGCAAAGAGTTGGTTCTCAACATACATTTGTCAAATAATCAGAGAGAATTTCCTAGCTGAATACTTCTTTTAATGTTGGGGAGTAGTTTCAGAGAGGTACACTGTTTGCCAAAGACACACAGCCAGTTTATTGGATCTGAGTTCCATTACCTCTCTACTTTACCATGCTAATTTGGACTAACTCTCTTATTGATTTTATTATTACAAGTCATAATTTTATGTTCAAACTCAACATAAATCTACTATATTTCAATGAAGTTGAGAAATATTTTCAGAATTGTAAGAAAAGAGCAGGCATCCTGCCGACCAAATAAAAAGAAATGCTGACAAGCTGATCTGGATCAATCATCCCCTCAAGTAACAGAAGCAAAAAGCATATGTATAAAAGAAATACTTTCAATCAGAAGAATCCTGAAGGCACCTAAAACTCCAGATGGGGAAGTGACATTGGAAGGAGTTAGATCAAAAGTCTTATTGATTTTTATGATTACAAAGTGTTGTTTCTAGTAGTTTCAACACAAGCATTAAAAAAGCCAACAAAGAATGGTCACAGTTTCTGATGGATATTTAAAGTCAAGATGAAAGTCCATACTAAAAAATTATTGACTAAATGGCTAAGAAAAACAGTCATCTGTCATGTTAGAAAGAACCAAAAGCAAGTACTTATCCACTCACTTTGAGTGGGAGAGAAAAAAAGGAAGGTTACCAATTGTTAAAACATTTTAAGTTAAATCTGGTAAGAGTATCAAACATTTGCATAACATTTAATAGTTTATAAAAATAAGTTATTTTCATTCTCAACTTTAATACTCTATCCTTTGTAAAAGATATTTTTAATCCCCCTTTTAAAGATGGGGTATTTACTTCAGCTCTGATATATAGAGTTTGGAAGTTAACACACCTGTTGTTAAAACAAGAAAAAGCTGGACAAATAAACAAAAATCAATGACTTTTCTTGGATGCCTTAGAGAATTGAAGTCATAGGGCAAACAGCCACCGTGAAATATGGATGGACAGGTTCATCCACAGAGATATAAAATCCAAGATTTGGTTACCTGGAACAGAAGCTGCTGGGCACCATAAGCTGGAAGGAACAGTAAGAAATTATTTAATTATTAATTTTACTAATTCTCAAAGGCTGAGTATAAAACTAGAGCAACAGTCATTGTGGGGTCCCGCTCTTTCATTAGTTCCTCCAAGAACCCCACTAGGTTCTCATGGCCAGGATTTAAAAATGATCCTCCTTGTGGCCATGGCAGTGGAAAGATAAGAGTGCCTCTGTGAAACCCTCCCAGATCCTTCTCCTTGATAAAGGCCTATTCTTCCAGGGGAAAGGATGTTACCAATCGGCAATATTGTACCCTTATCCCAGCTAGAGTAAAGGCACTCCATCTCACTCTAACCTGCAACGGCCTTCTTGACTCAACTAAGGGGAAAAAATTCATAGTCAACACAGGGAACACTGGAGTAAATAGATTGAGAATGTTGCAGCTAAGGAGAGGAGTAAAGAGAAGAGGGGGGGAAAGCTAGCCTTCTTTAGAGGAGGCAGAAACATTTCTAAAGGCTATACTCCTGAAGCATAGGCTTAATAAGGGACTGTGACTTAATCAGAGGATTGTAAAAGACTCCTTCTCCCTCTTTACTACCATACCAACTGTATAATAGTAATGGATTACAGCTGCAAGATACAGGCCCTCCTAAGAAGCAGTACAAAGCAAAGCCCCAACGTCAGGAAGGGAGACCAAAATAAAGACACTAGAGGAAATTAAAGTCTCTGGTATCTATAACTACAACAAACATTGACGCATCCCAACTTTTAGCCGGATTAACATAAATTCTCATATTGAATGTCTATTTACCTGTTACCCAATACATGTCCTGTTACCCAATACATGTCCAGTCTTCAACAACAACAAAAAAATTGGAAAACATCTCAAAAGGCAAGAAACAACAAAGTTTGAAGAGACAAAGCAATCATCAGAACCACATTCAGATATGGCATGGATATTGTATTTATCAGACAGGGACTTTAAAATAATTATGATTAGTATATTTAGGCTCTAATGGGCAAAGTAGACAACATGTATGACCAGATAGATAATGGAGGCTGAAAGATGGAAATGGTAAGAATTAGTCAAAAGGAAATTCTATAAATCAAAAACATAGGAACAGAAATGAATAATGCTTTTGACAGGTTCATTAGTAGACTCAACAGAGATGAGGAAAGAATGAAGGAGGTCAAAGATAGGTGAATAGAAATTTCCCAACCTGAAACAAAGAAAAAAAAAAAGATAAATAACAAAAACATTAAATAACCTTATCAATCTCATATAAAAGTAAGTAGTTAGCTTTATCCTCAGTTCCTCAGTAATCAAAATCTACTGCATATTTTTACCTTTATTTATTTTAGCATGGTAAGAATCATTACCTATCAAAAATAAACACAATGAGATATAATATTTGAAAGAATAATTTACCTGAACATTAGGTAATCATCCATAATTTAAAAATAAATCTGTGGTTTCACCAGCAGAGATTCTAATAAAATATTAGTGACATAAATGGTAAGAAATTTAATTTGATTTGTATTTTCTCAGATTCATATTAATATACATTTTATTAACCAAGAAATCACACAAACCAAAAGAATGCCTTGCTCATGGAAGGCCCTGCATGAATATCTCATTTTTTAAATTTTTTATTTAAATTCAATTTACTTAACATACACTGTATTATTAGTTTCAGGGGTAGAATTTAGTGATTCATCGCTTGCATATAAAACCCAGTGCTCATTACATCAAGTGCCCTCCCTAATGCCCATCACCCAATTACCCCATCCTCATTCATCTCCCCACCAGCAACGCTCAGTTTGCTTCCTATAGTGAAGAGTCTCTTATGATTTGCCTCTCTCTCTGTTTTTACCTTATTTTATTTTTCCTTCCCTTCCCCATGTTCATCTGTTTTGTTTCTTAAGTTCCACGTATGAGCAAAATAATATGGTATTTATCTTTCTCTAACTGACATATTTCACTTAGCGTAATACCCTATAGTTCCATCCACATCATTGCAAATGGCAAGATTTCATTCTTTTTGATGGCTGAGTAATATTCCAGTGTGTGTGTGTGTGTGTGTGTGTGTGTGTGTGTGTGTGTGTGTCTGTGTCTGTGTCTGTGTGTCTGTGTGTGTCTGTGTATACCACATCTTCTTTATCCACTCATCTGTCAGTGGACATCTGGGCTCTTTCCATATTTTGACTATTATGGACATCTGTTTAATGAATGAATATAACAGTGTGAAAAGTAAAGAAAATAACCAAAGCCATTATTTAGCTAATTTTTTCTCATTTTATTTTATTTTCTTTATTTATTTTTAAATATTTTATTTATTTATTTGAGAGAGAGAGAGAATGAGACAGAGCACATGAGAGAGGGGAGGGTCAGAGGGAGAAGCAGACTCCCTGCTGAGCAGGGAGCCCGATGCGGGACTCGATCCAGGGACTCCAGGATCATGACCTGAGCCGAAGGCAGTCGCCCAACCAACTGAGCCACCCAGGTGCCCTTATTTTATTTTTTTTATAAAGATTTTATTTACTTGACAGAGAGAGAGAGAGTGAGCATAAGCAGGGGGAGCAGCAGAGGGAGAGGGAGAAGCAGGCTTCCCTGCTGAGCAGAGAGCCCAAACTGGGGCTTACTCCCAGGACCTCAGGATCATGAACCAAGCTGAAGGCAGATGCTTAACTGACTGAGCCACCCAGGCGCCTCTTTTTTTCTCATTTTAATTTCAGTCAAAAAAAAATTGCTTCATACCTGCTGTGAATCAGAGGTTCTGCTGTTTGCTGATTTAACAAAAACTACAGATTAACACAGATAAAAAGTCAAGATACCTACCCTTGAATTGGTTATAGTCAAGTAAGAGGGGTCATAATTGGGTGGCTGGTGATTTTGTCTTTTGAGGTACATAGTAAGGCAATTTCTGAAATGTGGGGAAAAAAATTCTGAAAACTGAAACCAACTGTATTATTGCTGTAGTGACCCTAGTAGGGACATTAACAATCCACAAAGATGAAATACCCTTCTCCATATTCCAGGCTCTCAGTTTCCTTTGAAAACTTTGTATTTATGAAATCTACCAGGGATCCAGCTAGCAAAGGACAAATGGAATTTGTTGAATCCCAATTCCTGTCACAAAACTAAGAGTAGGTTTGGCACTGAGACATGATAGCTTAAAAACTAGCACGGTCCACCTCTTTAATGACTGTTTAGCATCTACACACACCCTTCTATTACATTTGGCCTTATAAACAAAACAAAAATGCTTGCTCTTAACCACATGTAACTACCCTTTGTTCAAAGATGCCATCATCCTCTTTCAAAGTACAGACACTTAACATATCTGTCTCTGGGTGACATACACGGCGTCCATCTCTAATGACGTTCACTGCTCCTTAAAAATAGTATCAGTTTGTCCTACTTTTAGTAACATAAGCACTAAATTATAAAATTAAACACCAACAGCAGTCTTTATACAAAATAATGAGAGAAAGAAGGAAGTAGGGAGGAAGGATGGGATGGAGAGGAGAGAGAGGAAAATGGAAAAAGATGAAAACAAAGAAAACAGTAAATATATACAAATAAATATATAACAAAGAAAAAATAATCATAGTGCTAAAGTTCTCATTGTTTTAACATATCACAAAGTCATAGTCTATCATCCATTTTTCCCTCAATCAGAACTTTAGCCGATCAGGATCTGTACTCCTGAAGCGATTTATACCTTTATTATTGTATGTTTTGAATATTCAGTGGTTTGACTTCTTATGCAATTTTTAATATTTGATATAGAAGTAGTTAGAGGTGCCTAAGAGAATACACTAAATTTCAAACCTTGTTTTTTTTTCCTTCTACCACATATTGAGTGGTTGAGGAGATGCCTGTTCAATGAGATGGAATTTGCTTTTTAACTTTTCTCATTCTTATTCAATAGTTCCAAAGTTAGGTTTAGAAAAAACAAAATATATATATATATATTAATATATATATATATATTAAGCCAATTAGTAACAAATGGTATGGTAGGGAAAAAAATCAAGTACAGATCTTTACTCTTTCTAATCAAATACAGCAACTTCTTTTCTTATATTTATTGAAATGCTATTTGTTTACATAAACTGAGACCATTTTACACCTTTTCTACTTCTGTTCCAGGAAAGTAAGCACAAAAGTGCTGATGCAATCTTTTTCTTTTTCTTCTTTTTAAACATGCTTTTATGTGACAGGTTAAGACTCTAGGTTATAGAACAAGATTCCAAAGAAATGAAAAAATGAACTATATACAATACCAGTGGCCTCTTGAGGCTTTTCAGAATTAAGGTCAACCCAAAAATCCCATCTGTACTTATTACCTCCATCACCCATTGTTAAAACAAGCCCACAATCTGCTTGCTTCTTTTCTTCACTGCCCCAGAGAGCTTGCTATCACTGCACTTTCTCTGCCCTCCCTCCACATAGCACTATGACTTTGAGGTCCTAAAAGAAGATGATTTACTCCCCTCAACACCCTAGAAAATTGCAACAGGCTAGACTATTGGAGCCAGTCTCAAAGAACTATACATGTGTTCTACTGGCTGCTTCTACACCATGCAACAGTCAATCACCATAAACAAGATGACTAGCAGCCCCCAAAGAGTAGTCATGTAAACATGCAGGGAGAAAAATGAAGAAAAATACACCCAAGGGCACAATTAAATATATGTATTTTTGACCTATGTCTTCTAAATACCTGGTAAATTTCTTGATGAGATGTATGGATTCAATGAACAGTTATTGATAATAGTTGAGTTGGAATATTGTAGGGTGAAGCCACTAAGTTAATCTTTGATAATAATCTCTTTCATTTATGTATGGTGGGTAAGTGCGAAGGGAAAGCTGAGATATAAAATCATGCAATTCTATGATCTTCTGTGATATCACACTAAAACTTATATTCAATCCCTTCAAACTACCTAGTGTCAATTTACCCCATATTTTTGTATATTGGAAACAAGTCATATAAAAAGAATTATGAAAAATGTGTACCTTTTATCTATGATGGAGTTTTCAAAATTATTTCACATAAAAATTAAATCCAGTGATATCAACTTAGGTTCATGATAAAGAAAACATTCTGGCATCTATAAACATTTTGATTTTTTAAATGCATATTGATAATCATATTTGAAGTGAGAATTCACACATTTCTCATAAAGCCTTTAGATGATAACAGCTTTGGGTTGATTTCCCCAAGAATAAGGAAGTGTGAAAGTAGTTCAGAAAGCACATGAGTTCCTTGCTTCTTATCCTTTCTCAAATAACCTGATTGAAGACCTTTTTCAAGAAATTTACTCCAATTAGTGGGAAAAAAAAGTACACATTAACTGACGTATCAAGATAGCCATTTCTTTTATTTTTCTCAAGGGAACTTATTTGATAAAATTATAAATATATACTCATGATATATCTGTTGCACTACCAATTTCATGTCTGCCCAGTTTGGTGTTTTCTTTAATTTCCAGATGTAAATGCTGTCTGTTGTTTTAACCTTCCATAAACATTCAATAAGGTGACTTTTTAATAAAAGCTTTTTAAATTAAGTTTGTTCATAACTTTGAACAATATTCCTTGTTGCTTTTTGCCAAGCATTTCTGGTTCTTTTTCTAGGCCAACAGTAGAACTGCACTTTCCTGTCCCCATAAAATTTTGGGCTGACATAATGGAGCAAAAGTGACTTGAGTTACTCCTGGGCAGGGCCTTTAAGAACCGGTGCATGACTGTATGATTCTGTACTTCCCTTTTCCTAGATGCAACATCTTCTTGCCTAGGTCCTTTTGGAAATGTAGAGAAGAACGTCCTGCCAAGCTGTTTGGGGAACAAATAATTAGCAGGAAATAAATTTTGGTTGTATTTAGACACAGAAATTTGAAGGCTATTTTTTTTCTAAAGCAGAACCTATAAACTAACTAACAGACACATGTAAAAATTCTGTTTTCTTGTTTTCTTTGATAAATTGTTGACATAAATGTGTAGTTGCCATTTCTGTACTATGTGATCTAAGCTTTGATTACAGAATAGATATAAGGGATGAGCAAGACATGAAGGAACAGTGAGGTGGACTGGGTTAAGAGAAGAGAGAGATATTGGGGACAATATAGAAGTAGTGTATTATTTTAACAACTACAGTAAAGTTAGTAAGAGCTTATGTGATCTACTATAATTTTGATGACTAAAAAACCTAATATAATATTCATCTATCAACTCTAATGTTCCCTTATCCCTAATGCTCTCTTCTTATGACTCTTGCCACTGTGGATGTTTGTGAACATTTTTAAAATCCTTCCATCTAATGACAGTGAGAAACTAAATTCAGAAACACTTTGTGACATACATCTCAGACCCCCAAACCAAATGTTTATAAGTGTTTATAAAATTACTAGATATATGGAATGCAGTGTCTTCTCAGGAGAAAGGACTCATGTTTATTTTGCATTTTATACCAACTTCCATTCTCCAGGGAGAGGAGGAGAGAATTTGCTAGATTATAACAAATATTAAAGCAATGCCAATAGGAGAATAAGAGTTAAGTTGAAAAGAGATTTTTGCTGAAGCTGAATTTAGCATAGATTTGGTGGACTTAAGAAACAGGGGACTAGCAACAAAATAAACCAAGGATTATAAAGAATATCGCATATGGTGATCACTGTAACATAGCAGGACTCCACCAGCATCCTTCATCTTCTCCCATTAGATGTCTGTTTCTCAGGTCTACCACTGCTAAAAGGATACAGGAATGGCTGTTTTTGCATAGCTTCTCCATCTCTCAGATTCAGTCACTGCAGTTTGTCCACAATGTGTCTAGTAAGGATATTTAGTTTCTAGTTCTTTTCCTTAAGATACTGGTTTTAGTTTTCTCACTCACTGAGTAAGTTACTGATTGAAATAAATATTATTATTCTAATAATTATATTATTATAATATATAATAGAATATGCAATTAAATTATATAACTGCAATTATATAATTATATAATTTATATTAATATAAATTTATAATAATATGAATTATATATAAATATAATTGATATAAATTTATAATATAAATTATCATATATGATATAATTAATATAAATTTATATTAATATAAATAAATATATTAATTATGATGATCATATAATTACAATAGTATTCTTAAGATGAAGGCAGTAAATGCTAAAGGTCAAAAGAGCAGTTTCTTAACTGTATTACAAGTGTATTTGAATGCCAGCCTTACCACTTTAAAAAAATCTGTACTTTGAACAAGGGTTTAGGCTTTTTAAGTTTCAGTTAAATTATCTTTAGGATGATGAAGAAAATAATAATGATATTAATAACATCTATTGCATGTATTTTGTCAATAATAGATATTACAGATATAACTAGGGTTGTCGGATAAAACAGTTAATGGATGTTAAATTTGAATTTCAAATAAATAACAAATATTTTAGTATAAATATGTCCCAAATACTTGAACATACATATTTTTATTTGCTAACTTTGGGAAACATATACATAACCTCACCACAGTTTGTGATATATGATGTCAGCAAAGTGATAACTGCTATTGTTATGATGATGTTGATGATGATGATGATGTCGATCCCTTAGAGTGTTCCTTGAGTTTTATGTTTTGAAACAACTATGATTCAGCATTGCCAGAAAGATAATCAGCTATACTCTTCTAAGGTAAATTTAAATCTCATTTCTTTCCACCTTTGTCTCTACTATCTATTTGTTCTTTGTAGTTTGCTCAGAAGCTATCTTCTTCATTTAATACCATCTCTGTCAGATCAAATTCTAATGTGCCCCCATGACTCTGCCCCCTGGCATTCAGGCCCTTGTATGATTCCTCTACTTTTGAATGTGGTGGGACCCATGGCTTCCTTCTAACCAATAGAATATGGTAAAGATGAAAGAATATACATGATAATGTTTATGTGATTGTGTGATTATATTATGTAAGCTTGTAATGCTCACCTCGCGGGAATCTCCCTTACTGGCTTTGAGGAATATGTTGAAGCGCCCCATATTGCAAGGAACTGTAGGCAACTTCTAGGAGGTGGGGATGGTCTCCAGGAGCAACCATCAAGAAACCAACGACCTCAATCTTATAACCACATGGAACTGAATTCCATCAGGAACCTGACTATTCTTCCTTGGTTCTTTCTCATGTAAAGATCAGATGCAGCCCTGGCCAGCATCTTGACTGTAGTCTTGTGAAATTCTTAAGCAGAAGACTCAGCTAAGCCATGCCCAGACTTCTGATGCATAGAAACTTTGAGATATTAAATATGTTTTGTTTCCAGGTATTAAATTTGTGGTAATTATTACTTACCAGTAATAGATAACTAGATAATATACACTGTCTTCCACTTACTTTAGTGTTTGGCTAATCTGAAAGACCATACTCGAATGCCAACAGTTGAATGCCTTGGTGATGTTTTGTGTTAAACAAGGAATCAACTATTCTTTTAGATAGCATTTGAATATATTATTGTAGAATTTATTCCATCAATTTTTGTTTGTTTTTGTGTTCACATACTATATCGTCTCATCTATAAAATAGTAATGATAGCATATATTTTGCTGAGTGTGGTGAGATGTGGCTATTTAATATTGCCCAACAATCAATAAATGACAGTGCCTTTCTGTATCTTAATATGAATTCTTTGAAGATAGGGACTTCTGTTATGCTTGTCTTTATATCCCTAGCTCATCGCACATATTAGGTACTTAAAGTATACAACTTTAATGAAAAGTAAATCTCACTGGTTAATAATTTACTTGGTAAGCTTTAAAAAAAAGTTCATATTTTTTACCAAATATTTTCACAATTTTCCTAGTCATACATTTCCTAACCATAAATATGTAAGAAATAAAGACTTTTATATGGGGATGGGGAGCGTGAAACACATTGCCAACTCCAGATTGTTGGCTATTCTATAAATATATTTCAGTAATATTTATATTAAATTGAAAAAATTGTATGACCTTAAATAGTAGGCTAAAATCTTTATATTACTATCCACATGAATGAAGAATGAAATACATAACCATTTTTTGTTTTTTGCAAACTTGAACCTGCACAAAATATATCAGTAGAGAGGAGATGGGTTAAAAGTGGCATGCTTTCTGAAGTCTGTCTTTCTTGACTTATTTCATTTCATGCATTGAATTCCTTAGTAGTTGAATATAAATAAATGCTAGCTTTTAGTTAGAGATTCATTGGGAATTTATTATTATTTTTGTGGTTAAAAAACAAAGAAAAAATTTAAAAATCTAATGAAAGGAGTGAGAAGGATTAAATAGCAAATATTACAGAATACCAAATATATAAAAGTTGTGGAAGCTCCAACTACAGTATGGATGGCTATTTAAGTCATAAAATAAAATTCAAAGTGACATAAATCACCATTATTAAATACATCATTGGTAACATGACTAAGAATCATATTTTTAGGTCCCTAGTTAAAGTTCTTTCCAGTGTCTAGAAATATTACCTTCTTTAATAGCCAAGCCTTTGACTGTGATAAATGCAATGATGACACCATATTTTAACAGGTGGCTTGGGATAGTAATCCTTGAGATGAAGAAGTAGTTTATCTCTACTGCTGTTTTTTTATCTTTTTTTTTTTTCAAAATGAGCTAGAGTATTCATAGACATTCTGATCAGCTTCTTTTTTTCCCCCCTTCAATGCAATCATCAAATAGATTATGTGTACTGCCTTTCCAATTTTATTAGGTTCATTTTGTATGACTCTGAATTTTTGGTTCAAATTCTTTTATTGAAATCAGCAACCTTATCATTTCATTTCATTCAAGAATAGAAAGACCATCATTTTACAGAGTTGGCAGCTTTTCTGCTTCAGAGATTCTGTAATTTAGTTGGCTACTCTAATAGGATTATATTTCATGTATGCTGAATACACCCTTTATGCTTGTGTTACTCCTTAGAGAATTCACAGACAAAATAAGGTAGTTTAGTGCATAAGAGATGGCAATTGCATTGACCATTAACCTCAATAACTTGCAAAGGCTATACAGAAGCTTATAAAACACTTTGTAGTCAAGTTTAAAGTGGTACAAGATGTTTGCTCAAGCTGAAGCACTGATATATAAAGGAAAGTCTTATATTCTTTCTCCTAGGGAGCAGATCTATCATTTCAAACTCAATTATATTCTGTATGTGTATATAGGAAAGGGAAAAGTTTGCCTAGAGTTACCTAAGGGATTTTGGCTTACACATTCAACTGCAGTGTATTTAGACAATATTTATTCACATAACACAATATTGTATCCGATTTTGAGTTCTAATAAAGATGCTAATAAATTTTATACAAATAGTAAATTCCCTCTGTTAAGTTTTAATGCAACTATATTAAAAATGCACAGATACATGCATTCTTTATGTAACTGGAAAATCAGATAATTATCACCAAATAGATATATTATTTATACTTGTTCAGTGTAGAATAAGAAACCATTAAACTATAATTTTTTTTAGACCACTAATGCCCATTTAATTTCTGCTTTGCAAGCAAAGGCACATATTATGTTCCAATTGCTTTATAAGAAAAATAATTGAAATTATAATTTCTTTAATTACACCATTTTCTGAGTATCGTACATGTGGATATTAACCTAGTATTTACGTTTGGAACTATGTTAAAATAGCTTTAATGCAAAACCCAAATAGGACTTTAAACAATGACTAAAAAAATAAACCATTAGAAAAAGTTGATTTAATAAGAAATAAGTAATTTATAAATGAAGACTGTTAGCTAAAAGAAAACAAGAAACCATGTACTTTCTTTTTTAGTTAATAGATCAGGTTATGTTCAAAGAAAGAGGAACTGGGTAACCTGATAGTCTCTTCACCAACATTTGGATTCCCTTATGTTCAAAAGGCATAGAACCATTTATATAATAGAAAATTTATACTACTCTTTAGGAGAAAATTTTAAATTTGGCAATGAGCAAAATATAATGGTACAGAAAGGGGAAATATATATATATTTTATAATATATATTTGTATATTATAAATATATATTTATAAATAAATATTTTGATTATTTAATTTATTTATATATAATATTATATAAAATATATATATTATATACTCTCTTAATGTATAAGTCTCAAATATAAACTACTGCAAAAAATTCTGAATAAAATGTGACATATAGCAAAAGAGGGAGCAAGAGACCAAAACGAAAAAGTAAGGTTATAGCTGCCTTAAGGACGTTTTAAAAAGAGCCGTGGTTTTTAAAGGATGCTTTTAAGAAAAAAGCTTTGGTTTTTAAAGGCTGCTTTGTGAATAAAGGATAAGACTTTGAAACCAACAAAGGTTTCAAGTTTGGAATTCAGAACTCTGCATGAAGTTAATTTGCTCAAAGGTCTCTATCATAGGTGAATAGGTGGACTATAAGATCCACTCAGTTATCAAAAAGGTGGACTATATAATCACTCAATTATCAAAAAGGAGATGACAAGAAAAAAAATTGTCTGCTCCAGCCTTACCTCTATTTAGGAAAAAAAAAAAAAAAGACAGTTCCTATGAGATATAATCCTCCTTTATGTGGCTTTGAAGATTTAATGTGTACTCTCAGTATTGCAGAGGGAAATCCCAAGCAAAAGAAATAATTCAATGTATACTAATATCCGTTGAAAGGTAGGCTCCATGATGACAAGATTTTTTGATGTTGTGGTTATTGATATTTACTGATATATCCCCACAATATAAAACATTCCCTGCCATGTGGCAGGCACTCAGTAAATATTTGATGAATAAATGAATGAATTTAGCTATAAGTTAGGAAGATGGAGACTAGAAGACTGAACATATTTTGAGAAGACCACAGTCTCAAAAAAACCTCTTATAATTCTCCCAGAGAAAGCACCAAGAAATATATTTAAATCTAAAAATTCAAACAAACAAGCAGATAATTTGCCAGTACTCAGGATTAATTTTTTTAAATGTTAGATAATAGAATTATTAGATAATAATAAAATAAGCATGGTTGAGATGTTTAAAATTATGAAAGATAGTATTAAAATGTAAGAAAGAAATATCTAAACAAAAGAAAATTAGAAAACACATTCTAGAAACCTAAATACACACACACACACACACACACATATGTAGTCCTTGCAATCAAAACTAGAAAACGTTCATGTAATGATTATTTGGAACAGTACTCTTACTAAGAACAAGGAAGCAAGCTTGACGAAAGACTAAAAACTTGTCAGGAGAAGGGTATCTTGAATCTAAGAAATCAGTGAAAAATTAAAGGCCAACTTCAGTTCAAGATCAGACATGGAAAAAGTTTGGAAGTTATCACTCCCACTCTTACAAGAAAAAGCTGAAATGCTGAAAATCAGTAATTTTATTGGACCCATCATATTATAGCACTCTCAGGGCAAATCACCGCCCCTGAAATCTTTAGAAAGCAACAAATCAAGAGTAATAGTAGAGATTGCTTACCTGAAGCAGAAGGCACTGAAGCCATAAACTGATAGGAAATTAAATGGTAATTAGACAGACAGCTGGAGGCTGAGTATGCACTAGCATGAAATTGAGAACTCTTGGAGGCCTTAATTTGGTGGAGGGAGTGGCAAATTTCCTGGGTTCTACTTCTAGGAACTTGACCATATTCTCACGGGGAACAATAGACAAAGATCCCCTCTTGGTCCTGGCAGGAAGAATAACCATTGTGAACTATGCCTGAGTATCTCCAAAAGAAAAAAAAAAAAAAAAAAAAGCCTACTATTCAGAGTAAAAGACCTTAGTAGAGTCCGTTCCCATCTGGGCAAGGAGGATTTCTCCTACTCCTACCCTCTCTGGACTTTTATCTCACCTAAGACTGAGGGAGGGGGAGGCTGTAAAACACTCGTGAAAGTCATAGCCCAGCACACAGGTCCACTGAAAGAGTGAGATTTACTCACAAGTTTCAATGCTTCCCTTCCCACACAGTTTACCACCACTCTATCAGGGCTCTAGTAATAAAAATGGATTGCAGATAAAAGAGCTGCAAGACAAACTCTCTGAGGAGGAAGATGTAGAAGGCCAAAATGTCCAACACGAAAACGAAACGATTACCCCAGAAAATTTTAAACCTATTGTTCTTACCACTACAACAAACATTAAACATTACTCGAACTCCTAATCAGATTAACATAAATCCTCACATTTAAGGCCTATTTACCTCACTTCTTATTACCCAGTACATCATGTCCAGCTTTCAGCAATAACAAACAAACAGACAAACCTATAGGGAATTCTAAAAGCCAGGGAAACACACACACAGACTGAAGAGACAAAGCAAGTTAAAAAACTGGATACAAATGTGATATAGATTTTAGAATTAACAGACAGGAAATTTAAAGTTACTATAGCTAGTATGTTAAGGGCTTTGATGGAAAAAGAAATAGACAACATGCAAGAACTGACTGATAATATAAGCAGGGAGATAGAAATTCTAAGAAAGGATCTAAAACATTATGACAGAAATGAAAAATCCCGTCTCAAAGTGTGCTAGTTTCCTCAGGCTACCATAACAAATTGCTAAAAGCATGGCTGTTTAAAACAAATCTATTCTCTCACAGTTCAGGGGGCCAGATGTCTCCCTAAACAAAATCAGGGTTCAGGAGAATTGGTTCCTTTTTGGAGACTGTGGAAGAAACTGTCTTATGCCTCCCTCCTAGGTTTTGGAGGTTGCTAGACATCTTTAGTATCTCTTAGCTTGTATGCATATCTCTCCAATCTTTGCCTCAATCTTCACATGGTTTTATTCTCTGTGTGTCCCCGTGTGCTTTTTCTCTCCTATAAGGACATTCTTATTGGATTTAGAGCTCACCTTAATCCAATATGATCTCGTCTCCATCCTATCTGCAAAAGACCTACTTCCATATAAGATCATATTCTAAGGTTCCAGTCTGAAATGATAAGAATTACATTACATTGGACTTCTCTTCAAAAATCATAGCAAGCGAAAAGTGAATGGAATGAAACATTTAAAGTGTTGGAAGAAAGAAATCTTCAATAAACGATTCTATATTCATGAACATTATCCTTCAAAAGTGAAGTTTTCTAGATAAGCAAAAGCTGAGGGAGTTCAGTGTAAGTAGACTTATCATACAAGAAATGTTAAAATAAGTTCTTCAAGAGAAGAAAAATAAATATAAGTAAGAAACTAGAAAAAACAAAATAGCCTGATTATCTCTTTATATTTGGAGATTAAACAATACACTTCTAAATAGCACATAAATTAATTCTGAAGGGAAACTAAAAAATACTTTCAACTCAGTGAAAATGAAAATATAATTTATCAAAACTTGTGGGATTCAGTAAAAGGCATGCTTAGAAGGAAATTTAGACCATTAAATAAATGTATAATATTATGTATATTATATAAACAATTATGTAAATTATATAAATAATTATATAAAGAAAGAAGTGTAAAACAAAAAATAGATAATAAATCACTGAAATTATAAACAAGAAAACAAAAGAGGAAAAAACGAAATCAAAAGCAGGTTCTTCGAAAAGATAGATTATATTGATAAATCTCTGGGTGGGAAAACTAAGGAAATGAGGGAAGATACAAATCACCAATATTAGATATGAAAAAGATATCTTTACTGATACCATGGGCATTAAAAAGAATGTGGTGAAATACTATCAATAATTATATGCCCACAAATTTGAAAATTTAAGCTAAATGGACCAATTTCTTGAAAGACACTATCAAAAAAATCAAACAAGGAGAAACAGAAAATTCAAATAGGCCTATATGTATTAAAGTGATTGATTTAATAATGAGTAAATTAAAAAAGTATCAGACCCAGATGTTTTCACTAGTCAATTATTTCAAATTTTTAAGAAAAATAATTTGAATTTTCCACAATCTTTTTTTCAGAAAATAGTACTATAGAAAATATTTCCTAACTCACTCTATGAGGCCACCATAAACCTAATGCCAAAAATAGATAAAAACATTATAGGAAATGTAGATCACTATTTTTCATAAACATTAAGACAGAATTCTCAATAAATATTAGTAAATCAAGCCAAAAATGTGTAAAAATAAATATATGCCATGAACAAGTGTTTTTTTCTTTTCATCTATGCAAAGCTGGTTCAACATTTTAAAATCAATCAGTGTAATCTGTCACATCGGCAGGCTACAGAAGAAAAATCACATGATCATATCAATTCATTCATTAAAACCTTCTGGCAAAGTTAACACCCATTCATGTTAAAAACTGTTAGCCAACTAGGAGTAGGGAAGATTTCCTACTGGATAAAGAACATGTGTAAGAAACCTACACCTATCATCAGACTTAACCCATGAGAAAAGGAACACTTTGCCCCTAAGACCAAAAATAAGGTCAAAGATTTTTCCTCTTACCACTGCTCTTCAACATCTTACAGGGAGTCCTAGATAGTTCAATAAGACAAAACTTGGAAATAAAAGGAATAAACATTTGGGAGAAAAAATAAGTGTCTTTGTTTAGAGGTGACAAAATTGTCTGTTTTGAAAATCCCCAGGAATCTGCAAAAGAATTGCTTTTACTAATAAGTGTATAATCAAAGTCTCAGGACATAAAACTGATACACAGAATTAATTGCTTTCCTATATATCAGCAGTGAACAATTTAAAATTGAGAGTTAAAAAATACCATTTATAATAGCACCAAAATGTTAGGTATATATCAAAATATGCATGCAGAAATTTTTTTTAATCTGATGAAAGAAATAAAAGATTTTGATAATTGTAGTGATACTACATATTCATTGTTTTGGAAAGTCAAATTTGTTAAGATGTCAGTTCTTCCAAATTTTATCTATAGAGCAATCCCACTCGAAAACCCAGCAAGTTATTTTGTAGATATTGACAAAGTAATTGTAAAGTGTATATGCAAAGGCAAAATACCTAGAATAGTCAACACTATATTGAAAAGAACAGCAAAGTTTAAAGTCTCATGCTACTTGATTTCGAGACTTACTACAAAACTATAGTACTCAAGGCAGTGGTATTGGCAAAATAATTGACTCATAGATCAATGGAACAAAAAATTTCCCCATATAGATTCACACCTTTATGGTCAACTGATCTTTGTCAAAGGATCAAGGGCGATAGAATGGAGAAAGAATAGTCTCTTGTTTGTTAGAACAATCATATATCCATATGCAAAAATTATGAACCTAGATGCATGCCTTACACCTCTTACCAAAATTAACTCTAATTGCACCATGGATCTAAATGTAAAACACAAAACTATAAATTTCCAGAAGGGAAGGGAACATATAAGAAAACCTATATAGCCTTAAGATGGGTTTGGTGATGAGTTTTTAGACAAGCAAAATTCATGAAAGAAAAAAAAATTGGTATTTGTCTTTACTCAAATTAAAAACTGGTATGGGAAAAGCACTCCTAAGATAATCAAAAGACATGACTGGGAGAAAATATTTGCAAAACATATATCTGATAAAGCACTTCTTTCCAAAAGTTCAAGCATTTCTTAAAACAAGCAGAAACAGAGGCACCTGGGTGGCTCAGTCGTTAGGCGTCTGCCTTGGGCTGAGGTCATGAACCCAGGGTCCTGGGATCGAGCCCTGCATCGGGCTCCCTGCTCGGCGGGAAGCCTGCTTCTCCCTCTCCCACTCCCCCTGCTTGTGTTCCCTCTCTAGCTGTCTCTCTCTCTGTGTCAATAAATAAATTAAAAACAAAACAAAAAAAAAAAACAAGCAGAAACAAACTAACAAAAAACAAAACAAAGGAAATAAATACTCTTATATAAGTGAGCATGAGATTTAGACGTCTCACCAAAAAAGGTATACATTTAGAAAATAAGCATATGAAAATATACTCACTATTTTTGTTCTTATAAAATTGCAAATTAAAGCAGCAATAAGTACACACTTATTAGAATAGCTAAATTTAAAAAAATGACAATACCAATTGCAGGCGGGGATGCAGAGCAACAGCATTTCTCTTCTCAAATTCTGTTTTCCTCATGGAATAATTTTCAACATGTTTTTCAGTATGTGCACTAATAAATATTGTAATTAATGTGAGAAAGTAAACGTTAAATGTTTGTGTTTATAAATAAAAATTACAGGAGAAAAAAAAAGTTGATCATCAGACCACCATAGTTAGCCCTATAAGGACGGCCAGTGTCTTTCTTATTTAACTGAAGATCATGAGGCTCCCATACAAGAAGATATCTAAGAGTCAAATCAATCCATTTATATCATGGGAAAGTTCTTTAGAATTATTTAAACTATTTCTAATATTCAACAAAGGGATAACTTTGGTAATTAGGTATACTTTTTCTTTAAAATTAAAG
This sequence comes from Leptonychotes weddellii, assembly GCF_054177405.1. NCBI lineage: Eukaryota > Metazoa > Chordata > Mammalia > Carnivora > Phocidae > Leptonychotes > Leptonychotes weddellii. Next base: position 120,141,973 of record NC_138373.1, on the reverse strand, counting down.
AAAATTACCCTGCAACTTCTTATCTTATAGCAATTTTATGCAACTTGTAAGATTACTAATAATATAAATTTTACTTTTTTCTACTGATGTTAACCTTTTGAAATACCTGAATTATCTAAAGCTTAAGATAAATTTCTCTGGAACTCATACCCAATTTTAAACCAATACAAATTAAGTATAATAAGAGACATGAAAATCAGTGTTTTAATCTATTTGTTGAGTAGTAACTCAGTGCTGATGAGAGCTATTTTATGACTTTATATACATAACAAATTAGTTTGAAGCTACTAGTGTGGTTTTAGGGACTCTTCAATAGGGATGCATTGTAGATTGGCATTTCCACAGTTGTTAAGTCTAAAAATGCTAAATGATGATTCTCTCTGTAACAAATTCTTAGAGAATATTTTCTTCTACTATGATATATTTTTCTCTGAAATCTCAGAAAATGAGCCATTCTTAGTAATTGGGTTTAAAATGGCTTAAGGTGAAATATAATTTGCATTTATCTAACAAAAAGAACACTCTTCACCACAATTTAAACTGGTATGTTCTCAGATTAACACAATTTAAAATGGTGTATTCTCAATAAATGTATGCCCAGGCATTGGATATATGGGTTCAAATGAGATATGACTAGGTAATTGCTTTGAAAACTGAAACCCAATTGTGAGGCAATTTTATTCTTACATGCTACAGAATGTTCATTTATTTTTACACAGTAGATTGCCATTTTATTCTTCTACCATATAGATATAAGGGAGCTCTTTCAGCCTCTTGAATGTGTCTATCATTTCCTACCTCACAGTTTGAATGTATTTTCCCTGTGCTTCACCTGACCAGTGTCTACTTATTACTCAAGTCTAATATGAATATAGCTTCTAAAAGAAACTGATTAACATAACATAATAATAAAAAAAAGAAATTGCTGATGACATAAACATAGGAAACAAGAGATTCTAAGATACGTAGTATGATGTCAATTTGGGGTAAAAAGTATCTATTTGTACATAAATAAACGGCTGAAAGGGAAGATAAAAACAAAAAAAGAAAACTTCCTCTGACCTGAATATCAAGTTAACTCACTTATTGTACATTCTCATGCACTTATCCATGATGTGAGCCATAATTTTGTGATTATTATCTGTTTATTCCACTAAATAATTGCCCATTTTATATCTGGTATATACTATTTGATACATATTTGAGTGCACAATAAAGAGCTAATAAAGAAATTAATGTAAAGGGTCATTTGGAAACACAGTAGAGCAGCTGTATCATAAATAACTGGAATACTGTAGAGAAATTAAAAGAAAACTTATACTTTGGTCTGTTCTAGCCTGTCAAATATAGACTGTCTTTAAATATTTTTGCAGTCTAGTCTCTATGGAGATTTTGTGAATCTTCGGTAAAGTTTTCCTGAGTGTTAGAAAATTGCAAAGGAAATCCAGAAGCTTACACTTTCTTGTCCCAAAATTAATCATTGTGAACAAAAACTTTAAATGAAAACATTTCATATCATCCTTGTGCACATTGATACCTCAACTCTGAGGTCACCAGCAGCTCAACAAGTGTTGGTATCTCAGTTTTCTATTCTTAATATATTTAAAAGATAAGATTAAAAAGGGATTAAATTTGGAATAGTAAATGTGGCCACAGGAGAAATGACATTTATTGAAGGAAAACAAAATACCTGTATATAAAGCAGTTGAGTACCTTTTACAGTGTAATGAAAACATGCATGTTCGTAATGTTAGAATATTCTAAGTTATCAAAATTGTTTGTTATGTGTCTGTATATAATGTTAAAATAAAACAGTGTCATGGGTCATATATTTTATAAATTATTCATCAAAATCATTTGAATAATAAAATATTTTAAAACAGCTATTTAAAAATACCCCCTACATGATGGAATTGTCCTGTATCTTAACAGGGGTGGCAGTAGTCATATGAAACTACACATATGCTAACATCACATTGAACTAAATACACACATGTATGTTGCATGTAAAACTGTTAAGGTCAGTCTCTGGGGTTTGGTACAATTGTTATCCAAAACATTATCTTTGAGTGAAGGTATACGAGATTTCTCCGCATTACTTCTTATGACTGCATGTGAATCTATATCTCAACATTGAAAAGTTCAAAAAAAAGAATCCCCCACGTGCACTAGAAATTTCTTGAGGGCATGAACTCATTCTTTTTTTTTTTTTTTTTTTTAAGATTTATTTGCGAGAGAGAGAATGAGAGACAGAGAGAATGAGAGGGAGGAGGGTCAGAGGGAGAAGCAGACTCCCTGCTGAGCAGGGAGCCCGATGTGGAACTCGATTCCGGGACTTTGGGATCATGACCTGAGCCGAAGGCAGTTGCTTAACCAACTGAGCCACCCAGGCGCTCCGCATGAACTCATTCTTAGTCACCATTGTATCCTAGCATCTAACAAAGTACCCTGTACTTTGTGGCCAGTAAGTGAATTGTTGTTTAATAAATACATGAATTCTGATGGCATAAGCGTGTGTGAAAAGGGGAAGCTTCAACACTGGAAAATGTGATCATGTAGAATACTTCATTCCTACAAATGACTAATAGATATTCAAATTTCATATTAATTAGTTCAGCTATTTAAAATTATTAGAATTAGAATTAGATGTAAAATAAAAGCTCTAGTTTTTGAGATAAAAATATTTCTTACTCATTTAAATTAATATTTATTTACTTTTTTAAAAAGTGCAATAGAAAGCAGCATTTTCTGTACCCCTAAAATCCTCAGGTGGGATATCTATGTATCTATTTCTCTACATACATACATATATATACATGCATATATATATATATATACACACACACATTCATTCTCATATGAATCAAAAAAATTTAAAAGCTACCACCATCACCAGCAAAAATCTTCTAGATGACTACAATGCTTTTGTACAAATTAACATAAACTCTCGCATTTTGCTAGAGTGGAGCTCATACTTCAGTGGTGATAGGATGTATTCATAAAGACTTGCTGAACATCAAAATGAGAAGCCCTTAGCTATCTTTGTTGTTTTTTTATTATCAGTTATTGTTATCATTATTAAAATTTTATTGTATAAAAACTTCCTGGGGCGCCTGGGTGGCTCAGTCGTTAAGCGTCTGCCTTTGGCTCAGGTCATGATCCCAGGGTCCTGGGATCGAGCCCCACATCGGGCTCCATGCTCGGCGGGAAGCCTGCTTCTCTCTCTCCCACTCCCCCTGCTTGTGTTCCCTCTCTCACTGTCTCTCTCTCTGTTAAATAAATAAATTCTTTAAAAAGAGAAAACAAAAAAAACTTCCCAAGTTTGTTGCACTAATTGTCTTTCTATATCAGCAGAATAATTTTGCTATCTTACATACTATTCAAAATATTAATAAGCACTAACATCAAGCATCAGTTTTCTGGATCTTAATATCAAAATTGAGATCATATCCCCTGGTATGAATCTTTTTTTCTGTAAATGCTTTATCTCTTTAAAACAAAGATTATCTAAATTCATCCACTATTCTAAATTCATGTGTAAATAATCAATATGATACTACATTTCTAAGAAACATTTTTCAAAGTTTTATTTCTTCAGTGGTCCTTCATATAAAAGTTACATAAACTCTACATAGAAGTAAAACCATAAAGAAAAATGTGCAACTGTTAACTTGATCCTTGTTTATGTATCATATCCCCACTATAAGCATTGTTGTATCATGTTATCTCTTTATTTCTAATAATTTGCTCACTCTTACGTATTGATGTTGTACAGTTTAAAAATTAGATAATAATTGTTTAAAAACATAGATGTTAGATAAACATTATAAAATATTAATAATAGGGATGCCTGGGTGGCTCAGTCGGTTAAGTGTCTGCCTTTGGCTCAAATCCTTATTCTGGAGTCCCGGGATCAAGCCCCCATCAGGCTCCCTGCTCAGCGGGGAGCCTGCTTCTCCCTTACCCTCTGCTGCTCTCCTGACTTGTGCTCTTTCTTTCTCTCTTGCTCACTCTCTCTCTCTCAAATAAATAAGTAAAATCTTTAAAAATAATAATAAATATTTGTGCTATTATGTAAAATGAATATTAACAGGCTCTTAAAAATATAATCTTATATATGTTTTCAAAAGACAGTCGAGGAAAATAATACCAAATGTGTTTCAAATTCTCTATAGTATTAAAATGAGGTGGGAATGCATTCTGGAGAACAGTGTGGAGGTTCCTCAGAAAGTTAAAAATAGAACTGCTCTAAGATCCAGCAATTACACTACTAGGTATTTACTCAAAGGATACAAAAATATGGATTCGAAGGGATACATGCACCTTGATGTTTATAGCAGCATTGTCTACAATAGCTAAATTATGGAAAGAGTCCAAATGTTCATCAACTGATGAATGTATATAGAAATTGTGGTATATATGTAAATGGAATATTACTCAGCCATAAAAAGAATGAAATCTTGCCATTTGCTATGAGTATTATGCTAAGTGAAATAAGTCAGTCAGAGAAAGACAAATACCATATGATTTCACTCAACAGTGAATTTAAGAAACAAAACAGATGAATGGGGTGGGGGGAAAGAGAGGCAAACCAAGAAATGGACTCTTAACTATACAGAACAAACTGAGGGTTGCTGGAGGACAGGTGTGTGGGGGGATGGGTGAAATAGGTGCTGGACATTAAGGAGTACACTTGTTGTGATGAGCACTGTATGTTAACTAGCTGGAATTTAAATAAAAACTTGGGGAAAAAATAAAATGAGAGGGAATATTCTATGTAAAGGGCTAAAGGTGTAGAAGATTTGGTAATTTCATCAACAGTTAAAATATATATAATACTTATATACTATGTAATGCATACCTTACATATTTCACATTTTATATATTGTTTTATACATATTTAAATATATAGTATATATAATATATAAATATTGATATATAATTATTTAAATATATATATATAAACATAAGTATATGTATACAACACAGAGTGAAAAGGGACTTCTTGCAGTCACACATCAGACTTCAAAAATTTAAAGTTAATTTTTAATTTATTAATAGTTTAAAATTCTATTTAAAATCAGGATTCTATTATTAGAATATATATTTAAATTATGAAGTCAATAAAAATCATTATTACTGCAAATATTGTTGGCAGTGGTGGATAATTTTAGTACAATTCACATATTTAACTCAGGTAAGAGCATTTATATTTTCTTCAAGTGTCAAACTGTGTCACACATAAACATACTTATACAAATAGAAGCTGCCGCCCATTGAGAATGGTCATTATAAGTATCTCAGTAAGATTATATGTGGTATTCTTGCTTACTGATAAACATCCTTATTGGAAATGAAGGTAATATAAAGAAAATGAATCTTTGATTATGGCTGATGTCTAGTGGAAGACAAATTGTGTTTAGATTGTGTAACAATGGATACTCTGGTTAAAATAAAAACTTAAAAAAATTACTTAAAGACCAAAGTGCAAAAAATAAAAAACAATTCATTTGACAAGGCCAACAGCTGTATTACTTTGATAAGCACTAAAAAAGGGAAATCACAGCACAGTCATCTTGCTATTTTTGCCTTGATATTCCAAATGGAGAAATTCATTTTGTGCCAATAGGCACTGCAGAAACCTTACTCAGTTTCTCTGCCAATATGACAATTTGCATAACATTACCCACAATGCTTCATATTGTGGTTTTCTTTGAAAACAGATTTAATTGAGCCTTGCTGAGCTGCATTAATGTGTCTGTTTAAATTGAGCAAACCTAATTATCTCACATGAAAGTTATGCCACCTCTGGTGCGACAAAGCTAATGCAATTAAAGTCAGCCAGATGTATTAATTGAGTATTGTAAACATGCAGTCTCTTTGGTAAAGAACAGTTCATTACACACCAGGAACTGGACAGTGTGTAACATATCCATACCAACTACAACACACCTTTCTAATGCATTATCTTTGATATAAAGACCCAAATCAGAGTGCCACCATATGTCTTAGTGGTGAACATCTATGTGGATTTAAAATATTCTATCTCATACATGTTGGTCCTATACTTTGAAAACCCATTCTTCTCAATCATTCATAATATATGGACTTTAGCTTTTCATATTCCCTTTAAAAAGAGACCATCATTTCTCATTTCTGGCTCCACATGTTAGGAGCTTAGAAGTTTCCACTCCATAATAACAAGTAAAAAGCTAAACATATGGGGAAATCAACAACTTTTCCAAGATCTGTAAGAGAGGGAAGGACACAGGATAACTGTTGCCTCCAAATTAGAGAGATAAACAGGTGAGTTTAGGAAGTTAGTTTATCAGAACAGAGACTCACAAGTGGAAACTACCACCGGAAGGAGTACCAGGATAGAAGGGCCTTAACTGTAATCAGTGAGTTACTGGAAATGCAGTACGGACAAGTCTAAGAATTAAAAATTCTAGAGGTATCCAATCAAAGAGGGACCTCCACAATTTTGTGAAATTTACCCCAGGGAAGTCAACCAGGTTCTCATGGTAAATATCTGGAAAAAATCCCCTCCTACTTCTGGCAGGCAAGGAGAAAAGGTGTATTTGAAACACACCAATGTACTCTGTTCTTCTAAACAAGAGATGTTCTCAAGAGGAATTAGTTAACCAAAGCCTAACCTCCTTACCAGGGTCTTGTCAGAGCCTAATTCACCTCGGGGAAGGGAAACATTAATGGACTGGACGTATTCTAGGAAACAAACTCTGAGCTTGAGAATATGTCAATAATAACTTCCAAAATAAAACTCCAGCCCACTCTAACCATCCTATCCCACATAAGGGGGTGGAACAAAAGTGAAAAACACTTGTGAAATTCATAGTCCAGAGGCATAGACTCACTAAAAGACTGAGATCTAATTATAAAACTGTAGAACAATTCCCTTCCCCCTAAACCTCACCTCCACATTACTAAGGGCTATTTGCTCTTCATTTTACTTGGTAGATCATGTCCAACTATCAAGAAAAAATTAGTAGGAATACCACCAAAAGGCACAATTGCAGAGACAGATCAAGTATCAGAACCAAACATGGCAAAGCTGTTGGAATTATCAGACTGAGAATTTAAAATGACTATGATTAATATGCTGAGGGCTAACGAATAAAGTAAATGGTATGCAAGAAGAGATGGTCAATGTAAGCAGAAAGCTAGACATACTAAGAAAGAACCAAAAAGAAATGCTAGAGATCAATAACACTATAATCAAAATGAAGAATACCAGGGTACCTGGGTAGCTCAGATGGTTGAGCATCTGCCTTCAGCTCAGGTCATGATCTCTAGGTCCTGGGAACAAGCCCCACGTCGGGCTCCCAGCTTGGCAGGGACTCTGCTTCTCCCTTTCCCTCTGCCTCTGCTTCTCCCCCTGTTTGTACTCTCTCTCTCTCAAATAAATAAATAAATCTTAAAAAAAAAGTTTCAAAATGAAGAATACCTTTAATGGACTTATTAATGGACTGGACGTATTCTAGGAAACAAACTCTGAGCTTGAGAATATGTCAATAATAACTTCCAAAATAAAAAAGCAGAGATCAAAGAAAAACACACACATATACACACCCACCAAAAGGGAGTGTCCAAGGACTGTGGGACAACTGTAATTAATTTATCAATGAATACATACATTAAAAAATAATAGCATACATACAAGGAGAATACTAGGGGGGAAAAAAAGGGAAGAAACAGAAGAAATATTTAAAACAATAAGAAATGCTTTTTTCTCATCCAAATTGATGTCAGACACCAAACCAAAAATCCAGGAAACTCAGAAAACACTAAGCAGAATGAATGCCAACAAATTATACTTAGGCATATCATTTTCAAACTACAGTAAGTCAAAGATAAATAAAAAATACTGAAAGAAGTCAGAGGAAAAACCAACACATTTTATACAGAGGAATAGAGATAAAATTACACCTGACTTCTACTTAAAAATTATGCAAGCAAGAAGAGAATGGAACGAAATTTTTAAAGTGTTAAGAAAAAACAAAACAAAAACACTCAGTACTGCAAAATTATCCTTAAAAAGTAAAAGAGAAATCAAGGACAATCAACTTAATGATACCATAAATCAACTGGACATAAGTGGCATACATAGACTACTTCATTCAACAACAGCAGAATACACATTCTTCTTAAGTTCGCATGGAACATTCATCAAGATAGACTACATTCTGGGTTAAAAACACCCCATCACAAATTTCAAAGAATAGGTCATGCAATATCTGCTCTCAGATCACAATGGTATTAAACTAGAAATCAGTAACAGAAAGATAATGAGAAATTCCAAAATATATGGAGATTAAACAACACACTTCCAAATAACATATGGGTCAAAGAAGAAATATCAAGAGAAGTTTTAAAGTATTTTGAACTAAATGAAAATGAAAACACAACTTCTCAAAATTTATGGGATGTGGTGAAAGCAGGGCTTAGAGGGAAATTTGTAGCATTGAATGCAAATATTAGAAAGGAAGAGAGACCTAAAATCGATAATCTAAGTTTCTACATTGGAAAACTAGAAAAACAAGAGTAAGATAAATACAAAAGAAAAAGAAAAAGAATAAGAGTTACAGAAGAAATCAATAAAATTGAAAACAGGAACAATAAAGAATATCAATGAAAAAAAGGTGTTTCCTTAAAAATATCAGTAATGTCAGTAAGCCTCTATCTAAGCAGACTAAGAAAAAGAAACAATACAAATTGCTAATATCAAAAATGAGAGAGGATCATCACTAAGTATTCCATGGACATTAAAAGGTTAACAAAGAAATTCTATGAAAAACTCTGTGCCCACAAATTTGATAATCTAGATGAAATAGAGCAATTACTTGAAAGACACAGTTGCTAAAATTCACACAAGAAGAAATAAGCTATCTGAATAGACCCATATCTATTAAATAGATTGAATCAAAATTAATAACATTTGTAAAACAAAGTACCAGGCCCAAACAGTTTCACTATAAATTCTGTCAAACATTTTTTGTTTGTTTTTTATTTAAATTCAATTAGCCAACATATAGTAAATCATTAGTTTTTGGTTTAGTGTTCAATGATTCATTAGTTACGTGTAACACCCAGTGCTCATCAAATAACGTGCCCTCCTTAATGCCCATCATCCAGTTAGCCATCCTCCCACCCACCTCCCTTTTCATAACCCTCAGTTTGTTTCCCAGAGTCAAGAATCTCTCATGGTTTGGCTCCCTCTCTGATTTCTTCCCATTCAGTTTTTCCTCTCTTCCCCTATGATCCTCTGAGCTATTTCTCATATTCCACATATGAGTGAAACCATATAACTGTCTTTCTCTGATTGACTTATTTCACTTAGCATAATACCCTCCAGTTCCACCCATGTCGATGTAAATGGTAGTTATCAACCTTTCTGATGGCTGAGTAGTATTCTGTTGTATATATGAACCACATCTTCATTATCCATTCATCTGTTGAAGGACATTTTGGCTCCTTCCATGATTCAGTTATCTAAAATTTTCCATTTCCTTTTTTTACCTTTTTCCCGTTTCAACTAGATTATTACTGTACTTATGTTTTTAAGTCACTTTTAACTTTTATTTTTTACATCCACATTTTATAGATATATGCTTCATTTTAGTCCTTTTTTCACTCTATTCAAATATATATGTATATCTATTATATATAAGTTTTGCTTTCTTTGCAATCTTAGGATGTAGTGTCTTCTGTCAAATATTTAAGGACAAAATTATACCAGTTTTCTACCAAATTTTTCAGAGTATAGAAGCAGAATGAATACTTCCTAACTCATAATGAGATCAGCATTACCCTAATACCAAAACCAGACAAAGACATTACAAGAAACAAACAAAAAACTAGAGACCGGTATTTTTCATGAACATGGATATATAAATCTTTAACAAAATATTAGCATATCAAATCCAGCAATGTGTAAAAATAATTATACATCATGACCAAGTGGGATTTATCCCAAGTATGCAAGACTGATTTAACATTCAAAAATCAATCAATGTAATCCATCACATCAACAAGCTAAAAAACCAAAGCACCTGAGTGGCGTGTGAGAAGTTAGGGAACACAACTATATGAATAAGTGAGAAGTTGTCAAAGACTACTTGGTTTTCATGCATGAAGATAAATGTATTTGTTGGCTTATTTTTAGAATAGGCTATAAAAAATGACTGGAAGAATGGATGTCAAACTACTAACAAATGTTGATAGTGGATGGTAGAAATTCATGACTATAATCTATTTCTTTTTCACATATTTATTTTTCCATGTATGTGTATAAATTCACTTCTAAAAGTTCTGAAACTTTACAGTCTTAATACTTAAAAATAAAACAAACATCAACCAATGACTTTGAAAAACAAAATTTTGAATGTAGCATACTTACCTAATAACTGGAATTATTATTTTAGAAGAAAATCAGAGTGCAGAGTAAATGGAAATTTTCCTCCTTACTGAATATATATTGTTTTTAACATGAGAATGGTTTCATATGTACAATGTAAAACTAAAAATGCAGTAAAACTATAATAAATAAAATACTTAAAGTATGGGGGGGAAAAGTATAAGAAAGATAGATACATCAAGTGCTTCCAGAAATGAGGATAATGTTGCATACCAAGATTTTAAACCTATTTGCTATGAGGAAGCCCTGTTTTCTGGCAGTGTGAACTTTAAAAAGGTAGAGATCAACTGCATGACTAAAAATGCCCAATTAATTAAAACCAAATCTAATTGCTTTAAAAGTTATAGTACTTATATTGCTTATAGTAAATGTTTTCTTTGTTAAAAACAAAAACAAAAGTGAGTGAAGAATAATCTTGGCAAGCATCCTTATAAAGGGGACTAATTTGTTTTGTGCCAAGACTGGAAATCTGAATTTAAACAAACACCTCATCTGATTTTTGAAGTCCCACTGATTTTGAAGAGTTGAAAATAAATGAAATAACTTTCACAAAATCCTATGTGAATGTTAAAGCAGTTATCACTTTTATTCATATGCCCTCTCAAGACAAAACATATGTCAATGTATCAATTATAGGGTACTATATATACATATATAGGTTTCAAAATGAATGGATATACCTTATGATAAATAGATGAAGTAATTAATTTATAAACCAAATATAATTGTATCATTTCTACACAAAATAATTTTGTCTTAGAAATAATAACATAGTCTTTCATATGGACAATAATTACACAAGTCCGTTTGGCTATTCAATCTATTCTTAATATGAATAAAAACTATACTACTTACAAGTAAAGATTACTTGTCTTCCTCTGTTCTACAAGAAAATTAGTTTCAAGTAACAAGTGGTAGCTTCTTAAAGGTTTTTTTCAAACTGGAATGTGAAATCATCTGTGAACTTTTCATGTTTTTTTTTTAATTTTTATTTTGAATGGGTCTCATGCATGTTTTTGCACCTTGCATCTTTGCTTATTTGGAAAATACTGATATACTAAGTTATGTAGATATTCCAAAGATTGAGGCATTTCCTATCAAACACTGTTAGTTATTTTCCTTGAAATGGCAGGCTGTCATTGTTCACTTTAGAGAACATGTCTGCCAAATACCCAGTCTGAATAACCACGGTTTGTCTGTCAATCTTTCTTCCTATTAAAATGGTGTTCCATGAATAGCGCAGCTGGTCCAATGCAACTCATAAAATTGTACAAGTGTTTTTCGTCAAGACAAGCATGGTAGTGTTGTATGTTGCAGAGGCACTTTGTGTATTTTGTTACACAGAATATTAAATGCATATGTAAGGGATGAGATTTTTTTTTAAAGATTTTACTCATTTATTAGAGAGAGAGAGCAAGAGAGAAAGCCCAGGCAGGGGGGAGAGCAGAGGAAGAGGGAGAAGCAGACTCCCCACTTAGCTGGGAGCCCGACTCAACTCAGCTCAATCCCAAGACCAGCAGAATATGACCTGAGCCGAAGGCAGATGCTTAACCCACTGAACCACGCAGGCACCCCATAAGGGATGAGATTTAATAAAGTTACTATTTTTAATGCTTCAACAAGACCATTTTAAAGTGAAGCCGGTTTTTTTTTAAATTGTGCGAATAACAGTGAAAATTAGGGTACCAGTATCACCATGTTGCTTACTGCTAAAGAGCCAGCAGTTTTGGGGGCGCCTGGGTGGCTCAGTCGTTGAGCGTCTGCCTTCGGCTCAGGTCACGATCCCAGGGGCCTGGGATCGAGCCCCGCATCGGGCTCCCTGCTCAGCGGGAGGCCTGCTTCTCCCTCTCCCACTCCCCCTGCTTGTGTTCCCTCTCTCGCTGTGTCTCTCTCTGTCAAATAAATAAATAAAATCTTTAAAAAAAAAAAAAAGAGCCAGCATTTTTACCCACTATTGCTTTTGCCACATCAGTGCAAATAACCCAGAGAAAAAAAAGTAAGTAACATTTTAGTATTACTACGAAAATAGTATTGACCTCATGAACTTCTTGAAAAGGTCCCAGAGAACCCGAGTGTTCTACAAATCACTTTGAGAAATCACTTCAGTTGAAGAGGGCAGCCACAATTTTAAACTCCAGACAGTTGTTACCTTGAGGTAATGAAGGAAAAAATGGTCAGATCTTCAGATCCAGATCTTACAGAATTGGGATTTTTTTTATAACAACACTTCTACAGTGTTGTTAGCAACTAACTGAACTTACTTTTGAGGCTTGTCTTGGGTGGCCTTAAGACAAGTAGATCTCTGTACCTACCAGCAGAATCTTAAAAGTTTATGTAGAGGCTTTAATTGGGTTCATTCATGTTTTCAGTCCAGAAGTTCTCAACAATACCTTACTCTTTCAAGGATATGTCCACAGCCCTGGCTATGGGAATGGTGAGAAGAACATATATTCCAAACAGCAAAAGGGCAAAGAGACTCTGATTACTCAGGACCAACCTGTGGGACATCTAGCAGTCATGTCCTCTCAATGACCTCCTCCAGCAAAATAAAGTGTGATGTTATAAAACAGGTTGGAGTATTTGGGATAAGATTTGAGCTAGTACCGATATGGGCATCTATTAGCATTTGTATCATCTTCAGCACGTTGATAATCCCTTATGCCTTGATTACTCCATCTGTGTAATGGGAAGTGGACCATAAAAAGAAATAAATAATATTTGTTGAACTGCAGTTTTTATTTAATTCTCCCTCCATCCTTACAAGATTGTCATCATTTTCATCAATTCTCAGGTTGGGAAATGGTGGAGCAGAGTTTAAATCAGAATTTTTAAGCGGCAAAGTCAAGCCTTGATCTGAAATTTCATCAGCGTGTTAATTAGCATTTACCTATGATTCTATAATTGAAAAGAGCAAGAGATGCTAGAAACCATCATAAAGTGTCTTTTCTCTGCTGTGTGTTTCCACCTAAGATATGTATTTCTTACTAGAATGTTTTTCTGAGTAAACTTAGCACTCATGAGTTTCTCAGAAATTCTCTTAGCTGGAGTTACTGTCCTTGAAATACGCTCTTTTAGTATGTTTATAAGCACAGCTACCTTTGATCACGAAGACAACTGTATCGTGGATTCATTTTCAAAGTCATTTATTACCATTAATTATTTCATGGAGAGCTTTTGCAGAAACAAAGATGTCTGAAAAAATGGCAATCTCTTTGCTAAGTTGCCTTTATGATCATTTAACTAAAAATAATTTTCCCTTTTCATATTTTCATCCTTCTATAATCATCAGAAAAATTCATTACAATATTTAGGCATCAGAATATATGGGGAAAAGAGAGGATTTTTCTACAATACAATTTGCATTCATCTTCCAGTCATAGCATATGAAATAGGAGACACTCCTGCACTGTCTCAACCGTTTATTTGTGTGTTCATTACCCTGCTTCAGCAGTTTCCAAATACTTTTCTTTCAAGTTCCCTTTATCTACTCTTTAAAAATCATTGAAGACACCAAAGAACTTTGGTTTATGTGGATTATATCTTTATATATTTTCTGTATTAAAAATTAAAACTTAGAACATTTAAAGATTTTTATTAATTTAAACATATTAATAAAAATATGTAAACTAAAAATAACAGAATTTTATGAAAAATAAATGTATATTTTTCAAGATGTTGTTTTACATTTTCAAAATCATTGTTTTATTTTTACAAATGTCTTCTAATATATGGATTAATAGAAGTCATCAGGATTCTTATATATTCTTATATTTGCTCCTGTATTAATCTGTGATGATATGTAGCCTCTGGAAAATCCCATTTATACTCATTAAAGAATAAGAATAAAAAAGGCAAATGACATCTTTGTCTTAGCAGGTTTATTGAGATAATATTTACATACCACAAAGTTCATCTGTTTGAAGTGTACCATTCAATGTTTTGTAGTATATTTACAAAATTATGCAATAATCACTAAAATCTTAAATTTGGAACATTTTCAACAACACAAAAAGAAACCCTGTCCCCATTACCTGTCCTCTCCATTTTCCACCCCACAGTATCTTGTAACCATTAATTTTCTTTTTATAAATTTCTTTTATAAGATATGTGGCTTTTTGTCACTGGCTTCTTTCACTTATACCCTATTTGAGGCGCATCCATGTTGCAATATATGCCAGTCCTTCATTCCTCTTTATTGTCAAATAGCATTCCTTTGTGTGGATATACTACATTGTATTTATTCATTAGTTAAAGGATATTGAGGGTTTTTTTTCCTACTTTTTGGCTGTTATAAATAACTCTGCTGTGAACATTAGTGTGCAAGGGTTCTTTTTTTGTTTTTTTGTTTTTGGAAATATTTTCTTTCATTTTGTTAGTTAGATACCTAGAAATTGCTGGGTCTTTTGTAACTCTCTATATAACATTTTGAGGAACTTGCAGATTGTTTTCCACAACAGCTGTACTATTATACATTCCCACCATCAATGTATAAAAGTTACAGCTTATCCACATTCTTACCAACACTTGTTCTTGTCTTTTTTTTCATTTCTTTTTTTAGCCAGCCAAGCATGTGTGATATCTTAGTTTTCATTTAACACCTCCAAAATGACTAATAATGTTGATCATCTTTTCATATACTTATTACCCATTCATGTGTCTTCTTTAGAGAAACATGTATTTACCTTTTTTGCTCAATTTTTAATTGGGTCATTTGTCTTTTTATTTTTGAGTTGTAAGTTTTTTTTTTTATGTATTCTGGATATAAGTCCCTTGTGATGGTTAATTTCATATGTCAAATAGACTGGGTCACTGTGCCCAGATTTGGTCAAACAGTATTATAGATACTCCCATGAAGGTATTTTATTGGATGAGATTAACATTTAAATTGCTGGAGTTTGAGTAAAGCAGATTACTTTCCATAATGTGAATGGACTTCATCCAGTGAGATGAAGGACTATTATAATAGAACAAAGACTGGCCTCTCCTAAGCAAGAAGGAATTTTGTCACCAAGACTGCCTTTTGGACTCAAATTGCAACTCTTCTCTGAGTATGCAGCCTGCAAGTCTACCCTGCAGATTTTGAATTTACCAAGACTTCACAATCACATGAGCCAATGCCTCAAAATAAATCTCTCTGTATATAAGTATATCCTGTTGATTCTGTTTCTCTGGAGAACTGTGACTACTACAGTCCTTTATCAGATCTATGATTTGCAAATATTTTCTCTCTGTTTCTGGGTTGTCTTTCTACTTTTTTTTTTTTAAGATTTTTTTATTTATTTATTTGACAGAGAGAGATATAGTAAGAGAGGGAACACAAGCAGCGGGAGTTGGAGAGGGAGAAGCGGGCTTCCCGCGGAGCAGAGAGCCCGATGCGGGCCTCGATCCCAGGACCCTGGGATCATGACCTGAGCCGAAGGCAGATGCTTAACAACTGAGCTACCCAGGCGCCCTCTACTTTTTAAATAGTGTCCTTTGAAGCACAGGTTTTTAAAGATTTTGTTTCAGTTCAATTAATGAATCTTCTCCTTTATTGTTTGTGCTTTTGGTATCATACCTGAGAAATCATAGCTTAATCTAAGGTCATCCAGATTTACTCTTCTATTTTAAGAGTTTTACAATTTCAGCTCTTAACATTTAGGTCTATGATCCATGTAGAATTAATCTTTGTGTATAGTGTGAGGTAGGTTTTCAAGTTTATAATTTTGCGTTATTATCCATTTGTCTCAGCAACATTTGTTGAACCTAGTATTATTTTGAAAATATATTGATGTGGGAAACAAAGGCAGGAGAGAAATTATTAAATTTCCTTACTATCTACAGCCCCTTGACAAGTCCTTGAAACAAGCAGAATGACATTCCTCTAGGGACTCAACTGCCTCAATTTCAGTGCTTTGCTAAGGGCAAAAGGCAATCTTAGTTCAACCCCCAGGACCCTGTAAGTCTACTTCAACATATAAAAATTCCTTTGGAAACTTCCTTTATCTTTACCCCCCCAAGATCCATGTTGGCAATCATCCCCCAAGCATATGACGCACCATATACACCTGAAGGGTATCATGACTCAGGTTTTATTAGGCAATAATAAATGACCTTTTCCCAACAATAGCTCAAGGTCCTGGAAACCTTGCTTCCAGAATTCCTTAGAGACTTACACTATCCCTAGCTCCTTCCCAACTTGAAAATATATAATGGGGGTGCCTGGGTGGCTCAGTTGGTTAAGCGACTGCCTTC
>NC_138373.1:120107424-120124804 GCF_054177405.1 Leptonychotes weddellii | reverse complement strand
CCTCTTATTAAAGTGTTCTATCCCATCGATTGATTTGCAAACATTGAACCACCCTTGCATCCTGGGGATAAATCCTGCTTGGTCGTGGTGGATGATCCTTTTAATGTATTATTGGATCCTATTAGCTAGGATTTTGTTGAGAATTTTGGAATCCATATTCATCAGGGATATCGGTCTGAAATTCTCCTTTTTGATGGGGTCTTTGCCTGGTTTGGGGATTAAGGTAATGCTGGCCTCATAGAATGAATCTGGAAGCTTTCCTTCTGTTTCTGTTTTTTGAAACAACTTAGGAGAATAGGTATTATTTCTTCTTTGAATGTTTGGTAGAATTCCCCAGGGAATCCATCAGGCCCTGGACTCTTGTTTTTTGGGAGGTTTTTGATCACTGCTTCAATCTCGTTACTGGTTATTGGCGTATTGAGGTTGTCAGTTTCTTCCTGTTTCAGTCTTGGCAGTTTATGGGTTTCTAGGAAGGCATCCATTTCTTCCAGGTCGCTTAATTTATTGGCATATAGTTGTTGATAATGATTTCTAATAATTGTTTCTATTTCCTTGGTATTAGTCATGATCTCTCCCCTTTCACTCACAATTTTATTCATTTGGGTCCTTTCTCTTTTCTTTTGGATAAGCCTGGCCAGTGGTTTATCAATCTTATTAATTCTTTCAAAGAACCAGCTTCTAGTTTCATTGATCTGATCTACTGTGTTTCTGGTTTCTAATTCATTGATCTCTGCTCTAATCATAATTATTTCTCTTCTAATGTGTGGCTTAGGCATCATTTGTTGCTTTTTCTCCAGTTCTTTAAGGTGTAGAGTTAGTTGGTGAATTTGGGGTTTTTCAATTTTTTTTTGAGTGAAGCTTGGATGGCTGTGTATTTCCCCCTTAGGACCGCCTTGGCAGTATCCCATAGGTTTTGGACCAATGTGCTTTCATTCTCATTGATTTTCATAAATTGTTTAAGTTCTTCTTTGATTTCCTGGTTGACCCAAACATTCTTGAGCAGAGTGGTCTTTAGCTTCCAAGTGTTTGAATTTTTGCCAAATTTTTCCTTGTGATTGAGTTCCAGTTTTAAAGCATTATGGTCTGAGAATATGCAGGGAATAATCTCAATCTTTTGGTATCACTTGACACCTGATTTGTGACCCAATATGTGGTCTATTCTGGAGAAAGTTTCATGTGCACTCAAGAAGAATGAGTATCCTGTTGATTTAGGGTGGAATGTTCTGTATATATCTATGAGGTCCATCTGGTCCAGTGTGTCATTAAAAGTTCTTGTTTCCTTGTTGATTTTCTGCTTAGATGATCTGTCTATTGCTGAGAGTGGAGTACTGAGGTTTCCTAAAATTAATGTATTATTATCAAAATGACTCTTCATTTTGGTTAATAGTTGCCTTATGTAGTTGGCTGCTCCTATGTTGGGGGTGTAGATATTTACAATTGTTAGATCTTCTTGTTGGATAGACCCTTTAAGAATGATATAGTGTCCTTCTTTGTCTCTAATTACAGACTTTAGTTTAAAATCTAATTTGTCTGATATAAGAATTGCTACCCCAGCTTTCTTTTGAGGTCCATTGCCATGGAAGATAGATCTCCATCCCTTCACTTTCAGTCTAGATGTATCTTTAGTTTCAAAGTGAGTCTCTTGGAGACAGCATATGGATGGGTCCTCTCTTTTTATTCAGTCTGCAACCCTGTGCCGTTTTATGGGAGCATTTAGGCCATTCACATTGAGAGTGATTATTGAAAGATATGAATTTATTGTCCTCATGTTGCCTGTGAAGTTCTTTTTTCTATAGATTATCTCTGTAAATTTCTGTTCTAAATCACTCTTGGGGTCTTTCTCCTTTTATAGAAACTCCCTTAATATTTCTTGCAGGGCCGGCTTAGTGGTCACATATTCTTTCAGTTTCTGTTGGTCTTGGAAGATCTGCATCTCTCCACCCATTCTAAATGGCA
The DNA here is from genome assembly GCF_054177405.1 of Leptonychotes weddellii. Classification (NCBI taxonomy): domain Eukaryota; kingdom Metazoa; phylum Chordata; class Mammalia; order Carnivora; family Phocidae; genus Leptonychotes; species Leptonychotes weddellii. The sequence goes on along the minus strand of NC_138373.1, from coordinate 120,122,848 downwards.
GCCTTTCCGGATAAGATATTCTTGGCTGCATGTTCTTCTCATTTAGTACCCTGAATATGTCTTGCCAGGCCTTTTTGGCTTGCCAGGTTTCTATAGATTGGTCTGACATTATTCTGATATTCCTCCCTCTGTATGTAAGGAATCTCTTCCCCCAACTGCCCTTAAGATGGTTTCCTTGGTCTAAGATTTGTGAGTTTTACTATTACATGCTGGGGCGTTGGCCTGTTTTCCTTCATCTTGGGAAGGGTTCTCTCTGCCTCTAGGACACAAATGTTTGTTTCATTTCCCAGATTAGGAAAATTCTCAGCTAAGATTTGCTCAAATATATCTTCTAGTCCTCTCTCTCTCCACCCCCTCAGGAATCCCAATAATTCTGACATTGGAATGTTTCATGGCATCACTTATTTCTTTAATTCTGTTATGGATTTTATGCTGTTTCTCCCAGGCCTCCTCTTTTTCCTTCTTTTCTATCAACTGGTTTTCTAGATCACTAATTCCTTCTTCTGCCTTGTTTACCCTAGCTGTTAGAGTATCTGGATTAGATTGGATCTCATTGATAGCATTTTTAAGTTCTGCCAGTTCAGCTTTCATTTCTGCCCTTAGAGACTCTATGTTGCCATTAATTGATTTCTCCATTCTAGCTATCATCTTCATAATGTTACCCTGAAGTCCATTTCTGACATCTTGTTTATATCTGTATCCATTTGTAAATCTGTGGCAGAAGTCACAGTCTCTGAGTCTTTCTAATTTGGGGGGTTCCTCCTCTTAGTCATTCTGTTGAGGAGTGGTTGAAGGAATGTACAGAGTCCAAATTATTGACCGGAACCCAAGCAAAATGCACCTGTTTTATAGGGACCTTAGGGTTGTCGGCCTCTTGTTCTCCCAGCCTGTCTTCTGGGGGAGGAGCCTGCCACACTGTTACTCAGGGAACCCTGTTTGGGCAGAGTTGCCCTACCCCCCTGTGGGGGGGGATAGGCTCAGTGAAAACCAGTTTTGGGGGGCTTTTGTTCGCTGGCGGCTTTCCCTGGCGGCTTTCTGCATCTCTTCTGAGAATCAGAACAGAAGAGACCATCTCCAACCCTCTGCCTCAGAGCAGAGAGATCGCAGTCTGTTCTTCAGTGAGCTCTCCAGGCCACACTATCTCTGTTTCTGTCTGTGGTACTAAAAACTGCAGCATTCTGGGTTATGCACTCCTCAGCAGCATTCCCAGTCCTCGCCTCCAGGTTGGGGCACATCTCTGCCCTTTGTCCTTCGAAAACCACCAGCTGCCCCCAATTCACATGTGCGACCCCACTGCTCTGGGTTTCAGTCCCGGGAGCTGCCCTAAAGTCCTTTCCCTGCTGCTACCAGTCTGCGAATCTGTGCCCCGTCCCCAGCACAGGAGGCTATCACTCACTGGCGGTATAGGATCCCCACGGCCGGGGTCCCTCTCCATGCCATTTATCCTCCAATATCTGCCCACAGAATCACGGCTCCCCACTTCGTACCTCGAAACCAACCGCCTGCAATATTCTGTTTGTATTGATCCAGATCTATCTTCTTACATCTCAGGCTGATTTCATGGGTGTTCAGAGTGGTCTGGTAGATATCCAGCTCAATTCAGGGGACCAGTTGGAATAGGGTCCCCTACTCCTCCGCCATCTTTTCCTCCTCCCCCACAGTATCCTTTCTCCACTAAATTACCCTTGCAACTTTGTGGAAAGTGATTTGGCCTTTTTTTTTTTTTTGGTGTAAGATCTATTTCTGTGTTCTCTATTCTGTTTCATTGATCTGTGTGTCTGTGATCTATCCCTTCATCAATACTACACAGTCTTAATTACTATAGCTATGTAGTGAGTCATAAAATTATCTAATATGATTCCTTCAATTTATTATTTTCCAAGATTGACTTAGCTATTCTAGGTTTTTTTCACCTTCCCAAATGAATTTTAGAATCAGCTTTTCTATATCTAAAAAAAAAAAAAAAATCTTGCTGCAATTTTGACTGGAGTTTGTTAAATCTCTAGATTTAGTTTGGGAGAGAATTGACATTGTTAGTATATTTACTAATGAGTATATTTAACTAAGTTTCTTATATTTATATAAGAATAAATATACTAATTTCACTAATAACACTAATAATTTTACTGATACTTTAATAAATCTGTCACCATTCTGGAGTGGCCTGCCGCTTCCTCGATCTCTCCCTGTTCCCTGCATAGAGAGAACAGTTTCACATTTCACTCCAGAATTCCCAAGGTTGCAAACCAATAGTCCTAAGAAATATCTGCTTATAGTTACTGCATTTTGTCTGTTATAAACCCATATATTTCTTTCCATTCATGTTAGTTCAATTTTTAATAGTAGTCCTATGTCCTATTTCTGATCTATTTTTAATTTTGACAATTTTTTCAGAAGTTTTACTTTTTAAATAATCAGAACTGTTACTTAAACAGTGTCATCTATTGTGTAAACCTTAAAAAATATATGTATGTAAATATTACTTCTCCAGATTGATAGAGCACAAAATCTACTTTCTTTTGCCAATTAAAGTTTATATCACTTTTTAAAAAAGCATTTAAATAGTATGGCTTTTTGTTGTTGTTTTTGGCCTATACACTATAAGGTATGAATCTAAACATATGTCTTTCCAATTTGTAATCAGTTTTTACTCCAACCTTTATTAAATTTTACCTGTATTATCATAGTATTGGTGTGTTGTACGTGTGTGAGTATATGTGAAGCTGACTCTATTTTATAGTTTTTTTTTAACTATTAATGCATATTGCAAGTATTTTTATGTATCTAAGTATATAACTTCCTTTATAGTAAACAAATATAATTATGTTGTTAACTAAAATTTTACTGTTTGCTAGAGAACAATCAGTATGCCTTTTGGAAATATTATCTTATACTTTTCACATCTTTTCTTTTCTAGATAATTTTATGATCCTGCTGAAATTTTGATTGACATTGCTTAACATTGAAATTTTAACTGAAAATTAACCTGGGGAGAATTTTCAAATTTCTGCTATTAAGTTTTCTAACCAAGAACCATTTATGGCCTTCATATTTTTCAAGTTTATATTTTTTAAATTTAGTGATTTTGAATAAGTCACTAAATGTTTTAGTTTTTTTGCCAAAATAAATGGTGTTTATTATTGTCATTTAAAAAGATTATTTGCATTATGTCATTATAATTCAAGGCTCAAGACCTGCTCAAACACTAGGTAAAACTTATGTTTTGGTGTTTTTTTGTTTGTTTGTTGCTGTTGTTATTATTCTCGGCTCCGATTATTATCTTCCTCTTTGGCTGATATGCTGATACAGCTGAGATACTCCATCTCATTTCAGTGACCTGTAGCCCTTTTACATGACCCAGGTTATTTTAACCTAATTAATGTGACATATAATAGTTAATTAACCACCTCTCCCTAAAATAAGGCAGAATTCTTAACTTATTATCTACACTTTTTTTTTCCTGAACTACCACCTTTGTAATTTTTTCCTCAAAATGTTTATCATTTTGTTGCATTGAAGAATGTATGCTGAAATAATAATGACAACAATAATAATATGCTAATGATGATTTAGGTATTTGCTAAACATGCTTTTGAATGTTCCACATGTTCCTCATCACTTAATTCATGCAGTGGATTAATGGATGGCATCATTACCCTAATTTTACAGATGAGGAACCCAAGTCACAAAAAGCTGAAGTAACTTAAGGTAGTATCACAGCTTCTACACTACTCTGGATCTCACATCCTAAATGAAGCATTGACACCTGAGAATACAATTTTTGGTTCCATTATATATTGTCTTTAAAAATATAGACTATTGAAGACATCAGGTTTTTAGGACTTCTGATTTAAAATTGAATCTAGCAATAAGATTCTTATACAATCTATTTTAACTTTCACTTAACTATTAGAGTAAAAGTAGACAACATCTTAAAACATTTTCCCCAAGTTTTATTGAACTATAACTGATATATGACATTGGTAAACTTAAGGTATACAACATGATGATTTTTTACCTATATATATGCAAACATTTTTAAACTTTGATAAGGTGCAATTTATCTATTTTCCATCCCTTTATAGATTATGCTTTATATTATGTCTAAGAACTCATTGCTTAACCTGTGGTCATGAGGATGTCTTCTAAAATTGTTATAGTTTTACATTTATATCTGTGATGCATTTTGAGTTTTTTAAAATACTTATTTATTTTTTTATATACTATCAGGTTTAGGTTGAGTTTCCAGCTGAATTCAATTCCTGGTAAGTGCTCTCTTCTTGGCTTTTGGATGGCTTACTTCTCGCTATGTCCTGACATGGCTGAGACAGAGACAGAAAGCTCTGGTGTCTCTTCCTTCCTGTATTCCAAGCAGATTAAGGTTCCATCCTTATAACCTCATTTAACCTTAATCACACCTCATTAAAGGCCCTATCTCCAATGCATGGATGGTTAAGACTCCCAACATATGAATTTTGGAGCAACATAATTCAGACAAAATTAATAATTATTTTTTCAACCAATAGGTTGAACAAGATTGTACAAGATTTTTGAGAGTATTAGCCGTTTGTTATCAGAATTTTAATTGTTGTTAACTAAGGTAACATCAGTGAAGGTGTAACTATAGACAGAGAACAATTTCAGTTGTGGCATGGGAAGGACTTTGGAAAATGGTGAAAACTGGTCTGTTGGTTATGAGAACAACAAGGCAAGTTCATGCAGCACCTGGTAGGACCTGGAAAAGGGGCCAGTTCATGCAGCACCTGGTAGAATCTGAAAAGATCTTAAAGTATTTATATCTTGGTGAAAATAGTTAGCAATTAGGGAAATAACTTCATCAAGAATGAATCTGAAGAGCACTCTGATTCCATTTCGGGAATACCCTGGTTGGGAGGCACGTGTAGATGTTATGTGAGAGGAATAATGGAAATTTGGTATAATCAGGATATGAAGTATTCCTAAACTGAAATAAACAATTTAAAGTTCAACCACTGAAGGATGGCTATGTCAATCTTGCTATATCAAATTTTAATGTATTTGTATATTCTAAAAATGATTTTTAATAGTTTTTTTAGATTTATTTATTTATTTTTGAGAGAGAGAGAGAGAGAGAGCACATGTGTGCCCACAAGAGGGAGAGGGAGAGAATCTCAAGTGACTCCCTGCTAAGCATGGAGCCCGAACAAGGGGCTCGATCTAAGGACCCTGAGATCATGATCTGAGCCAAAATCAGGAGTCAGATGCTTAACTAACTGACTGAACCACCAGCCACCCCAAATTTTAAGTCTTTAGGAAAAAATTTGAATAACAAAGTTTTCACAAAACCATGTTAAGTGGCGGAAACAATATTTTAAACAATGTTTCTTATTTTGTAAACATCTTTATACAAATATGAATAGCATAGGTGCATAGGCACATATAAAATATGAATACTTATGAATAAATGGACACCTTAAAAATAAATGCAGCAAAATATCAAATATAAATGTGAAATATTAATTTTAAATATTAAAATAACACCTAAAATATTAATCATTGCTTTTTATTGAGAGACAAATTATATTTTATTATTTTCAATCTGCTTTCTCTACATGTCCAAATTTTTTATCATGGATGATTTGCTTAAACTTCTAAATTTTTATAAATGTATACATTATATTTCTGAGCAGAAGAATGGTATAAATCTGGTACATGAAGTTAGAAACTTTAGATTGAAAGATGAAATACTCTATTCAGTAACCAAGTATGTTATAACTAATAATGCATTATAGTACTAGGTATTATACATATTGTTTATCTATCTTGATTTTATGGTGTTGGTGAGACTAATAAAGTTGAGAAGTAGAGCAAAAAACAATAGAACAAGAATTTTTTAAATTGCGATTTTTACTTTTTCACTCTCATTGCATTAGTTGAAACCTGAAATTACGAATATCTCACAATTGTGGAAAGAAAACCTCTGTACATCTTTTAGAAGTTGGACAGAAATTGTATATAAATGTTATATAAAAATGGGTGAAAAAAAAGCCATGGTTTGAAATAAAAAAGACTATGGTTGATTCCAAATGTTCTACTAGGTAGCCATGAGATTTTTCCCAAGTCAATTTTTTTTTATAGTCAGTAAATAAATTAGAAAATGAGCCCCACTCTACCCAACTGCATGTGGATGTTGTGGGGAGGATGCAAAATAATGGGTGAAAGGTACTTGAAGATTAGATGTTATACAAATCTAAAAATCTTTGTTCAACAGGGAGGCAAAGAAAACAATAAATAGATTGTATTGACAACTTGAAATAATTTAACAGTGTATGAGGAAAGCCAAACACTAAATAAACCAATTTCTTTTCTTTGGGGTTAACTGATATCTCTAACACTCATGTAGGTCCAAGAATAACTAACAATTAGTTAACTTCCTCTCTAATGGCTTGAAAAACACAGGTCATTTGATTAAGTACTTCATTAGTAGATTTTAAATTATTCTTATTGTAGCAGAGTATAATATCAACTCAGGTATCCCAGAAATAAACTAGATCTACTCAGTTTAGCTCTAAATCAGACCCCTATTTATTCATAGTTAATAAACTTCATCAAATTAATAATATGCTGAGTATATGCAAATATAATGTGTACACTTGGGGTAATTGTAGTGACTATAACTGATGAAAGAATGATAAAAAGAGGAGTTCATAATAATGAGAGGACAGTTAAATAACAGTTATCTCTGAGTCTCTTGGTAGTCAGAGCAAAATTGAAAAATTAATTAGCATCATGCATTTTTCTTTTCTCAATGAAAATTATGCATGGCTCTGAATTGGTTTCTTCGTCATAGTCATAGAACATTCTGTTAGGCTTTTAAAAATATGTGTGTAAATTCTTGAATTGCTAGACTTTTAAAAATATGCATGTAAACTGTTGAATTTCTCTTTCTACTGAACAAGCATGGTCAAGAATGATAGGAAACTCCCTTTGCAAACTCACATGAGACAGATCAGTAGTGTTAGGAAAGAATGTCCATCCTCTTGCACCCAGTACTACCTACCAAGTGTAGGTAACTATACTTAATTTTAATTTCTTGGTTAACCTTTAAGGGCCCAACCTAACACAAATCTCCTTGAGAGACCCTGAAATGACTTTAGTAGGGGATCATTTATTCTCTGTATTCTATTTCAGACTTAATAGACCTAACACTTTTGAGGGGCCCGAAGTAGTTTCTTTAATTTGTTCATGGTAAATCAGGCACAAATCTATACATGGCTCATTTTCTGCATAATGAACAGGGTCAGATTAAGATATTTAAATGCCTTAAGCATCGGAAAAATATAGATCCTTGTTTTGTGTGACATTAGAAAATAAACACTAACCTCCAAAACACATTTAAAGACATAACATATATTTTGAAATATCAACTGTCAAATTATTTTAGACATTTTCTAATTTTTATGCTAATTATTAACTGGCATATAGGTAAATGCTTATTATATCTAAGAGGTAAAACTACATAGTTTATATTTGACTCATTATATTTGTATCTCTATTAATTCACCATGAATTTCTCACCCTATCAGCCTATGCATTCAAGTAATGTATGCATCTTAATGCTGTAACAACAACTAATTAAAAAAAAAAAAAAAAAGAGCTTTGAAGAGAATATGGAGAATCTATTTGCTGTAAATTAGTACTTTTTCCCCTACAAACAAACCTTTTAAGACAGGCATTTGACTGATTGATATGAAATATCTTTGTCAAAACATTTAGTTACATCCCTTTTGCAAAGTACTAACCATTCTATCAGTACATTTTAATATAGTGACAGCAAGATTTCTGAATTTGATTTACTTATAATATTCCTACCATTTGTGGTCAAATTTATTTCTTCTGTCACAACTTTTTTTTTTCTGGAAATGGAAAAGAAAAGAAAAACAAACAAAAATAAATTTTACCAAATCCCTTAACTTTTAAGAGTTATATTATGTTCCCTGCTTTCAAGAGCCATATCATGGGAAAAGGCATAATAGATTGTAACTTGTCTTACTCTTTTCAGTACAGAACCCATACTACCAAAAATAAGGTTTACTGTTTCCAAAGCTTTAATTTTCTCTACAGGTGAGATCTTAGCCAGTTAGTTAATATGTATCTAGTTGAAACATGCTTTTTATCTCCTGTTTTTATGTACTAACCTTCATAGGAGTCAATCTGAGACAAATATCTTAATACTATGGAGTAATTTCATAGCTAGTGTATTGAGTCAAGTAAATGAGTACTGAGAAATATTTGCTATTACTTTCAATATGTTCACTTTTCAGCCAAAGAAAAACTTGGGAACAATTGTCTGCAAAATAACTCCTGACTATCCTATGACATAAATTGAGAATAAACTTAGAATTAAATTTATTTTTCCCAAATTATGTATTAGTTACATGGCACTATTTCAAATATTAAAAGCAAACTACTTAAATTTGTCCACTGGAAACCATAATATCAGAATATTAATTATGAATATGCAAATAATAACGTCTTTTTTGAAAGAATGGAAAAAATACAGCCAACAATTATTTATCTACTTTTAGTATGTAATTTTACTGATTTCATAATTATAGCTAATATTTATTGGGCTTCTATATGCTGGTAATGATGGTATGTACTTTACTTGTGATCGTTTTGTTTAATGTTTATAACCATCTGATAAGTATTACTAGATTGGAATATTATCCCCATTTTACAGATGAATTGACTGAGACCAATTGACTGACATATTGAACTATGTAAAGATAAAATAGTTTGTCCAAGATCATTCAGGTCAGAAGCAGAATAGATGGCTGTTCTAGAAGACCCTTTGTTAAATTCCTGAATATACCTGAATCATTCTTACTATTTGCACACAATTTCCTGGGAGTGGGAGACAGAGATACCAAATTGGTATGTCATTACAAAAGTTACAGTTCCCAGAAAGAGTCACTGAGTTCTTCAATATGATAGTCAGTAACTACATGTGTCTATTGAACATTTGAAATGAAAATGGGCTTTAAGTGCTTCAAGTGAATACTTGAAGTTGAGATGTGCTTTAGGTGTAAATACTTTGAAATTCTCTGAATTTCAAAGACTTAGTATGGAAAAAAGTAAAATATATCAGCATTATTTTAAAAACGTCATCATATGTTGAAGTAAAAATATTTTTGATATATTGTATTAAATAAAATATAACAGTAAAATTAATTTAGTTACTATACTAGATATTTTTGGTGGCTGTTTTTCACTATTAAGTTGCTTCATATATATATATTGTATCTGCATACACTTTTGTATTATGTACATTTTGGTTTGTTGCAAAGATCTTAAATTTTTAAAGAACAGAAAATATGCCTTCTATTTAACTTTTAATAATTTATCTGTTGGCTTAAAATATTGAAGGCAGGCTGGCACATGGCTCTGTGATAAACTGGCCTTTGGCTATTAATCACTTCCCTTTTTTCTTGGTGGTAAAATCTTACGATTATTTTGGGGCAATCTTCCTTTTTCTAAACAACCATGTGTGACTAATCACAACAACCCCATTTTCCTTAATGATGATTGTTTGTATATGGGAGGGACAATGATGCAGTGCAATCTAAAAGATTTTTTTGAGAGAAAGTCTACTGAGAGGATTCTGGGAATTTTTTGTATTATTATTTTGATAAAGAGAGATTACGATGGTGATGGGGGGGAATTCCTCTTCATTGATTGGATACTTTCCTAGCACATGATGCCTGGAACCATGACAAAGACTTTTCTGCATCACACACTGACACACTAAGAATGAAAGGAACATGGGCTTCTGAAATCAGTAGTTACTTTCTTTCTTCTTCTTCTTATTTATTTATTAGTTATTTTCTTTATTCTTTATAAATCTATACATTGTCATGTATTTCCGAAATGAAGATGAAGATTGAACAATTTTAGATGGAAACTGTTATCCAAAAATGATAGGCTCTGGATTTTCTGTAAACTGTTATTATTATTTTTTAATGTAAGATCATTCCACTTACAGATTTTCATTATCCTTAATAATAAGCTATTATATACTCATCCTAAACACACTGCAACTTCTGACAATTTATAAGTTCCAATGACATTTAAGAGTATGCCTTTGGGGAACCTGGGTGGCTCAGTTGGTTAGGCATCTGACTGTTGATTTCAGCTCAGGTCATGATCTTGGGGTCATGGAATTAGGCCCTGTATCAGGCTCTGCACTGCAGAGTCCGCTTGTCCCTCTCCTTCTCCCTCTTCCCCTTCCCCAGCTCGTTTGTGCTTTCTCTTTTTCTCTCTCTCTCAAATAAATGGATAAATGGAATCTTAAAAAAAAAAGAATATGTGTTTATATGTCTCATATATTCAGATATATATAACATTTTTATTATGTTTCTTTGTCATTCATTTGGAACATTTTTTCTTTATATAGATGTGCTTCTTATATCTATGGTTTTAGTCTAAATATTTATATGAATAAAATACATTTCTGAAGGCTTAAAAATAAATATATTTTTTCCTTAACTACAATACAAAATCACAAGATTCTAGGGTTGAAGCATTGTAGGTGGTATTTACTCTAAATTTCTCACTTTACAGTGAGTAAATTGTCACAGAGAAGGCTGTGGAGCTGGTAGTAGTAATAATAGGATAAGAAAACAGTTCCTGATATGACAAGGTTGAATATTATCTCATAAAATAATGACCAAAGCTTGGATATCCTTCTGTTTCAGATTTCCTAGTCTATCACAAATTCTAATATCATGCATCCAAATGTTTGGATTTTGTGGCTAAATGTGAACAAATTGCCTCAAGTCTATCTGATCGAGCTTCTTTGCAACCTATAACATACATAATCATCAATCTATCTGCCTCACATAGATTATCTCCACAATAGTTCCTGACCTGGACTCCCCTATCTTCTGACATAGGCAGACTTCCCAGTGTCTGTCTGGGTGAGGTCGGGTCCTTAATGCTTTATTTGTTAGCATAATTCCTGAGCCAAGCTCAGAAGATAGGAAGAGTTTGGGGGAAAGGTGGGCAGAGATGGATAAAGATGGATACAAAATTCACCTGCGATTGCAATTAATACATGATGAAACTAAAATGAAATAAATTTTGACTCTATTCCAAAAGAAGTGGGCTGTTGACCTGAGAAAACGTTGTATTACAGATGGTAATGACACACTGCTTTCCATGGATCAGCTTAACTCACCTCTATTTAAGAGCTAAATTGTTTGTTCCATTTTGTAGGTTTTAATTTCTCTTCCCCAGCCCCTTAATCATTTCCAACCTGTGCTCATATTTTTGCTTCACGTGCAAAGAATATTTGATTTCTTTTAACAGAAATAGTGTTTATCTTTACAAGGTGATGTTATAACATGTACAAAACACATAGCCAATAAGCTTGATACAAATACGGTAGTCAAAGAAGGAAAGAGTCTTCTCCATTCTTCTGCTTTTATCAGAATTACTTGCACAGATTACCACATTAATTTAAGAAGGCAGACATTTTTCAACAATTCTAACTCCTGAGGCATTCACTGTAGGCAAGCCTCAGAAGGACCTTCAGCCTGAAGACATGCCATAAATACAGAACAGCCTCTATAAATAAAACTGATCTTGTTATCTCTCTATTCTTGTGTAACATTTATTTACTCTTCTGTTATAAAGTTAAGTTTCTAAAAAACTTAATTTTTCTTCTTTTGTCTTTAAGATATTCACCTATTTTATTGATTTCATGGTAAAGCTCAAACTCTGTATCACTAAATTCAAGGGCTTTCATGATCTGATCCCTATTAATAATTCTAGCATTTTTTTTAATAATTGTACTCCCTGAATTCTATACCTCTGGCAGATTCAATGACTGTTATCTGTCTGACTCCTCTTGGCCTCTCATCTTGGGGTATTTGTATACAATATTTACAACAATTTCTCAATCCTAGCTCTTCATAGTTATGCCTTATTCATTTTTCCAGATTCTATGACATCAGTTCCTTCACAGATCCTTCCCCGAAATTATATATCCAGAATATTTGTTTGTTTGTTTTTTTATTTGTACTTAAAGCACTTTCTACTACCCATATGCATTCACCATACTTGTGTTGAGGGGAGAATTCATAAGATAGCCAATTATTAATTTTTATTATTTTTAACCAAAGAAATTAATATTTAAACATTTCAAGGATATTATTATTTCTAGTAGCATAGTCATCCTGGAAAGTATTGCCTATGTGAGAAATATAGACTAAACTGATAAGCCATCAAGTCAGAAATTTTGCATGAGATTCTATTATAAGTCATTGCATGTACCACCAGAGTGGTTACAAATTTTGATCTCACAATTACATGAGAGTTTCCCTGGAGGAAAGATGTAATAGGATGTTTTTGGCATGGTAAAACCTGCCCTTTTTTTAACTTCATTGTTAGAGGACTTTAATATTACTGAGATGAGGTGGCCCAATCTTCATAAGGTTCAACAAATCCCTTGGGAGGAAAAGTTTCAAGACACCTACCACACCACTTTTGAGATTCAGTTTCATTAGAATATCTCTGGTGTACTGAGATGATCTGGAGAAGTGAGCTAGGATGACAAGTATAAGCCCAGGAGCTTCTAAAGGGGAATTCACCATAGAAGGACTGGTGTCGTGAAAGACTGCTAAGAGCCAGCCATTCCAGCACTACAAGTATATCATGAAGAACGGGGTGGAGCATATGAATAAGTAAAAACTGAGAGAGTTGTATCACTAAAGTAAGATACCTCGGAATGTCAGGTCAATCAGGTTAAGTTCAAACAACATCCAGTTGCTTTTACAGGATTCTTTGAATTTAAATTCCCATATGTGAATGTCAGGTTTTGTTGTTTTTTGTTGTTTTTTTTTTTTTCTGTAAAATGGGAACAATCAGAATAGATTTTTTAAAATAGGACATACAGAAAGAAAGCACTCAAATATCAAGAATTACCTGGGTATTAAGCCTCTAGTTTGGGTGAGAGTAATAGCAGATGCACTCCTCTTGGACCATCAAGGGATGGTCTCAGCTCTGGTTCCAGTAACATGGTATGAGGAAGCAACTGATCTGCATCAACCCTTAATTTCTTGGCTTTATCAAAAAAAAAAAAAAAAAAGAAGAAAGAAAGAAAAAGAAAATGATGCCATGGCAATAGGTGATATCAGAGACCACAGTTGTATTGATGTGAAAAATAAAAGAGCTCTGACTTGTTTATTTTTTAAACTCAAGTCTCTAAACATTCTTTAATAAATAATTTTTAAAAATATTGTCTATTCCCTTTTCTCTGCCACCGTGAACAGGGATCATCTGTGCCTTATAAATTGTTACATATCTGGTACCTATACAAAGTCTGGATCTGAGTAGATATTGAATAAGTATCTGTTAAAACAGTGAAATAATAGTGTAATATATTTTCTTGAATCTAAAATGGCATTGGATTTTTTAAAAGGACTACAATTAAGTTACAGCTTTAATGAAAACAAAACCTAAGTACTACTCCACAAAATACATTTAAAAATTATAAAACACATATTCTCTTTAGAAAAATTTAATATTGACAAATAAGAAGATATTCCAAGTAATGTGACTAAAGTAAAAATTTCTAGTTTGTGGAATAAATGGCATGAAAATGCAAGTATTATAACTCGTTTCGGAAGTGAAAATATCTATCACTTATAAGTTTTATAAATGTTTAAAATCCCATTTGCATCTTCTAATTTTGATTTATAAACTAGATAAAGAAAAGTGAGGCTTAGGGGGCCTATTTTATGAAGCTTGTACACTTCTCTAGGCATATGGAAGTGAATATATGGTCTCCTTTGGTTGAGTAGTTTCTGAATCCCCATATAGTTTCATTGAACACGCAGATTTGTTATAAAAAAAAGTTATACTTTTTAAATTTAAGAAATATTTAAAAATTATACTCAGAGATCTGAACCAAGAATTTCTAAGCTGGAAATGGGTGTTTTCTAGTTGTCAGGCTGAAAGACTCTCTTTTCCATATCTTGCAAAAGTTTCATTCAGAAATCACTAGACCCCAAGTGCTTGAGCACCTCACAGCATCTATCTATCACATTATATCATCTGCCTCTCTATTAAGTGATTTGCTGAGAAAATAACATAACCTACCATGGAATAAAAACATAAGTTAGACAAAGCAAAAATAAGCCAATGTAATTGCACCAAATGCCATTGCCACACCCAACAGAATGAGGCTCCATCTCAGATATTTATTAAAAGCTAACTATCATCTAACATCATGTTAGTCACTGCAGGGAACACAAAGTTGACAGTAGACATGTTTCCTGCACTCAAATTATTTAAAATGTAGTTAGACAAATAAAGCGTATATTATCACTGTTATACCTGGTGGAAAATGGTGAAACCAGCTGTTGATATAGTATGGCCATTGTCCCAAATACTCTCCATTCTTTGAGGGACATAGAGAAATATATGAGATTGTTAGGGGTTGTCATAGTCATAAGAAGAGGGTGTACTAGGAGGAAGAAGAGGGATTCTATATATCTATCAGAGTGTGGGACAGTTCTGGACAGCAAAACATTGACTGATCTAAAATGCCAATATAGTCCCAGAGAGAAATAGTATAGATTAGACTATATACATAAAACATGTATTTTATATATTTACTTTACTGTAAAACTTGGGAAAATAGTTTGAGAAATTTTATTGAAGGGAAAGAAATTTACAGAATAGGGATCTTCTCTGTATATTTCAAAGGAAAAGAGACAACAAAGGCTACACAATGTTATTGCTCTTCTAGGAAAGATAAGAGAGACCCAGGTTAGGAAAATGTTATCTCTATCAAAAATCTTAAAATGTTTGTCAATGACTTGTAGTCACCCTCTTATGTACACTTACTGAATTCTCTTACCACCTCCCCTTAACTCTAGAGTATATATATTAATGTCTTTTTCTCCAGATAGAAAATCAGGTAAATACCTTCTTGTGAAATTGAGCTTGGGTTTTCAGAATGGGGTTGCTGCCTCTGAGCATGGTCTGTGTGGTGTATGGTTTGGTCACTGTTTTTGGTGAAGGGAGGGTAAGTTTACCTGAACCCTAAAGTAAAACATGGCATCTTATATGTCTTGCTGCTGTAAGTGAACTTATAGATAGCACCCTGGTTCAGAAAAACGGCCAGCTATGCAGAAGAAACTGTGCCAGCTACCTAAATTAATAAACCTAGGCCTTCATTCATAATTATGACTGGACAACAAATAATTACCAGATATTTTAAAAAATCAGTTTTAAAAAAATAATTTACCTAGTAAGAATAAGCAGACTACAGAACAAAGGTAGGTAATCTAGGGAAAGGCATATAACTTTTAAAAAATTAGAAAGGCAAACAAGACATTCTACTTAGTAAATTTAAAGAAATATGAGAGGAAAATAT
>NC_138373.1:120069641-120107324 GCF_054177405.1 Leptonychotes weddellii | reverse complement strand
TTTTTTTTAAAGATTTATTTATTTATTTGAGAGAGCGAGAATGAGAGAGAGAGAGAGTACATAAGAGGGGGGAGGGTCAGAGGGAGAAGCAGGCTCCTCGCCGAGCAGAGAGCCCGATGCGGGACTCGATCCAGGGACTCCAGGATCATGACCTGAGCCGAAGGCAGTCGCTTAACCAACTGAGCCACCCAGGCGCCCCGAGAGGAAAATATTTCTACTAAATAGGAACAAACATTTGTGAGAAAAGAACAATTCTAAATCAAGAAGGAATTAGTGAAAATTAAAAATGTAACTCTCCTATGAGTAAAAAATACGAGGCTATCTCTGAATTAAGAGCAAAAAGACAAACAGATGCAAAGTATGAGAGGAAATCTGAGATGCATAACAGATTTCATATCAGATGGCCAACAAAGGTCTACTAGACATTTTAGAATAAAAAAACAAAAAGAAAAAGGAGGAAAGGTACTGTCAAAGAAATAGTAGAAGACATTTTCCCAAAGTTGAAGAATGCCATAAGCTTATTTTCAACGCTGGTTTTGAAAGAAAGAAACTAAAGGTAAACTAAAGTAAAATGAAAAATAATCTAAGAAAGAGAATTTTAAGGATTCTGTAGATCCAAAAAGTACCAATCTTGCATTATACTGAAATGAAAATAAGCCAGGCCTAGCGGTGAGAACATGTTGGAAAATTCAGTAATATGGTAACTATGATATATATTGTATCTGCCAAAATGAAAATGAAATTTAATTGGATAACCCAGAAAAAAAAAACCTGAAAAGTAATGTTATCTGAATATGAAGGAAATTAAGGTAAGGAATAGTTTTTCATATTTTAAATAAGCCCCAAATGTAAACGTGCCTTGTGGATTTTATTCTCTGATGGATACCTGTTATATGGTGAATATTTGTTAGGCCACTTTTGTATATAAAGAAGGAAAAATCATTTGACATTGGTATAAGCAATATGTAGTCCAAATATTAAGTATAAATGGAATGGCATGTATTTTATGGAAAAGCCTCTCTAGTACACTGTGGATGGAATCACTGGTTTTGCAGTGAATCACATTTGCATTCCTAAAGCATTATAATTAATGTTATGTTTGGGCTCTTCGGTTTTTACACAATGACCCACAGACAAGACAGAACATTTTGTTATAGTTAGTTGTTTCAAATTTCTTTATAATATAAATGTAGAACACTGGGTGTTATATATGATGAATCACTAAATTCTACTACTGAAACTAATATTACACTATATGTTAACTAACTAGAATTTAAACAAAAAACTTGAAATATATCTATGTATATATGTGTGTGTGTGTGTGTTTAGGCGTGGAGATTAAAAATACTACTAATGAAACTAAAGCTGCTCCTTACCTTAATGATAAAAGTTTATAGTATACCACCCTGATCCTTAGAGGTGGGAAGAGACTGGATAAGGAGGTAAAGAAGCACTAGTATTCTCATATATTAGAGTATCAGGCAATTGATAGGTCATGATATATAGGTATCCCCATATTATAAAGCATATAAAGATGTAATACTTTATTTTATTGCTATTATAACAAATTACCACAAATTTAGTGGCTTAAAATAACACAGATTTGTTAATTTATGGTTCTGTATTTCATAAGTCTGGAATGAGCCCATAGGGCTAAAATCAAAGTTGGCAGGGTTACATTTCTTTCTGGAGACTCTAGGGAAAGAATTGACTTTCTTGTTCATTCAGATTGTTAACAGACCTAAATTCCTTACCTTCATGTGACCAAGATTACTGTTTTCTTGATGTCAGTAGGCAGTCCACAACTTAAAAGCTGCTTCATTCCTTGGTCTGTTATTTCCTTCTTCTATTTTCAAATCCAGCAGTGGTGGGTTGAATTTCTCTCACACTTCAATATCTTTGTTTTTTCAGTCTCATCTCTCTGACTACATTGTTCTGCCTTCTTCCACTTAAAAGCCATATGATCACATTGAATCCACCCAGATAATCTGGGATAGTCTTCTGATTTTATGACCTATAAACTTAATTCAGTCTGCAAAGTCCTCTTTGTCATGTAACCTAACATACACAGACATACACCAGGAGTTAGTGTGAGGATATCTTTTTGGGGATCTCACATGAGATTTCATTTTAGAAAAGAGCAGCATAAAAAAAAAGAAAAGAAAAGAGCAGCATAATTAAGCAGATGGTACAAATAATTGATTTTTTCATGAGCAAGTAGGCAGAGGTATCTGCCTCCTTAGAGAAGCATTAAGCATGGTTCTAGCATTTAGTTTCTAGCATTCTGTGAAAATGCCCAAACACATTACCCAGGTGTGTTTGGCTAGAACAGCACAGGTGTCTGATTTGAGCAGAGTTCCTCCAAACACATTACCCAGGTGTGTTTGTTACCCAGGTGTGTTTGTTACCCAGGTGTGTTTGGCTAGAACAGCACAGGTGTCCGATCTGAGCAGAGTTCCTCTGCAGATTCTGAATTGAGTCATCCATTGCCACAGTAGCGTTTCATAACAGCTCCCCAAATCTTATTTATTGCTCTCTCACGGGTTGTTGGGTCTGCTGGAGTAGGTCTGCATTAGGCTAGGACATCCATTTTTAGTCTTAAACCTCCTCCACATATTTTTCATATTAAAACCCAGGGTCAAGGAAGAACAACTTACTAAACATGGTCTTCTCATAATTACTGCCAGAAATACCAACAGGCTGGCATAAAATGTGAGTTTGTGGGTTTGTTTGGGTTTTTTGTTTTGTTTTGTTTTCATTTTTATTTGTTTTTAACTAAAAGCCTTGAATGGTGCAAAGGATACCACATTCTGTGGCTGAAATATTTTTTTAAAGATTTTATTTATTTATTTGTCAGAGAGAGAGTGAGAGTGAGAGAGAGAGTCTGGCGGAGAGAGAGGCAGGCTCCCTGCTGAGCAAGGAGACTGATGTGGGACTCAATCCCAGGACCCCTGGGATCATGACCTGAGCTGAAGGCAGACACTTAACCAACTGAGCCACCTAGGCATCCCTGAAAGAATTTCTTATTGAATGATTTTGGAGCAAGCTGTAGATGCTTCAAAACCCCCTTTCTTAGAATATCATGTGGAAGTTTAAAATACAACAACAAAACTCCTTTGCCCTGCTGGAGATATACTTAATAAAAATATATAGTTGTTACACCTAGGAATATGATTTTACATTAATTTTCCAGTTATGACTCTCATGCATCTTTTAAATGACCTTATTACTCTTCAACTAGTATGCTTTCAATTAAGTTACAATCATTACTTTCGCTTAATAAAAGCAATTGACTTCTAATCTTGTAACTAAAACTCTGTTAAACCTTAGTATCCTTCATTCTTTAGTCATAGTAAACTATTGTTTTATATCATTATAAAGTTTTCAGCATGTATTCATATATCTGATGTCAGTTTCTCTACTCACAACACTTCCTGATTTTAGCAGAAGAAAGAATAGTGAATCTAAAGTCTTCTACTCTGAATCTCAGCACCAGGTATCAAGCTATAATGTCAGGCACTTTAGAAAAGATTGTAAATTTCTAAAGTGTCATTCAAAACACAGTAGTAAATGCTTAATCTTAAAATTATCTAACAATTTTTGCTTTGACAGTTGTTTTTGTCATGAAGTTTAGGTAACATTTAATCTATATTAGGTTGTAGAATATAATATACAATGAGAAATGATTACCACTTTAAAAAAATACATTTTCAAAGTTACTGAGATGGGGTAGTGGTTAGATGCAAAACAATCATTGGCTCAAATCCCAGATACTTCACTTACTAGTTGTATGATTAGGGGATTTACTTAATTCTTAAATTTTGTCCTTCTTCATCAAAGGAGACTAAAATAACTACAATACTATATGAATTACATAGAAGTCCATCATGTAAGCATTTAGCACATGTCCTGACCCTTCAGCTATTATTCTTGTAGTTCTGGGATATTTTTTTTTCCTGTTAATGGCATAGTATGGCTATTTGGCCTGACATAAATTTTGGGATTAAAAAAATAACTAAACTCTGTGTATCACAGTTCAGTTCCACACTTCAGTCTAGATTTTAAAGGTGGTATAGCATAGTGATTAGTACTGTGCTTGAGTTAGAGCTTCTTGTTCAGTTCTTTACTTTTTCACTTACAGGATGACTGACTGGAAGAAGTTACTTAATCTGTCTATGTCTCAGTTTCTGCATCTGTAAAACAAAGGTGATGAAAATGGAAATTAATTTATAAAGTTGTGAGCTTTCGATAACTAATCCATGTAAAATGCTTAGGAGCATGCCTAAATTCAGGTAGTCACTCATGTAAGGTTAGCTCTTATTATAGATATTTTTGTATAGAAGGGAAGTAATTTACTTCTGTGTGTTATCAAAATTTGATATTAGATATAATGTAGTCTTGCCCTGCAGATTTGGGGTATGTGAGAAAGAAAATTGAAGTGCTACAAAAAAAAAACCCTCATCAAATTTTCTTTGAACATAAATGGCTTTCTATACCACTGACAAAAATATTTTAAATATACTATTATGCTTGTAATTCATGAATCATGTGAGCCCAAATGACAATGTCATTGCCATAATTTTACTTTGCATTTACATGACCCTTTAAAATTTAGGAAGTTTATTTATATTCAAATTGTATTCAATACTCACAAAAAAATGTGAGCTCAGTTTACTTAAACTCACTTACTGGTAAGGAAACTAAAGCTCAGAAAGATTAAATAATTTGATGAGGGTTAAGCACTCAGTTAAGTTAGAATAGCTTGAATATAAACCCAGGGTCTCCAATACTCAGGATAGCGACCTTTTCCTTGTAATCTTGAAGAAAATAGTTAGGGATAGATGTTACCTCACTTTTTTATGACAGGAGTAAAACTTTAAAATAATGACTTTATGTGAGCCAAAATATCCCCAAAACAAAACAAACAATCAAACAAAGATGTCCTAAAACAAGACCACATAGTTTCTTCAGAAAAATTAAGCCATTTTCTCTATGGCTTCTTTTTTTTTTTCCTTAAGATGAAAAATATTTATACTTATAACCAGAAATATTTACTGGCACTATAAAATCATAGGACATGCGGCCCATTGGCTCTGCCGGAAAACCTCACATTCATGTAAGGCACTTATTTTATAGATGTACAAAACAAGCTTTATTTCCTGTGTCATAGAGGACAAATCTAACCTAACTTGTCACTTTTAAGGGAAATATATATGAGATGTGGAGATGTCAGTGAATACACCATGTTCAGAGAAGAAATGCATCACAATATTTAAAATAACTCAAAAACAAAGCTACTATATACATTTATTATTGGCTTTTATTTAAAATGAAATTTCTCCCTTTCTCCCTGAAGTAATTGTGTGTGTGTGTGTATGTGTGTGTGTCCTGTGAATATATATATATATTTATATTTTTTTTCCTCCGGAGGAGGTCAAACTACAGCCAACATATGGTGAAATTAATCATGTATCTCATTTATTGTGTCTGATTGAATTTTAATGGAGCTGATAATCTAGTTTGACAACTTGCTAAATTATTGTCAGATATATTACATAATCTCTTCTCATTATGTATGACAGATGGTTAAGTGCTGTAAATTATGGGGCACTGTAGGAGCTGGGTGTGTTATGAAAGTCAAGTGACAAGCACTTCAAGAGAGGGAGGAGCTCTGTTCTTAAGTGACCTCTGTATAATATTTCACAAACCATTCACAGAGAGTTCCACACAGGCTTTTTTGTATTCTAGTCAAAACAATAGCTACTTGCTTCACTAAGAAACATGGATGGATAGGGGCGCCTGAGTGGCTCAGTCAGTTCTCCCTCTGCCTGCCACTCCCCCTGCTTGTGCTCTCCCTCTCTCTCTAAAAAAAAAAAAAAAAAAGAAACATGGATGGATAGATAGGAAAATAGATAATAGATAGATAGGCAGACATAGATATACCTTTTTTTCTTAATATTATTACTTGAATTTTACCAAACTAGAAGACCCAGTATTTAGCAACTTTGTTCAACTATCCCAGTCCAAAATTCATTAATATGTTAATATTTGTTGATTAATGGCCATGTAAATTGTGGTATTTGATAAATGGGGATTAGTGATATATTTTTATTTTTTCTGTTAAAGGGCAGAGTCGACTGATTATTAACGTAAAGTAGTTTGCATGCTCAAATATTTTATTGTGATGACAACATTAATATTATGAAAACATCGATAAACATATCAGTAAATGTTATATATAATGACTAAATTCTGTATAAAGGTAGTTATTTATGATTATATAATTATAAATATTTACTATATATAATGTTCTTATACATTATATATAAAATATCAAATATGTTTGTAGTTTTATATAAATTTAAAAGTATAAATGTTATATATGAATATATTATTATATATGTAATTATTATAGTTTGTATTATGTGACAGTACATTAACAAATACTTATTAGGAAACAATTATAGTAAAAATGATATAAAATTATCTCTAATAGTATCACTATCTAGAAATAACTACTATTTTTATCATTTTAATCATTCCATAATAGCTGTCCTATATGGATGAGATCATGCTTTATAAACTTCATATACCATCTTATCTCACTTTTTTGACCTGACATTACATCATAGATATTTTCCCATGTCATTAAATATATTACTCATTAAAAATATTTTAAGAATAAATAATACTGACTTTCAGTTTCATATCTGGCATGTAAAGAACTTGGAATTCCCATCCTTACAACAAGAAAAAGCAGGACAAACTGAAAATCAATGAGTTTTCTTTAACCTAACAGAAAACTGAATTTCAGAGCAAAATGCCATCCTGAAATGTGGAAAGGCAAATTCATCCAGAAACACAGCTAGGTCAGCTTACCTGTGGCAGGAGCCTCTAGAGCCATAAAGTGATAGGAATACATAAATGATAATACTGACCAATTGCTGGAGACTCAAGGTACATTAGTATGTTAGTGAGAAGCTGTTGGTGACCCTCACTTTTCTGTGCTTAATATCAAGTAACCATACCTGGTCCTTATGATGAAGATCCCCCAAAGTCCCCTTTTGATCTTGGCAGGGGAGGGCAAGAGTCATCATTGTGAAATAGACATCTCCAGTGCAAAGGCCTGTGTTAAGGGAAAAAGACTGCCAGAGCATTAGCCCCACTGAGGGAAGGGCATTCTTCCAAATCCATCCCACTCCAGCCATTCTATCTAATCTAAGGGGAGGGGAGGGGAGGGGAGGGGAGAGGAGAGGAGAGAGGAAGGAAGGAAGGAAGGAAGGAAGGAAGGAAGGAAGGAAGGAAGGAAGGAAGGAAGGAAGGAAGGAAGGAAGGAAGGAAGGAAGGAAAAGAAAGAAAGAAAGAAAGAAAAGAAAAGAAAAGAAAAAAGTCATATTCAACAACTCCAGTCAGGACTTCAAGGAAATAGACTGAGGAGGCTATAATGGGGAAAAAGGGGAGGAGGGTTATATTACAGGATAAGCACTTGTGAAAGTCAAAGCCTCAAGACACACAAACACAAAACACTTGAGATTTAATAGGAAGAGTAGCATCCTACCAATAGGACTTCAGTAAAAAGTAAGTCAATTCAGCTAAAGAGCTGTAAGACAGACTCTCTTAAGAAAGATCACTTAGGGAAGTCCAAAGTCTAGAAGGGAAACAGGAAAAGGCCACCAAAGGAAACTGAAGACCCTGTCACCTATATCTATAGCAAATATTAAACATAGCCCAGCTCCTAGCCATATTGACATAAATCTTTACACTAAAGGTTTTTTAACCTCAGTTCCTATAATCCAATACAGCACGTCCACTTCTCAACAAAAAAAATTGTCATGCCAAAAGGTAAGAGGAAACACAGTGTGAAGAGACAAAGTAATCAGACCCTGACTCAGATATTATAAGTATGTCAGATTTATCAGACCGGGAATTTAAGGACCCTAATGAAAAAAAGTGCACAAGATGCATGGGTAGATAGGTAAAGTAAGCAGAGAGATAGAAACTCTTAAGAAAGAGCCAAAAGAAAATATTAGAAATCAGAATGAGTGTAATATAAAATAAGAGTGTTTTTGATGGGCTCATCAGTGGATATAACAAACTGAGAAAAAAATTACTGGGCTTGAAAATAGATCAATATGTGACCAATCAATTATGTGCTAGCAAAATGGAATTAAAAACATCAATACGATTTCATTTTTCATTCAATATAAATACAGATAATTATATATGGGGTTATTTATATGTACATGCATATGTACAGGTTGGTATACACACACGCATTTTTTTGTTCTCTCAGCTTAGAGGGCCTAGAAGAAAAGAAACCTCAGTATCAAGAGGCACACTTAGCACAAAGAATTTTTTTTCTAATACCATTCTCTGATAAAAATACCAGAGCTCCTTGGAAAACTGGTTGATTCTAGGACTGGGGCAGGAATTATCTGAAATGAACCTGGAGCATCTTATAGTACCAAAGAAAAGGAAGTGCTCAAAAAACCCCACAACTGTTGGAATATTTCAGATGGACACAGAAGTCAACCCAGAGAGCTCCCAATAGCCATATCTAGAATAATTTGAACCAAAAATAAAGTAATATTTAATTATAACACAAAATATACAATAATTGTCTATGAATTGCATGCATAAATAAATGGGAGCAAATAGACAAATATTCCATGCAGAAAAACCCCAAATAACTTATATAGGTACTTCACTATCAAAAAGGTAGAGCATTACTTCCCATTCCATAAGTGGGGCTGCATATAGTGACTTCCAAGAAGTACAATATGAAAAGAGTAAAAGACGATTAAGTTTACAGTGGAAAAACCTGAAAAACACTACCTCAGCCAGTTGATCAAGGTTAACAGTGAAAACTCACGTTGATAAGATACACCTTTGATGTGATGTGATGAGAATGGCATTTCACTTCTGTGATGTTCCTCCCCAAATACTATAACTTCATTCGCATCATGATAAAGACTTCAGAAAAATCCCAACTGAAAGACATTCCCCAAAATACCTGGAAAGTACTCAAACTGTCAACGTCAACAAAACCAGGGAAAAGCTGAAAAACCTGTGTAAGGTGACATGTTGACTAAATATAATGTACCTTCCTGGGTGGGATCCTGGATACAAGAAAGATATTATATAAAAAAGTAAAAACTCTGAATAAAGTGTGGACTTGAGTTAATAACAATGTATCAATATTGCTTCATTAATTGTGATAAATCTGCCATACATATGTGAGATGAGACATAAGTAATAGGGGACACTGTGTGGGAGGGGTGTTTGAATATCTGTATTATCTTCACCTTTTTTTGTGAATTTGGAACTGTTCTAAAATAAAGAGCTTATTTAAATATAATATATTCAAATTATTTACATATATATTGTTAGTGGATACATATTAGGCTATCTTCAGTACCTTTCTGGTTATTTTGGGGTTTTGTTTTGCTATACAGCAAATTATTATCTATACTAGGGTCTATCTGAATGTTCCAGACTTACATTTATTTTTGACAGCCAACATTACTCTCATTAATACTTTACATAGAATTTTAAAACATATGATAAGGTAACTATTAGCATATTTGGAAACACATTTTTTACCTGTCAAAAGTAACTATATAAAGAGAAAAATGACTGCAGTATGATGTTGACTTATTTTATCTATAGAGTGTGGTTTAGGAGAGGAGTTTCTTCAAAGCAATATTTGTCTCCTGAATCTTCAATATTAATAAGAGTCATTTTTTTTGAAAGAGAAGGGGAAGGGGCAGAGGGAGAGAGAGAATCTTAGGCAGACTCCATGTCCAGCACAGAGCCTGATGTGGGGCTCCATCCTATGACCCTGAGATCATGACCTGAGCCAAAATCAAGAGTCAGATGCTTAACTGACTGAGCCACTCAGGCGCTCTAAGAGAGAAGATTGCTATAAAATCACCCATGCAGCCTAGGAGATGATACAGCAACTAAGATACTATATAAACCTGAAGTATAAACATTACATAGATACAACTGTACCACTAACTGTTTTTTTTCCCTACTTATTGTTCTTTATCCTCTTCCACTTTTTCTTTCAACTTGTGTGAATGGAATACAAAATAAAAATTGTGCATACCCAAAAATATGTATGACTGAGCAGAAGCTGTCAGAGAAGGAAATCTTTAGGCTCATTCCAGAAGGAAACTGATGCAAGTGCCAAAGGACAAAGGATGTTGAGATTGATTCCATGTAAAAATCACACTTTGAGAGCTCTGATTGTGTGTCTTTATGAAAATAACAAAACTCTAGTGTTTCAAAACACATATAGATAGCACTTCTTTTTTTTCCAATCTTCCATAATTCTTGAAAATTATTAATTATCTTTGACTTCTTATGTGGGAGGAGGGGAGAGGAATTTCACAAAACAATAAAAATATGCATACCAGAAGAATATCAGGCAGATATAGAAGTAAAACGTGGGAAGCCTTGGTGGCTCAGTCTGTTAAGCATCTGCCTTCGGCTCAGGTCATGATCCCAGGGTCCTGGGATTGAGCCCCCTATCAGGCTCCCTGCTCAGTGGGGCCTCTGCTTTTTGCCCTTCCTCTCCCTCTGCCCCTCTTCCCCTGCTTGTGTTCTCTCTCTCTCTCAAATAAATAAAATCTTAAAAAAAAAAAAAAAAGTAAAACCTTACTCTCAGTGACAGGCAGTGAATGTTTCTGCACCATTTCCTTGCATTATATATAAATTATAATTCAGGTTACATTCTTTATATAGATAGTTTTGTATAGTATTTTGCAAAAATCAGCCCATGCAATGATGTTGTTATATATCTTGTTTCTTTTTTTTAGTTTTACCATACATGATAGTATTTTCCAATGTTAAATTTCATGTTATAACAAAAATTTTTGTCCTTTCCACTTGCATTTGAAACTCTCTCTTGTTGCCTTTGAAGCACTTTTCACTACAAATATTCACACCTCTTTATCTGTCACATATGTTGATTATTGTTTATCATTTGTCTTTTTGTCATATATTAATTCTTAATTTTGAATGTTATTAAATGTGTTCTTCCATGATTCCCATTCCTTGATTTTTATCTTTTTTGTATTATTTGGTTGGGATATTTTAGTTAGTTAATTCAAGTATAATTAGAATACAGTGTTATATTTGTTTCTGGTGTACAATACAGTGATTCAGTAATTCTATGTATTTCTCAGTGCTCATCAAGATAAGTGTACCCTTGATCCCCTTTATCCATCCCCCTACACCTTCCCTCTGGCGACCACCACTTTATTCTCTGCATTTAGTGTCTGTTTTATTATCTTTTTTATTTGTTTGTTCATTTGTATTGCTTCTTAAATTCCACATATGGGTGAAATCATATGGTATTTGTCTTTCTCTGCTTGACTTACTTCACTTAGCCTTATACCCTCTAGGTCCATCCATGTTGTTGCAAAAGGCAAGATTTTATTCCTTTTAATGGCTGAGTAACATTCCATTGTATATATATATACACACACCATATCTACTCTATCCATTCATCTATGGATGGACACTTGGGTTGCTTCCATATCTCAGTTATTGTAAATAATGCTGCAGTAAACATCAGGGTACTTTTATGTTTTCAAATTAGTGTTTTTGTTTTCCTAGGTAAATATCCAGTAGTGGAATTATTGCATCATATGATAATTCTATTTTTAAATTTTTGAGGAACTTCCACATTGTTTTCCACAGTGATTTGCATTCCCACCAACAGTGCACGAGGGTTCCTTTTTCTCTTTTCTTTTTCTTTCTTTCTTTTTTGTATTGGTTTTGGTATATTATTTTAAATTTCTGTGTATTACATATTTTCAATGCAATTTTGAGTACATTTTCCCTATACAGGAATTCTACCTATTCATGCTTATTATGATCATTGAATTATTTATTCATTTGTCTATTCCTTTCAACATATAATGCTATCTCATCTCTTCCAGATTAACTGAAACTTTTTCTTATTTTCTTTATTTTTTTTCATATTTTCTTTATAACCTCCTCCCCTGTAGTGTGGAAGTTCCACCTCTGTTACGGGCTGAATTGTGTCCCCCCCAAAATTCATGTATGGAAGCCTTAACCCACATTACCTCAAAATGTGACTGTATTTGGGCCTTTAAAGAAGTGATTAAGTTAAGACGAGGCCCTTAGGGTGGGCCCTAATCCAATCTCACTGGAGTCCTTATAGTAAGAAGAAATTAGGATGCATGAGAGACACCAGGGTTGCATACTCACATGCAAATGACCATGTGAGGATACAATGAAAAGGTGGCCTTCTGCAAGCCAACCAGGTCCAGAATTTTAATTTTGGGTTTAACAATCTTATCCTTTGTAATTATGTAAAGTCTGATAAATTCTAAATGTTAGAAAGCCATAAAGAAAAGAAAATCTGGCCTTAACTGATGTTTTTTAAAAAGCAGATCTTTATGATTACTGTGTCTATACCAAATGATAGGATTTTTTTTCTAACTTGGATTTAAAAAGATTTTAATATTATGACCTTCTTTTCACTTTTACTTCCTGCAAACTGTCTGCCGTCTGAATATCATGTATACTTACAGAGAGTATTTTCTTTTTTTATCTTATTGTCATTTATGTATCACAAAATCCTTTCCTAAATAAGTTAATAAGAATGAAGTGAATTTCATCAAATGAAATCTGACAAGAGGGATAAAATGCTGCTGCTTTAAATTATGGTTGATAGATGTAAGTATGCCAATTAGATGACAATTAATTACAGAGTGTATAATACTAAATACTAAATTAAATTTAATGAAAAAATTTAAACTATTAACTATAAT
This sequence comes from Leptonychotes weddellii, assembly GCF_054177405.1. Lineage (NCBI taxonomy): Eukaryota > Metazoa > Chordata > Mammalia > Carnivora > Phocidae > Leptonychotes > Leptonychotes weddellii. The sequence continues at coordinate 120,094,515 of NC_138373.1, read as the reverse complement.
AAAATTAATGGAATCATAGTAGTCACTTAAAGGAGGCCCTTTTACATTTAAATAGCTATAAGCTAAAAAATAATTCTGCATAGATTTCAGGAATATAGATAGAAATATTCATTTACATAAGATATTGTAAATTTCTCTTTATGCAAATATGCATTTCTTTTATTACTGATTTTTTTTGAAATTTCCAAATATGTGTAGGTTGTAGAAAGAAAAGAAAAGGTTTTTATTGGAATAAATTATCTAATGTCTTGAATAAATAAACATAAGAATTTAACCTCCCTACCTACCACCACAACCACACACACACACACACACACACACACACACACACACACATCCTTCCAGCATTTAGAAAGACTATTTCACTAACATTTTAAGAATTTTATTTAAACCAGTGCTGGAAAATGTGCCTATATTGAGGCAAAATTAACCCTACTAGAAGAGGTATATAACTGTTAGTGGCAGAGAATCCCGCTTGCCTCCCGGACCAACTGACATTCCTAATGAGGCACAGCTAAGCCATCAAATGTGCAGGTTGGGATTATTCTATCTAAATGCACATACTAAGAAATGAGTGTCTTTATAAATGTGTTCTCAACCGTGCAACCAGTGTTAGAAACATCAAATCATGTTTCCTTTAGAAGAGTGCTTACACTCTGGAGTTAGGACTTAATAAAACCTACATACCTCATCTTATTTAACTGATCAGATCTGCTCAGAATTAGATGCTAAATTAAGTTTGTTCTTTGCCCTTTCACAATAAGTATTTAAATGACAAAAGACAATTGTCAGAAAGTGGGGAAAATTCAATCAAGAAATTTATAGTGAGATTTTTATATGCTTCATATTCAATTAAGTGTGGAAATGCTTATAATTCCTATGGGTGCCTACTTTTGGTTTCATTTTCATTATAAGAAAAAGAAAAGGAGGGATTTTATAACTTAAGAAATAGAAAAAAATGGGGGCATCTGGGTAGCTCAGTCGGTTGGTTGTCCGACTCTTGATTTCGGCTCAGGTCATGATCTCAGGGTTGTGCGATCAAGCCCTGCACTGCCCCTCACTGGGCATGAAGCCTGCTTAGGATTCTCTCTTTCCCTCTTCCTCCGTCCATCCCCCCCAAAAAATGAAAAACACCAATTGATTTCCTAAATTATTACATTAATACAAGTGAACAGAATTTATCTAACAAACATTTTCTTTCTCAGAAAACTTAAATATTAGTAGTTCTAGTCTTCAATTTTGACCATTCTGAACTCTGGCAACAGAGAGCACTGGTGTAGAGTCAAGTTGGTCAGGGAGTATCACTGACAATCTTAAGGAAATAATCCAAATTTTCAAACATTCTAAAGTAGTTTTCTACTTAAAACTTAGTAACGTATATGGGAATAAATAACTTGAAAAACACCCAATAACTGGCTTTATGGTTTCCTAGTGTACCACAGTGATCTCACACTTACTCTACAGAAAGAAATTATTTAACTGATTCAAGTTTGTAAAATTCATTGCCAGTTTCAAAGGCACAATATATACATTAGAGCCTCAAAAAAATGTTGAAACCCTGTTAAATGTCCAACATTAGGTATTTTCAGTACCTAACTAGAATCCGATGATAAGATCAAGATAATAGACTCATCTCAAACACAATACCCATTATGTTTTTGACATATAAGCAAAATATATTTTGTGTATATTACCTCTAAGGAGAAAAATGAAGCAAGTTTATTGCATTTTGAATAAATCTGTTTGAAATATGCCTTATTATATAATCAATTGTAATGTTATCATATAGGTAATACTGATAAAATGCAACAAAATTGTTAAGTCTACAAAATATAAATCACCACAATTTGCTGTATATCCTTCTAAACTATACACACACACACACACACACACACACATTTATTTTAGCAGTGTAGACTAATGAAAGGCACTGACTGACACAAACTGGTTTGCATTCAAATCCTACTTCTGCCAAGTAGTTGCTGTGTAATCTCAGCTTCCTTATCTCTAAGTGGAGAGATTACAATATGTTTATAATTATTTTGTGAAAAAATCGTATTTTGTAAAATACAGTGTTTTTTTATCAAGAATCACACAATTATTTTCTAGCATGCTTTTCCACTTAATATGCCATAAATTAATTCCCATGCCAATAAACATACACCTAGGCCACTTTATTTATTTCTTTTTCCCCAGTTATAATAAAACTATATTAGTTTTAGATGTATAACATGGTGATTTGATGTATGTATATATTATGAAATGATTACAATAAATTAACATCAATTCATGTAGTTAATTTTTTTTCTTTTGATGAGAACTTTTAAAAACTACTCGGGGCAAATAAAAAAAATAAATAAATAAAAACTACTCGGGGCACCTGGGTGGCTCAGATGGTTAAGTGTCTGCCTTCGGCTCGGGTCATGATCCCAGGGTCCTGGGATCGAGCCCCGCATCGGGCTCCCTGCTTGGCGGGGAGCCTGCTTCTCCCTCTCCCTCAGCTGTTCCCCCTGCTTGTACTCTCTTCACTCTCTCTGTCAAATAAATAAATAAAATCTTTAAAAAAAAAAAAACTACTCTTTTAGCAACTTTTAAATATGGGATATAGTACTGTTAACTCTAGTTATCAAGCTGTAACTTACATCCCTAGAACCTACCTTACAACTGGAAGTTTGAACCTTTTTTTTTTTTTTAAAGATTTTATTTATTTATTTGACAGAGAAAGACACAGCGAGAGAGGGAACACAAACGGGGAGTGGGAGAGGGAGAAGCAGACTCCCCGCCGAGCAGGGAGCCCGATGCAGGACTCGATCCAAGGACTCCAGGATCATGACCTGAGCCAAAGGCAGTCGCCCAACCAACTGAGCCACCCAGGCGCCCGGAAGTTTGAACCTTTTAACCTAATGCATTTTAATGACATTCTTTCATATGAGAGCATCATGCTTTAGTTTCCGAATGTATTTTTGGTTTCTTTGTTATTGATTAGCAATTTACTGCACTTAAGTAAGGTTTGATTAGTTTGTTGTTGATTTATTGGTATTTACTGAAACAATGTGCTTTATTCATAGCCAATGTTGTATATGTGATGCAAAGATAAATATATTTTATTTAACAAGAGGGAAATATTTCTTTTTTTCTAGCTTTATTAAGATATAATTGATATATAACATTGTGTAAGTTTAAGGTGTACAACACAAGTTTAAGATGTACACATTGTGTAAGTTTAAGATGTCATACCTGTATACATTGTGAAATGATTGCACAATAAGGTTAGCTCACGCTTCCATCACCTCACTTCTCATAACTGTCATTTTTTTAATGGTTTAAACATTTAACATCCTCTCCTTTAGCCCTTAAGTATATAATGTTATTGTTACCTTTAGTCACCATGCAGTATATAAGATCCCCTGAACTTATTCATCTTATAATTGGAACATAATTACCACAATAAGTTTAGTTAATACCTCCATTCTCTCACACAATTAAGATTTGTATGTGTGCTGATAAGATCTTCTCTCTTAACAACTTTCAAGTATATAATACAGTATTGTTAATCATAGTCACCATACTATACTTTAGACCCCAGAGCTTATTCATTTTATAGGTAGAAGTTTGTAGCCTTTGGCCAATATCTTCCCATTTTTATCACCCTGTAGCCCCTAGCACCATCATTCTATTCTCTAAGTTCAGCTTCTTAGATTCCACACAAGAGTGAGATTATACATACTTGCTTTTCCTAATCTGACTTACTCCCCCTAACATAATGCTTTCAGGGTCCATCAAAATTGTTGCAAATGGCAGGATTTTCTTCTTTTAATGGTTGAATAATATTCCATTTTAATATATAGCATATTTCTCCCCAGCTTTATTGATGTATAATTGATAAATTTATAAAATATTTAAAATGTACAACATGATGACTTGATATACGTTGTGAAAGATTCTCCTCATTACATTAATTAATTAACATCCCTCACCTCACCTTTATTTTGTGTGTGGGGAATATTTAAGTTCTACTCTCAGAAAATTCAATTGTATAATAAATATAGTGTTATCAACTATAACCACTATGGTATATATTAGAAAATCAGACCTTATTCATGAGTGAAATTTTGTATCCTTCACCAACATGTTTTCCTCTACCTGCAGCCTCCAGCAACCACTTTCTACTCTTTGCTTTTTTTTTTTTTTTTTTTTTGCAGATTCCTAGTACCGTTTATTGAACAGAATATCCTTTCCCCATTGTGTGTTTGTGGTGCCCTGTCAAACATTAGCTGACCTTTTATGCATCCTTCTCCCACGCAGACAGCTAAAACCAGCTGGAGTTGGATATTTCCACTACCCCAGCAGATTAGGCTCTGGTTAACTAGTTTGCCCTGAGGTTAGGCCTTGTTAAGAAGAACAAAGTGCTCCAATTTATTTCAATATAGTTCCTTTGCCTGTCTTCCTGTTAAAAGAATGAGGGAATTTTTTTCTCTGATATTTACTGTGAGAGCGTGGTCAAGCTACTGGAAGTAAATCTCACAAAATTGGGCACCTGGGTGGCTCAGTTGGTTAAGCGACTGCCTTCGGCTCAGGTCATGATCCTGGAGTCCCGGGATCGAGTCCCGCATGGGGCTCCCTGCTCAGTGGGGAGTCTGCCTCTCTCTCTGACCCTCCCCCCTCTCATGCTGTCTCTCTCAAATAAATAAATAAAATCTTTAAAAAAAAAAAAATCTCACAAAATTGTAGCGCCCCCCCCCCCAATTGGGCCCCCTGGAATCTTTAACTGAGTTGCCTATAATGAGCCTCCAGTAATTTGTCCATTACAGTTCTGGTGTTCCTAGCCTGGCACTGGTTTCTGCAGAAGTTTCTACTGTGGGTCTCAGTTCTGGTAAGCGGACACTGCTTATATTGGCCATTCTGTCACTCCAGTCCAGTGTTGGAGACAGCAGTCTGCCCTGTGTCCTCCCCTGTCCTACAGATCCATGAGTTGTTGATTTCTCAGTTTCTTCACATTTACTTGTTTTTAGGAGGGAGTGGCAACTTCCAATTTTGTAAATGCAGAACCTGAAACTGGAAGTACTCTTTCAGTAACATTTCACAACATTAATATGTACTAATGTCTAACTGGCACATGGCTCACTCCCATTTTCCTTTCTTTGGCAGATGCTTGCCCTTCATCTTTCCCAGGCCTCCCAATCACTGCCATCATCCCTGTCACATTTTATAAAACTACAACTAGTAATGTGTTGCTGTCTCCACTCTTACCATAGCTCATTTCTACTGTTCTTACTTCTCTTCCCCCCCAGTGTTATCCAGCTTGTTTTATGTATCTACATCTCATGTGAAAAAGTTCGTCTTTTGTAGGTAGTGGAAATCAGTCATAGCATGACAGGATAAAATGGTGGTTAAGAGCTCAGGCTTTGGGACGAGTCAGATAGATTCTAATACTTCCACCATTCAGATGATCAGCAATCATAATCAAATTATTTAACCTCTCCTACTCTATAAGTTGATATAATATAGCATTTTCCTCATGGAGTTTTCAGTGAGAATGTATCTGTAAAGTTCTATCAGCTAGCTTCTCTCTTGTAAACAATCAGCTCCTTGCCTCTGCTGTACCCAGATGCTTCTGACCCTTTTCTTGGTACTTTCTTGTGCTCTATGGGGAAATTCTTTTTATTTTTTAAGTTTTTATTTATTTATTTGTGAGAGAGAGAGATCACAAGCAGGGGTAGCTGCAGGCAGAGGGAGAAGCAGACTCCTCACTGAGCAAGGAGCCCCATGTGGGACTCAATCCCAGGACCCTGGGATCATGAGCTGAGCTGAAGGCAGACGCTTAACCGACTGAGCCACCCAGGTATCCCTGTCCCTATAGGGAACTTCTTGAGAAATGGGGGATGAGAGCTATTAAATAAGAGCTTCCTTTTTCAGTTTCTCCAATGGATAATTCTCAACACATTTCACAAGAGCTTCTCCTGTGTGAGGTAGAATTGTCACCATTCATTCCCAGTAGTCATCTTTTCACTAGATTTACATCTTTCCCATTTTACTACAATTCATTTTTTTTTCCTACACTTTCCCTTCCCCTCTCTGTGGAACACTCTAGATACTTTGCATCAATATTATCTTCAGGTCTCTATTATTTTGTGAGTGTGAATGTATGTGTTTTCTGTTGAGTCAGTCCTGTGAGGTTTTCTTCTCTCTAGAGTTGAAATGTTTGGAAAAAGGTATATTCGATAAGTCTTTCCAGAGGTCCGAGAATTCTGGGAGGCTGGATTGTAAACTAAAATTTTACTATGCAACCAGTTGATAATAAAAATTAATTTCCAAATGCCTGTTCCTGAAGATTTATAATTCAGTAGTTTAATGACCTTCATTTATTTTTTCACCTCTGAATTCCTACATACAGAATATAATTTTGCATTAAAAGATACATTGCCAATATTCCATGTACAGAAAACTAGTGATACTGTAACACACAATTCCAGAACATGCTAGTAGCTACTAGAATATAACTATTCTGTATTTTGCAAATGTTTATTATTAGAGTTATTTTATATTTATTCTGCATTTAAAAAATATATGTTTGTCTGGAAGAGACTAATATTAGGAACTAAGTAATGAGAGCTGTGTGCATATGCACATGTGATTCATGATTAGTGATAAATTCATGATTGAGAAGATAAATATTTCTTTTGAAATCCATATGTATCCATATAATACTGAATAATATTAATTCAGTTAATTCAGTGAATATCAATTCAGTTAATTCAATGATATTCATAATCCAATTATTTTAAGCATAAGGCTTAATTTTTTTTAATTTAACTAAAATCAACATCATGAATAGAGGTTATTCATTAAAATTAGCACCTGTAATTTGAGAATATTATAATAGACAGGAAAACAACACATTATATGCCTGTATTTTTAATTGGCCATTCTGTACTTTTCAACCTTGCTTTTTAATTTAAAGTAGTAGCACAAAACAAAAAAAATAATTTTGTCCTGAGTAGCTAACAAAATTCTAATAATCAAGTGGCTACTTAAATACTGAAGAAACTTTTTTAAAACCATTTTTTCTCTAATTTTGTTAATTTAATGATCTGTGATTTTCACTTTGGGAAACAAAACAGAAACAGGCAATTTTTTTTTAAAGAGAGGCACTTAAATCAGTCATATTTAAAAGCCAATGGTGTCCAAATACTTTAATGTATGATGAATAATAGTTATTATTTCAAGTTTGTGAAAATACTAGATATACTGCATAAGAAAGTTTTCCCCACTGACGTATTAAGCTGTCCATTAATTTGTCTTTGAAATACATCCTGGGCAAGATGTGCTCTGGACATTGTCCAAATTAATCAAGCTTCTTGAACGTGCAGATGAAAATGTCTTTATAGTATATTCAGAGTATATTACATTAAAGACACTGAATAGTTCTAGGTTCCCAGCAAGTGTGTAGGGTTATTATGTTGCCTATTGTTTAATACAATATGAAAATAATAATTTAACTTCTTAATTTCCTAGCTTTCCCCATCTAAGTAAATGGAACTATCATCCATCCCCTTACTCCAACCAAAACCATTTGGTATTCTTTGACCAAATCCTTGATATGGTATAGCACTTACCTCATGGAGTTTTCAATGAATGTTCTTTGGTTATTCTCTTTTCCTCAAACTCTGACTCAATCTATGATCAAGTCCTATAGACTCTGGCTTCACAGCATATTCAGACAATCTACTCCTTTCCAGCTTCACTGCTACAATTTTAGTCTAAGTCACTATCAGCTCTCACCTGAATGAATATAATAACCTCCTAACTTGTCTTTCATCCTACATCCTCAATACCAAAGAAAGCAACTAGAGTTAGCAATCTAAATTTGAAGCCATGGTTTGACGAGTTCTAGTTTAAAATTTAATGTGCTCTCATTGCAATTACAGTATCTTCAAACTGTACTTTTCTTATTATTTACATAATTTAGCTGATTTTATGCATGCCAGCCTACATCATACTCATTACGTTACAATAGACATTGACCTTTTTTTTCTGCTCCTGGAACCCAACTAATTAACCCAATTATTGATTCTTCCCTCTGATCTTCAAATGGATGGTGTCTGCTATTCATACAGGTCCCAGTTAATTCGTACCTTTTCGAATGATTGATTCTTGGCCACATTCACTAAGGGAATGTCTCTGTTTTGCCTTCTTTGTAATATTTATTGCTACCTGAAGGAAACTACTCTATCCTGATAAAAACTATAAAGAATTCCTGGCACATAGAAGCCTCTCAGCAAAACTTTTGAATGAATAAATGTAGTATTTAGTTCAGTGTTGCATAACTCTTATATGGCACAAGAAAGAAAAAAGAAAATCTAACAAGGGTAGGAACTAGCAATAACTGTAAAACCAATTCCAAATATTCTTATGAATCACAAGTCAGTTCTTTTGCTCTTTATCTCCTGCTGGAATAAAATAATATGTAGAAAATAACATAGCCCTATTGGATAGTAGTAATATGGTTAATTAACATAATTAATGCATATAAGTAAAGGTAATACATATAATAAATGTAGTAAAAGTTGACTATGTGAAAGGCACTGTGCCAGTCTCTGGAGATATAAAATAATTTTTCTCTTAATACATGGCAAATGTGTGAAGTATTTTTTTCCTCTTAGCATAAAAATTTTACTTCTTCATGATGATTTTAATGGCCCATAACAGATGATTTTAATGGCTTACCATTTGTCTTTCTTTCCTTCAAATTTATTAAGACAAAAACATGACAGGGGCACCTGGATGGCTCAGTCATTTAAGCATCTGCCTTTGGCTCAGGTTATGATCTCAGGGTCCTGGGATCAAGCCCCATGTGTGGTCGGCCCTGCTCAGTGGGGAGTCTGCTTCTCCCTCTTCCCCTGCCCCTCGCCTACCCCTGCCTTGTGCATACTCTCTCTTTCTCTCAAATATATAAATAAAATCTTTTTTAAAAAGACAAAACATGACAATACTGGGTTAATAACAGTAACAGAATTTAGACAGAATTTCTTCTTGGAAAAAAAAGTTCCTCAAATTTGAATCTATTCAAATCTATTTTTAAATATTATTTTTTTGTTGTTTTTATTACTTCATTTCATATATTATCATGATCAGGATCATCTTAGTTTATTAGCCAAAAATAAATATTTTGAGGAAAAATTAATAGTAATAGTGAATAACAAAAGGCATTATTGAATAAAATGAATGTTAGAGTCACTTGTGAAATTAAAATTGAAAAGTCTTCACTTCATCTTTAAGGAAACCCAATAGTGGGGCGCCTGGGTGGCTCAGTCAGTTAAGTGGCTGCCTTCAGCTTGGGTCATGATCCCAGGGTCCTGGGACCTAGCCCTGCATCGGACTCCCTGCTCAGTGGGAAGTCTTTTTCTCCCTCTCCCTCTGCTGCTCCCCCTGCTTGTACTCTCTCACTCGCATTCTGTCTCTCAAATAAATAAATAAAATCTTTAAAAAAAAGAAAAGAAAAGAAAACCCAATAGTTCCAGATTTACCTAAACTCACCTCCTTTCCCTCAGAGATATAGCATAGAACTGCATAATTTGAGGGAAAATATAAGTATAATTTACCTTGAAAAATAAATTGTCATCACTGAAGTATAAAGTATGAATTAATTCATTTATTAATTTTCTCAACAACTGTTTGCAAAATATGTACAGCATTTCAGACATTAGGGTATGTACACAGAGCAATTACCAAAAGGAAGATAACATAGGAAAATTTGCAGATTTTTTTTAAGCAAACAAATGTGATATTTCAAATAATTATTCACTTACGTTATCTTACTTTATTCACTTCTCCACTCTTAAAATGCATAGATTTCCAGCAGAAAGTAGCTAACACCTTTCTTGTCTTTTAGGAAATCCAAGATTGTAGCTCCTTATATGATCAGCCACTTAATTGCCCTACTTTACAAAACTATCCTCACATAGAGTTCCATTTGAGGTATTTTTAGAATCTCTAATAAAAAGTTACTGCCCTCAAAGGATTAGATATTTAAAGTGAAGGGGAAAAGTATTCAGAGTTTCTTCCCTCACTTCAACTGGATTGCCGAAATTATCATCTGAAATCATTATCTGAATTCTTAAGTCTAAGAATTTTTGGTTTTGGTTCTATTTGGTGTATTTTTCACAACACTATTATTAATATTGTTAGACACTGTGCCTTGTAAAAACAGCAGTGAGTGACTCTGTTGTTCCTTCCAGTGCTTTCTGAGGAGAATGGGTGGACCTAGTTTGGTAATATCCCCACAGCTGCAAAGAGTTTTCTTTAGGTCATTTTGATTTCTACAAGAGAATTTTGAATAAATTAATCAAATTATGGCATTTCTTTTGCTTGATTGACAACTATAATTGTAGTGTCCACTCATTTATTATGAGTATAGAGCCTTATATACACATTAGTACATTTCAAACTTGCAAATAGAAATTTACCGATAACAATTTGAAAACACATTTCTTCCTTATGGTAACAATGATAAATTATCTATAAAATATAGGTATAGCTTCATAATTAAATGTCCTTTAATATGGTATTATTTCATGGTTGTTTTTATTTTTTACTTCAAAAGCTGAAAACTTATTAAATATATGAAATGTCTTATATGATATGGTATCCTAGTTCTAGAAAAACAGTATTTGCTCTTTTCTCTTGATAAATAACAAACTTTTCAAGATTCACTACAGATTTAAAAACAGATTTTCAGTCTTTTGCTTGTGATGAGGATGTAGAAAGTCACTAGAGACAGATGCTTCCATCCTAACAATGATAACAAGCCAGAAAGCTAAAACATCAGGTATTTTTCAACACATAAAGATAGTTAAAGAAGCAAAGAACCTTAAATTAACTAAATTTCAGAAAGTGACAAGTCTTTCTTAGGATAGAAAATTTTCACAGCTGATTCATCCTTGGCAAAGAGGTGGGAATTAAAGGATTATGCCACATGCAGGTACAGAAAAAACCTGCCAAACTTTGAATAGACTTTTAATGTTAGCATTATGATAATGTACTGTGAAGGATAAGAGTGCTGAGCACTGCAGACATGAAGTTTGTCTATAATGACTCACCAACACCTTCCCACAGGGCTTTTTTAGTTCATGGGGTAGTGTTCATGAGGGCACAGTAGGAGAACCAAAACATGAGGGCCTTGTCCCAGTGCAAGAGAGCAGTCTTCCAAAGGTTGAGGACATGTGCAGAAAATCCACTGATAACATTGTATGTCTTTCTTCTAAGATCAGAACCAACTCCAATATTTCCACTCTGACAAATTCAACGTTTTTCCTGAAAGCCCTAGCTGGTGCAATGGGAATGATAGATAAAACATATAAAAGGCTGAAAAGAAAGTAGTAAAACTATTTCTTTTTCAGATGTTTCATTTTAATGTGTAGAAACACAACTGATTTCTCTATGTTCGTTTTAAATACTATAACTTTACCAAATTTGTTGATTATGTTCTAACAGTTTTTTAGTGGAGTTTTTAGGTTTTTCTTTAAGTTTTTTAAACAGGTTATTGAGTTATAATTCAAATACTATACACTTCACTTATTTAAAGTGTACAGTTAATGGCTTTTAGTATATTCATGGAATTGTGCACCCATCACCACAAAAAATTTTAGAACATTTTCATCACTCCAGAAAGAAACCCTGCACCCGTTGCCCCCTCGACCTACTTCCTGGTAGCCACTATCTAATTTGTCTTTTCTGGATTCTCCTTATCTGAACATTTCATACAAATGGAAGCATACAATGTGTGTTCTTTTGTGATTGGCTTCCTTCCTTTAGCATAATGTTTTCAGTGCTTACAGGATTTTCTATGTATAGATCATATAACCTGCAAGCAAAGAAAATTTTTCTCCTTTCTTTCTAATTTGCATACCTTTTATTTCTTTGTCTTGCCTGATTGCTCGGGTTGGTGTTGAATAAAAGTGGCAAGAGTGGGCACCCTTGTCTTGTTTCTGACTTTAAAGGAAAAACTTTCAACCTTTCACCATTGAGTACAGTGTTAGCTGTAGGTTTATCGTATATGACCTTTATTATGTCAAGGAATGTTCCTTCTATACTGAAGTTGTTGAGAGGTTTTATTGTGAAAGGTGTCATATGCTTTTTCTGCATCTATTGAGATGGTCATATGATTTTCATCTTTCATTCTATTAATATGATTTATCACACTTACTGATTTGTCTTTGTTGAGCCATCCTTGCACAACACAATAAATCCTGTTTGATCACAGTGTATGATCCTTTTAACGTACTGTTAAATTCAATTTCCCTATTTTTGTTGATAATTTTTGCCTCTATGTTGATAAGGGACATTTGACTATAGCTTTCTTTTCATGTAGTATCCTTAACTGGCTTTGGTATCAGAGTAATGCTAGGCTTGTAAGATAAGTTTGGGAGTATTTCTTCCTCTTCAATTTTTGTGAAACAGTTTGAAGAGTGTTGGCATTAATTCTTCTTTACTGTTGGTGGAATTCATCAGTGAAATCATCTGGTTCTGAGATTTTCTTTGCTGGGAGGTTGTTGACTGCTGATTCTCTTTATTCATGATTTATCAGTTCATATTTTCTATTTTTTATGAATCAGTCTTGGAAAGTTGTATTTTTCTGAGAATTGATTAATTCATCTAGGTTATCTATTTTCTTTGCATATAAATGTTCAGAGTAGTTTCTTTTGGTCCTATGTATTTCTGTGGTGTCAATTGTAATATTTCCTCTTTCATTTCTGATTTTATTTATTTGGGTCTTCTCATTTTTTTTTCTTGGTTAGCTAAAAGGTTTGTCAGTTTTGTTTAACTTTTTTAAAAACAGCTCTTTTTTTTAGGTTTTTTTTTTTTTTAGTTTTATTTGATCTTTTCTATTGTTTCTCCATTCTCTATTTCATTTATTTCTGCTGTGATCTTTGTTATTTCCTTTTTCTGCTAACTTCAGGCTGAATTTGTTCCTCTTTTTCTAGTTCCTTGAGGTATAAATTTATGTTGTTTATTTGAAATCTTCCTTTTTTCTTACAATAGGCATTTAATGCTATAAACTTCCCTCTTAACAATTTCTTTCGCTGTATCCCATAGGTTTTGGTGTATTGTGTTTCCATCTTTATTTGTTTCAAAATATTTATTGATTTTCCTTTTGATTTCTTCTTTGATCTGTTAGTTGTTCAAGAGCATGATGTTTCATTTTCTTATATTTGTGAGATTTCCAGCCTTTCTCTTGTTATTGATATCTAGTTTCATACCCCTGTGGTTAGAAAAGATACATGTATGATTTCAGTCTTCATATATATATATATATCTCCTTCTATCCACGAACAGCAGAATGCACATTCTTCTCAGTGTACACAGAACATTCTCCAGAACAGATTACAAGATAGGTACAGAACAAGTCTTAACAAATTAAGAAGACTGAAATCATACATGTATCTTTCTAACCACAATGGTATGAAACTAAATCTCTGTCATCTATCTATCATCTATCTACTTATCTACCTATCTATCTATCTCTCATCTATCTCTCTATCTATTTTTCTACAAGTCTAATGTGTCTAATGTCTTTGTTTATTTCCCGCCTGGATGATCTGTTGTTGAAAATGGGGTATTGAAGTCCCCTACAATTATTTATTGCTATCTATTTCTCTTTCATATTTGCTAGTATTGGCTTAATATATTTAGGTATTCCAATGTTAGCTATATATTTATTTAAAATTGTTATATATTCTTGATGAATTGACATTTTTATCATTATATCATGATCTCTTTTCCTTGTTGCCATTTTTGGCTTAAAGTCTATTTTGTCTGATTCAAATATAGATACACCTGCTTTTTCTTAGTGTCTACTGGCATGGAATTTTTTTTTCCATTTCATCATTTTGAGCCTATATGTGTGCCCTCAAAGATGAATAAGCTGAAAAGTCTCCTGTAGGCAGCATATGGTTGAGTCTTTTTTTTTAAGTCCATCCAGCCAATCTATGCCTTTTGATTGGATAATGCAATTCATATATATTTAGAATAATTATTGATAGTTAAAGACTACTAATATCTTACTATTAATGGCTTTCTGGTTATTTTGTAGTTCCCTTTTTTTCTTTCTTCCTTTGTTGCCTTCCTCTGTGAATTGGTAATTTCATATAGTAGCATGCTCTAATCCCCTTCTCTTTATCATTTGTGATTATTATAGGTTTTTGCTTTCTGAGCACCATGAGGCTTACATAAAACATCTTACAGATATAACAGTCTATTTTATAATGATAACTTTGATTGTATACAAAAACTCCACCCTTTTATTTCTCTTATTTCATGTTTTTAATACCATAGGATATTTTATATCTTATTTTTATATTGTGCATTCATTAAAAAATTATGGTGGCTATAGTTATTTTTTTTTAAGATTTTATTTATTTATTTGACAGCGAGAGAGGGAACACAAGCAGGGGGCGTGGGAGAGGGAGAAGCAGGCTTCCTGCTGAGCAGGGACCCCGATGCAGGACTTGATCCCAGCACTCTGGGATCATGACCTGAGCCAAAGGCAGACACTTAACAACTGAGCCACCCAGGCGCCCCAGTTGCTATAGTTATTTTTAATACTCTCACTCATTTACCTTTTTTATACTACTGTTAAGGTGTTAAAATAACCCCATATTACCATATGAAGTATTCTGAATTTAACTATGTATTTACCTTCATCAGTGGGTTGTACAGTTTCATATGTTTGCATGTTACTAATTAGCATCCTATCTATCATTTTTCAGCATTCCTTATAAGGCAAATCTAGTGATGATGAATTCTCTTAGCTGTTATTTGTCTGGGAAAATTTTTATTTCTCCTTCATTTCTGAAGAATAACTTTGCCCAATAGCATATTCTTGTTTGGAAGCTTTGTTTTCTTCCTTTAACCTTGACTAGGTAATCCATTGTTTCCTGGCCTGTAAGGTTTTTGCTGAGAAATCTAATGTTAGCCTAGTGGGGTATCCTTTATAGGTTACAATCTTCTTTCTCTTGCTGCTTTTAGGATTCTCTCTTTGTCTTTGCTTTTGGTAGTTTATTATAAACTTGCATCTTAGAGATTATTTTGGATTGAAATAATGGGCCTGTAAACTTCATGACCTATGAACTTGAATGTCCAAATCTGTCCCTGAGTTTCAGAAATTCTCAACATTATTTCTTTAAATAAAATTTATTCCACCTTCTCCCTCTCTTCTTCTGAAACTTCAATAATTCCATACATTGGTTCTTTTCATTGTGTCATATAGATCATGTAGACTTTGTTCACTTTTTTTCACTTTTTTTTTCCTTTGTTCCCCACTAACTGGTAATTTCAACGTTTCTATATTCTAACTCACATATTCTTTCTTATATCTGGTCTATTCTATTGTTGCTGCTCTCTGTTGCATTATTTTTTTCATTGAATTATTCATCTCCAGAAATTCTGTTTGGTTCTTTGTTTTATGATGTCTGTCACTTTGTTAATTTTCTGACCTTGTGTATTATTTTCCTGATTTTGTTGAATTGTCTTTCTCTGTTTTCTTCTAGTTCATTAAGTTTCCTTCAAACAGCTATTTTGCATTCTTTTTTGGGTAAATTGTAGATCCATGTCCTTGAGTTCTGTTACTGGAAGATTTTTATGAACCTTTGGTGATGACATGTTTGTCTGATTTTTTATGTTCCTTGGAATTTTGCATAGCTATCCTCACATTTGAAGTAGCAGTTACCTCCTCCAATCTTTACTATCTGTCTTCAGGTGAGAAATACCTTCAGTCAGTCCTGCTAGATAGTCTAAGGCTTTCTCAGATGTTGTATGAATGACCTGCTGCTGGAGTCCAGCTCCAGCCAGGGTGGGTCTCTCGTAGGAAAGGACGGCGTCAGCGAATGAGGAGACACAGACACAGGATCAGGTTGCAAGCATCTCCTCCTGACAGCCTCGGAGGAACTTTATTTATATGTTAGGATATTTTTGTTTTTCCAAATCTTAGATCATTTTCTAGATTACAGCCATAGCCTTCTTTCATTTTTCCTTTGTAATGATTAACATGACCTTTATTGATTTCTGCTTATTGGCTTTCGCTAAAACTAAAAAACAGTACGCAAAGAGAAAGGTACTAGACAGAGCGTGACCGTCTTGTTATTTTGTTTTATAGAAACTAATTCTTCGTGGAATTAGTTTCATTATGATTGCTTAGATAGGCGTAACTAAGATGAGTAGTCACTTTATCATGAAACCCCAGAAATATTCCCACAATTATAAAGATTGCCATAAATAAAATGAAAAAGAATAGCAGGAGCCAGCCCAGAAATATTCCCACAATTATAAAGATTGCCATAAAAAAAAAAAAAAAAAAGGATCCCAATTGGGAAAAAAAAATTATCTTGAAAAGATATGTGGATGTGGATTTTATCTAATGTAATAAACCCCAAAGATATTCACAGACACCCACAAAGTTTATGAGAAAACTATTTGTAAAAATACAGCCAGCTTGGGCTGAAAGAGACAAGGACAGTATAAAATAAAAGAGGTTCTAGGGCCCCCAAAACTCTATCAGCAGGGAGCTAACTGAGCAACTAAGCAGCAAACACATGAAAGGATGACTCAGAGGACAATTAGAAGAGCCCAGAGAGTGGAGCTAAAAACCATGGAAAATTATTCACAGGTCTTGAAATCTAATCATATTACCCAAATTTGTCCAGGCAAATTTCAGAATTGCTATGGACAAGTGGGTTCTTTATGTCTCCTGTCCTCCAGCCCCCCCCCATTTTGAATAGGAGTATCCATAGCATTTATCTCATGCTTGTTTTATCATTGCATATTAAGTCTGTGTAGGGTGAGGGGAGCAAATAATTTGCTTCTTAATTTCTTTATTTTAGCAGATTTTCAAATCTAGAGGACTTCTGCTCTAGGAGGCTTATCGACACCTGGATCTGATTTAAATAATGAGATTGTGAACTTTGACACGACATAATGAGATGAAAATTTTGTAGAGTTTGAGAGGGTAGTGAATGGCTTTTGCATGGAAGGGACAAATTATTGGGGATCAGAGGAAAACTGCAGTAGGCAGTTTTGAAAATGCTTCCCAACACAAACATATCCTCCTATAATCCTGCCACAATATGGCAAAAGTGATGAAGTGTCACTTCTAAGATTAAGATACAGAAGACTTCTGTCTTGCTCCATCTCATTCTAGCTTTCTCTCTCTCAGTGTCTCTCAGGATTTTTCTGATGAAGCCAGTTGCCACATCATGAACTGCTGAGGACAGCCTCTGGCCAACAGCAATCAAGGGACAAAGCCCTACCAAAAACCAGGTGAGTGAGCTTAAAAGCGTATCTTTCCCCACTACAGCCTTGGGATGTTTACATTCCCAGCAGACTGCCGAAGCAGAGATTTGGGTAATTTTTACAGAGCAATTGATAACAAATGCCATTTTGACATTGGAGTAGTATGCTGCCATAACACTAAAATTGTGGGAGTGGCTTCTGAGGAAGATAATCCACCTAAATTCAACTGGATTAAAGAAAACTAAAGAATGATGACCACTTAATGCAATGATTTCAGTGAATAAGCAATTTCAGTGTATAAGTTGCACATCTTTTGTCAGATTTATCCCTAAGAATATCATTACTATTTGTTGCTATTATAAATGGGATAGCTCTTTTAGTTTTAATTTGATTTTTTGTTATTAGCTTATAGAAATAGAACTGATTTCTATTTATTGAACTTGTATAAATTTGCTTAAATAACATGTTCGTTCTAGTAGCTTTTTCTGTAGATCCTTTTGATTTTCCCCATGGATAATCATGTCATATTCAAATAAATAAATGTGTAGTTTGTTTGTTTGTTTTTTTCTCACTACTTTTATTGCCTACTGAACTAGCTAGAACATTATGTACCATGTTGAATAGGAAGACTTCTTAATGTGGTTCCTGATTTTAGAGGCAAACATTCAGTCTTTTACTATTAACTTTGATGATAATTGTAGGGTTCCTGTTCTGCAAGAGGATAATGATCTGTTAATCTCTATCCAAGTATCTCTCTGTGCCAAACCAATTAATTTAGAAAAGAGGAAAGAACAAGAAATAAAGTTATTTTATTTGGTGGTCTGGCTCCATCACAGATGCCTCAATTTTTTCCCCAACTTGGTAAAAAATTATTCCTCTGTAGATAGGAAAGGAAAGAAGGAAAAGCCCAATCACACATAAGAAGAAAATGCTGTCCTTGTCCTTTATAGTTGAGTGTGGACTCATTCATGGAGCACTAAGTCTCTTGAGAAAAAAAGAATCCTTCATTATCTGTATGTGATTGCTGAGGATGAAAATTCAATTGGATTTCCACCAACATCACAGAACTATAAAGTGCCAAATAGTAAATATTAGACTTTTACAGGCCAAGAGACAAAATAGATGATATTATGTAGGTACATAGACAACAAGAGAGAGAATTCCTTTCCCACCCTATTCACCTGGGATAGGTCCACATGGGTGGTGCCTGTATTTTGCATTTATTTTTCATCGCCTGGGGACAGTCTCTAGAGAGAGCAACAGGGCAAGCAGAAGGGCCCTGGTGGCCTTGGGGTAGGATCAGGGAGGGTGGATACTTGTCTTAGTTTCTGCCCCAGTGACTCCCCCGTCCCCATGACATGCCCTTCCTACCTCCCAGAGACCATGGCTCTCTCAATTTGGACAACTTGCCTGGAGGTGAGGCATTTCCCTTAGACCAAGATTCCACTGCAGTTTCAGGCCCTCGCCCCATAAACAGAGTCCCCAGTGTATAGATGGCCTTGGGCAGCAGTGAGATACAGCTGCCAGGAAGCAGGCACCAGCAGGAGAAGGATGGGTAAAACCAAAAAACTGTGTCTATTAAGTGATAGAAATGGAATTTGAACATGGATCTGACAACAAGTCAATTTTGATCCCAGTACTTATCCAGTAAATCAGTACTTATTCAGTTTTTTTCTTATGCAATTTAATATACTCTAGGTTTTGGCTATTCATTATTGTTTTACTCTTCACTACTCTGCAGTTTTTGTAGAATTTACTGCCATGATTGAGTTTTTATAATATGGATTTTTTTTTTGAGTACTGATATTTCATCATGCCTTTTATCTCTTACTTTCAATAAGTTCTACTACTACATTCACATCACATGATCTGTAGTTCAATATTACTTTTTTTTAAGATTTTATGTATTTATTTGTCAGAGAGAGAGAGAGAGAACACAAGCAGGGGGAGAGACAGGCAGAGAGAGAAGCAGGCTCCTTGCTATGGCAAGGAGCCTGATGCGGGACTTGATCCCAGGACCCTGGGACCATGACCTAAGCCAAATGCAGACGCTTAACTTACTGAGCCACAGACTTCCCTTGATATTACTTTTGATGAATATCACCATGGTTGTACATACCCTCACAGCAGGACATATCAATACAAAACTTTGAGTGCATCTTTAAAGACCAAATCTCTAGCCATTGCTAAAATGTGTGATAACCATTTGGGGATTGCCAATTACAGAAAGAAGAGACAATAAGACATGATTTTTGACAAAAGCTTAGAGATCAAGAGAGACTTCTTGCCAGGTAATTTGGACATAGGGTTAGACGTGATTTTAATCACATGTGAAAGAGTAAGAAGTATATTTTAATAGCTTTCACAGTTGTATTTTTTAAGACTATACAATATTATATCTGCATATTTGATTTCCAGCAATGATGCTCACCATGTGTGAACAAGGAGAGCATGAGGTTATCCAAAGTTGTAGGGCTTCTGCATTTTATTGACTTTAATTTTAAAGTACTGTAGAGACCAAACCATAAAATGTGTTGGGCAGTTGTGTTAGGAGTCATAGGTTTGTTATTATTTTACTATAATCATAAACATAAAACTATGATTTCTGTCTATATTCAAGAATAGAAAATATAAATTTCCAGTATTGATCATCATTTTAAAGAGTATGAGGTACAGTGTACAGTTATCTTTGGAAAATCATGAACAACTAGATCTGTATTATCTTAATGACAGAAATTCTCCTACATGTTGTTCCTGAATTGAATTCATGAGGTGAATAAAAATGTATTTTTTAGATAAAGCTAAAGATTCTAATGGAAGTAAACATATAATATTAATTTGTGTGGAAGTAAATGAATAAGAAAAATTTTGGCTTGAGAAAAATATATTGTTGAAAATTTAAAGCTCACTGATGACAGCAAACAGGCTACAAAATGAGTGGGTGATTAAATAAAATGAATAAATGAATGAATGAATAAATTAAATAAGTAAACATGAATAAATAAAAGTTAAAAAATAAAAAAAATAAAGCTCACTGATGAAATAGAATAAAATTATACTGTTATTATAAAGGACTTATTTCTTATGGCTCCTCTAATCTAAAAAGATAACATTAGATTCATTTGATGATAGTCAATAATAATAATAAATATTTATGTTGTTTAGATTAGCCATAGCCATTTAACTCCCATATAATCTCATTTTATAATCATTTTTTGTGTTAACCCTAATACATATTTTAAGAGTAAAAATTACAAATGCAATTAATAAGTCTGTATTAATTTATTGGAAAATAGAGGAGTTATTGGCACTTATATTTTTAGTATTTATTTATGATCCTTTTAATTCTGAAAGCAATCATTAATGTTAAAACATTTTAGCTTTTATTTTTTTTAATTTTTATTTATTTTTTTTAAAGATTTTATTTATTTATCTGAGAGAGAGAGAATGAGAGAGAGCACATGAGAGGGGGGAGGGTCAGAGGGAGAAGCAGACTCCCTGCCAAGCAGGGAGCCCGATGCGGGACTCCATCCAGGGACTCCAGGATCATGACCTGAGCCGAAGGCAGTCGCTTAACCAACTGAGCCACCCAGGCGCCCTAAAACATTTTAGCTTTTAAATAACATAAATCAAATGAGAGTCAATCTCATCTTTTTTCTTCAAACTGTAATGATATTTCTGTTGCTCAGAGGATATATTTTATAGCATGATCTTCAAATACTTCACCATGTGCTTTGTATCAATATAAATACTGACAGTTACTGATCATTAGCTTCTCAGAGGTTTCTTAACCCTTAAATCACTGTAATAATGTCCCCATAAACTACAGATTGCTTACCATTACTCTTCTTTGTGTACTATAGTTGTCATACTACTAAGTAGTATCATCTTTGCCATCTGTGAAAAAATATCGTCTTTGTAGAAAGGGCATAATTCTCATTTCAACCAACACTGATATTCTGAATTGCAATCAAGACTCTCTTTCTCTTGTAAACAACTTGTTACAGTTGTATAATTTAACAAAATGAGATACATTTAATTATTCATAATAGATGACAAGCAAAGATCAAATGTGTAGAATTCTTAAAATTTTGAAAAAATTATTGATCAACATTACTAATGAATTTTTGCAAGTTGTTGAAGTTGGATAAAATAACTGAAATGAGTTTATGGAATCTATATGAACATAAATCAGCGTCAGATGAAATATACTCACCTGTTTATTTCTTCTACTCAGTCTTCAGTCATTTCTAGAAATGGGGAACTATTCAAATTTCAGAAATGTGCATTGTCCCAGGTCAATCATGTGAGTACTGATAGACATACTTCAAAGTAATATCTTTCTTGACATATTTTAGAACAATCTATTGTGGATTGAGCTTTAGAGTGAAAAAGCAATGCAAGTTAGGAATATTGAAGGCTGAGGTCAGTACGGGTGAAAAGAGGAAATGAAGGAAAGTAGTTTTAATCTTTATATTACAAATTTTCTGTTCGTCCTAGTTCCTCTTCTCTTTTTCTCCATTTCCTCCTCTGTCCTTTCCTCTTGCTTTTCATCTTCATCTTTATCTTCTCAGATAATGAATTACTTTTGACACTGTCATTCCTAGAAATAATTCATATTTATTATGAGACTAATGTAATGAATCATATGCTGCTCTTATATTGAATAAAAATGAAGACCCTGCTTAATTTTTTTTAATGAAAAAAACCAGAGCCAAGTCAGGAAAAGAAAGTATTTATTTTTGTAGAGGATAGAGGAGAAATAACTAGGAAGAGACACAAATAGTTTTCTTCAGTACTGTTAATTATATGATAATTATATGAGTTGTGTATATTGATGATTTATACTTTTTTCTGTGTATGCATTGTACTTTAAAGAAAAAAGGTTTCAAAGTAAATAACAAAACTTAGAAATAGTTTGCATATGGAGAAATGGGTATACTAGCATTCAGAATTACAGATATTTATGGCATTCACTTAGAAAGAGGACCTGAGAGGAAGGCTGAGTTCAGGCACAAAGAAGTGATTACTTCTGGTTTTGGACATCTGGAATTTAATGTGCTTTTTTCATATCTAACAGTAAACGTAAAGGAGGATTTGGGGTATGAGTGTCACCATTCATAAAGAAATTCGGGGCTAGAGAAATAAATTTGTAAGTTCATGTGCTTATAGATATTAAAAAAAAACAAACATATGAATGGCTGAGATTGACAAGGAAGCAAATTTAGAGTAAGAAATAAAGAGGATATGGAGTCAGTGAAATGTGGATATATGAATTTTTTTTTCAATAACGTTGGTCTCGATGGAAAGGAGAAAGCTAAAAGAGGAGACTTCTGCGTCTGGAGTAGGGAAAAGGTAAGGGGTGTGGTGTGATATGTGATCAAGTTTGTTATTGGTAGAGACTTCATTTAAAGCCATGATATTGCACAAGAGAACAACAACAACAACAAAAATGGAAGATGATCTACACTGGGGCAATCCATCATTTAGTAGTCTTTCCTGAAAAGATCTCAGGGAAGACAAAAACCACTCAGCTCTGATATATAGAAGAAGGGGAGAAATACTGTTCTTGTCTTTCAATGGTTAAATACAGTAAGAGAAAAGATTGGAAAAATAAGGAATAACTATTGGTGGAGAATTGCTTAAATTCTTGTAATAAATTGTCTCCAAAGCATACAGAAAGAGAAGGGCTTTTTCTGATAGGCTGGACAGTTCCTCTTTTGTGAATAGAAGAAAATAGTAAAAGATGTATGAATGTAGGTAAATCTGTAGTTCTACTCTTGAGAAAATTAGGAAGTTGACATTTGATTTCTTCCCTTGTTTGGGAATGTGGTCTGGTAGGCATGCTTAGAAGTAGCAGGAGTTTGAGACTAAAATCAACAGAAAAGAAGCATAAATTTGGGGTGATAAGGAAAAAAAACAAGGGCAAGAAGTAATGCTTTCTTATTGGAATGAGATAAGAACAAACAAGATCCAGAGGAGTAAAGAACTTGAATAGCATATGAAAGCGTGCTTTTTTATAAGCACATTTCCTTATTAAGGCAATGGAGAGAAAATTTAAATGTTTAAAAAGAGAATGAACATATTGAAGATTTTACCTTTTTCCATATCTGTTCTATAAGTTTACTATAGAAATTTTGCATACACTTTTCTTCATTCACTCTTTAAAACAATATAAATGGGGCGGAGCAAGATAGCAGAGGAGTAGGAGACCTGGATTTCATCTGGTCTCAGGAATTCAGCTAGATAGGGATCAAACCATTCTGAACGCCTACAAACTCAACAGGAGATCAAAGAAAAGAAGAGCAACAACTCCCTGAACAGAAAAGCGACCACTTTCTGGAAGGTAGGACGTTCGGAGAAGTGAATCCGAGGTGATATTCGGGAGGACAGACGGCGGGGGAGGGGGCCTCCCTCCGCTGCTTCTGCCAAGTGAGAGAGCCGCGGAGCACAAAATCGGAACTTTTAGAAGTCTGCTCCGCTGAGGGACGTCACTCCAGTGGCTAAGCGGGGGGTGGAACCCTCGTGGGACAGTGTGGTCTCAGGACCCTCGGGGTCACAGAAAGACCAGGGGTGCCTGAGTGTGGCAGAGCTCCCAGGTATTGGAGCGGGGAAGCCGGCTGCAGAGACGGAGCCAAGGCACGGGCTCTCAGCTCGGGGTGGCCATAAACCGTAATCCACGGCACAGTTGGGCCACTGCTCCTCCAGCAGGGACCCAACAAGCGGCAGATCCGGGGAGACTCACCTTCCTCCCCCGGGAGGAGTGGCATGGGAGCGCACCGCAGGGATCTGCTGGGTTTGGAGACTCCACACCAAGTCAGGTGCCAGAGATAGAAACACTCGGTCACAGGCCGGGTGAGCACGGAGTGCGGCCAGAGACAGGGGAGACGGGAGTGACTGACTGCTTTTCTCTTGGGGCTCGCTGAGGAGTGGGGCCCGAGTTCTCGGCTCCTCTGAGGCGGAGATTGGGAGGCTGCCATTTTCACTCCGGTCCTCCAAAGCTGTACCGAAAGCTTGCAGGGAAAAAAAGTTCCTGAGAGCAAACCCGAGCAGATTACTTAGCCTGGAACGGCAAGGGCAGGGCAATTCCGCCTCCTGTCAAAGACATTTGGGAACCACGGCAACAGGCCCCTCCCCCAGAAGATCAGCAAGAACAGCCAGCCAAGACCAAATTTACCAATCAATGAGAATGGCAGAACTCCAGCACTAGGGGAATACTGCACATAGAATCCATGGCTTTTTTACCATGATTCTTTAGTCTTTCAAAGTTAATTTTTTTTAACTTTTTTTTTTTGAATTTTTCTTTTTCCCTTTTTCAACCAACATCTTATCAATCCCTTTTTTAAAAAACATTTTTATTTTTCATTTTTAGAGTCATATTCTATCCCTTCATAGGAGTTACCCTTATTTTTGGCATATATATAAAAGTTGTTCTCTCTTTAAAATTTTGAGATAGTTTCTTCTAACAGATCAATATACCCTAAATCTCTAGTGTATGGTTTTGTTCTACTCTCCTGCCTGATCACATTCTCTCCCTTTTTTTTTTTAAATCCTCTTCTTTCTTTTCTCAAACAACTTCTTATCAATT
>NC_138373.1:120029841-120069141 GCF_054177405.1 Leptonychotes weddellii | reverse complement strand
CGTGGATGGAACTGGAGGGTGTTATGCTGAGTGAAATAAGTCAATCAGAGAAAGATATGCATCATATGATCTCACTGATATGGGCAATTCTTAATCTCAGGAAACAAACTGAGGGTTGCTGGAGTGGGGGCTGTGGTGGGAGGGATGGGGTGGCTAGGTGATAGACACTGGGGAGGGTATGTGCTATGGTGAGTGCTGTGAATTGTGCAAGACTGTTGAATAACAGAACTGTACCTCTGAAACAAATAATGCAATATATGTAAAGGAAAAAAAAAAGAAGAAGAAGATAGCAGGAGGGGAAGAATGAAGGGGGGGAAATTGGAGGGGGAGATGAACCATGAGAGACAATGGACTCTGAAAAACAAACTGAGGGTTCTAGAGGGGCGGGGGGTGGGGACATGCGTTAGCCTGGTGATGGGTATTAAAGAGGGCACGTTCTGCATGGAGCACTGGGTGTTATGCACAAACAATGAATCATGGAACACTACATCAAAAACTAATGATGTATGGTGATTAAAATAACAATAAAAAATTAAATAAAAAAATAAAACAATATAAATGGATGTAAACTGCTAATTCAAAAATTAAAGGAATTTTTCATCTATGATTGGTGTTGACTAGGTGAAAGTAAGTCTTAATATGTACTCCATACACTCAGTACTTATATGAAAGAGCTAAAAGCTAACACGTAGTTTAATCAAAATATATATAGAGAAAAAATACATATCTCACTATCATAAGCAACAACTGATGAAAAGAGAAATCCTCAGAAATGATGCTGATAAAAAATTGAACATCCCAAAGAATTGGAAGAATTGCTGATTGTGCAAGCTACATATTGTACAGAATTTTGGAGTCAAGACAAAAGTAGGTATGTTAATTCATTCTCTCTCTCTCATCCTTTTTCTTTCTCTTTCTGAAAGTATTTTCTTTGTCTGATTCTCAGTAATCAAGCAAAAAGTTCAAAAATAAAATAAATAGGAAAAGCACTTCACACAATTTTGTGAGGAAAATGAGAAGCACACATACAAAAAGTATCCAAGCATATAAGCATCATAACTGAGGCCCCATGAATGGAAAATGGTGTAAAAGTAAAGAGCTAAAACAGACCTGAATATACTTCAATATTGGAATTATCAGACACAAATTATCTAAAGAAAAAAGATGTTCTACCATATACAAAGAAAAGAAATGTTAAAAACAATCTGCTAAGAAATGAAAACTACAAAAAATCTAACATATTTATGGAAAATATGTAAGCCTTCTAGAAATATTTAAATAAAGAAAAATCTCCATGAACATATTCAACATCAGATTAAACAGACCACACATTAAAAAGAAACTGGTAAGCTGGAAGATTGGTCAAAATAATTTTTACAGAACACAACACATAAAAATGGAAAGATGAATAGTAAAAAGAAGAGTTAGGAAAACTGGGCATGAGATAAAGATTTAACATATATCTAATTGGTTTTTAAAGGGAAAGTAGAGAAAGAATGGGTAGAGGCAATATTTAGAGGGAATAAATGTCTGAAAGTTTTCTAGAATTGATAAAATTAATCAACCCATACATTCAAGATGACAAAAATAGCATAAAAATGATACATACAAAAGACATCCAGACTTCCGGTTTCTAAACTGGCATAGAAAGAGTTTGGAAGTCATCACTCCATTTTAACAACAAATAAAAAGTTGAACAAAGTGAAAAATCAACAGTTTTTCTTAGATGCACTAGAGAAGTGAGGTCATAGAGCATACCACTGCCTCCAAAACTGAGAGGCAGGAGGATACAGAAAATCACAAGTTACCTGAGCAGAAACTCTCAAGTTCCAATCTCCTTTGAAACCAATAACTGGGAAGGTAAGTATGAACAGTAATGGATGAATTCCTCTAGGGTCAGTGTCACAAATCTGAGAGTTAAAAATTAAGGAAGAAGGGAAAGGCAGCCCGCAATTTTGTGGGTTTCCCATCCTAGAGTTCAACCAGGTTCTCACAGTGAATATCAGAGAAAAATTCATTCTGGCTTTTATGGGGGGAGAGGAAAAGTAACCAATTTGAAATAACCAGATCATTCTGTTCTAAACAAGGCTTGCTTTTAAGAGAAACTATTTTACAGAATTTAACCTATTGGGGTACTATCAGAGCCTAACCTACCTGGTAAAAGGGAAATACGCAACTCCAGTCTGCTCTAGCCTTCCATGAAAAGGAAGGGAAGTACTAACTCCAGCCCCCACCAGCCAAATTTTCCCCCTAAGCAAAGGGAAAAAACTGATATGCACCTCTGAATTTCACAGCCTACTAGCACAGGCTCACTAAAAGATGGAGACCTAATTACAGGACTAGAGAATACTCTCCTGCCTATATGCATAACCACCACATTATTCAAGGCCTGTTTACTCAGGTAAATGTCTTCACCAAGTATATCATGTCCAGCCTTCAGCAAAAAATTACAAGGCATATCAAAATGCAAAAACCACAGAAGAGACAGAGCAAGCATCAGAACCAAACTCAGATATGGCAGGGAATTTGGAAATACCAGAATGTAAAATTTAAAAAAACAGTGATTATTATTCTAAGGGTTCTAAGAGTTCTAATGTCTAAAAAGTAAACAGCATATAAGAACACATGGTAATGGAAATTCTAAGAAAGGATAGGAAAGATACATTAAACATAAGAAACACTGTAACAGGGCGCCTGGGTGGCTCAGTTGGTTAAGCGACTGCCTTCAGCTCAGGTCATGATCCTGGAGTCCCGGGATCGAGTTCCGCATCGGGCTCCCTGCTCAGCGGGGAGTCTGCTTCTCCCTCTGACCCTCTTCCCTCTCATGCTCTCTCTCATTCTCTCTCTCAAATAAATAAATAAAATCTTAAAAAAAAAAAAGAAACACTGTAACAGAAATGAAGGACTTCAATAGGCTCTTTAGTAGACTGTACATGGCTGAGGAAAGAATCTGTGAGCATGGAGATATGCCAGTAGAAACTTCCAAAACTGAAATGCAAATGGGAAAAAGACTGAAAAAAAGAAGAAAAAAAAAGAAAAAATGTCTTTATGAGCAGTGAGTAATGTATAGAATTGTTGAATCATTATATTATACACCTAAAACTAATATAACACTGTGTCCTAATTATACTTCAATTAAAAAAAAAGAATGGTGAAGTTTATATCATTCCCCAAACTGATTATTCTATTTAATCCACCTAAAAATCCATACAAAGTTTTCATGTCCTAGGGTTAAGAAAGGATTTCTAAAACAGAATGTAAAATTGACTAGCATAAATGTAAAGATTGAACAATTCAACATTATTAAAATTTGGTACTTATCCACTATTAATAGTAATACAAATGATAATACAAGTAAGAAAATATATTGTAAAGCTTGTAATAACAAAGATCCAATATCTAGCATATGTGAAAAGTTCTATCAATTAATAAGAAAAAAAAAGACTTGCAACACAATAGATAATTGGACAAAATACTTGAAATGGAACTTCACAAAAGAGAAATTCTAAATTAAATGCTGCCCAACAGTAGTAGTAATCAGGAAAGTGTAATTAAGTATTATTAAACCCCCAAAACACAGAGAAAATGTTAGATTTAGTTAATTGCCAAGAATTTAAGAGAATATGATAGCAGTTAAGATGTTCTGGGAAGTAGACATGGAGACAGGGTTTAACATTCAGGATGTTTTCGAAGAAGGGAAGGAAAATTAGTAAAATAGGAAGTTGGGAAAGTCAAGCTGTGAAGCAAGCCCAGAAGACAGTCTCCATAGAAGCTACAGGGTATTCTGCAGTTAAAATGTCCCATCAGGGCGCCTGGGTGGCTCAGTTGGTTGAGCGACTGCCTTCAGCTCAGGTCATGATCCTGGAGTCCCAGGATCGAGTCCCGCATCGGGCTCCCTGCTCGGCGGGGAGTCTGCTTCTCCCTCTGACCCTCCCCCGTCTCATGTGCTCTCTCTCTCTCTCATTCTCTCTCTCAAATAAATAAATAAAATCTTTAAAAAAATAAATAAAAAAAATAGAATGTCCCATCAGAGTTGTCCTGCATTAGGTTGAAATGGGTAGGCTTTTACACCTGCACCTGAATAAGTCATTGGATATGGGCCATCTTGAGGAATGGTGTGACCATGGAGAGAAAGCTCTGTGCAGCTGAGGCAGTCCCGGAAGGAGGTCACAGATGAAGGTTATCCATTGTCAGCTCTGACAGCAACTGAGCCCAGGAGTTCCTCTTTCAAAGAGGATCTGAACAATGTATCTCCATGTTCACGATGTATGTGAACTGGAGTTTTTTGTCAGTTGCTACAACCAGTTAGAACAATTTGGAATTATCTAATAAAATCATAGATGTACACATTCTATAATCCAGCTATTCCACTTACAACTATACATGGTTCTCAAACTTAAGCTTATGTCAGAATCAACTAGAAGACTTGTTAAAACACATAGCTTGGCCTCAAGTTCAGTTTCTGAGGCAGAACTAAAAAATATGCACAAGTACCCAGGGTAATGCCATTGCTGGGGGTCCAGGGGCTTCACTTTGAAGACCAGTGCTCTGTAGAAAATTTATACCCACTCTGCATACACACCTCCACCCTCACCAAAACACACAGAAACACATATACACCTGTACATCTCAGTATTGTTTATAAAAGCTGGAAATGACACAGAAAGAATGTATAAATTCTAGTATGATCATACAGTGGAATTCTGTACAGTAATAAAAATGAAACAATGACCGCTATATGCAGCACAGATAAATACTAAAATGTTAAAAATTCTAAATTATTAAGGAATGCATATGAGGTAAACTATTCTTAAGAAACAAAGATGATTATCACAAATGTCACAATATTGGTTAATTCTGGAGGAATGAAGGGATTTGTGTTAAGGAAGGTGGTCATAGTAAGCTTCTGAAGTGTTACCAATGTTCCTTTTTTTGACCTGTGTGGTAGTACATATATGATCACATTATAATTCTTTAAATTACATATATCTATTTTATATGTTTTTATTGAGGTATAATTGATATATAAGATTATATTAGCTTCATGTGCACCATGTAATAATTCCATATTTGTATGTATTGCAAAATGATCACAATAAGTCCAGTTAATATCTACTACCATACATAGTTACAGGCTTTTTTCTTGTTATGAGATCTTTTAAGATCTACTCTTTTAGCAATACAATACAGTATTATTAATTATAGTCACCATGCTGTATATTACATCTCCATGACTTATTTAAACTGGAAGTTAGTACCTTTTGACCCCTTTATCCATTCACCTACCACTTTATATGCTTTTCTATATGGATTATATATCTCATAATAAAATAGAAACAAAATAGATGAACAGCATAGCAAACTTCTATAATGAGACTTATATTGAAAAGATGAACTCCAGTATAAAATTACTGTTATCTCTTATTGCAACTATTTAGAATCTCATTAAGTTTACAATTACTTAAGAAATTGCTTCTCTTCCCTGAAGAGAATGTTAACTCCAGTCAGGTATCTCACTGATTCATGAGTAGCCAACTTGTCCTGCTTTCAAAAGGACTTTGGAATTAGGTAAAACTTTTACAAGACCCCAGACTTTATACTATCGCCCATGTAAATTCTCACAGCACACCATTCCCTTAGTAATTCAGCAGTAGATTAGTAGACTGTTATATTCATTAACTGTTTCAAAATGATTTCAAGTAATTATCATTAAAATCACTATAACAAACTCACTACCCATTCTAATTTAGTAAGGTTAAAAGGTTCTTAAGTTTAAAGAAGTCATTATGTAGGAGCTACCTGCCATTGTTAGCCAGGATGATGGAGAGTGAAGACATTTCACCATTATTGTTATGTGCTGACTCTCCTTCTCCTCCTCTTCTTCTTCCTCTTCCACATCCTTCTCATCCTCCTTCTTCTTCATCTTAGTCTTCATCTTCAATTTCACAGCTTTATCAATTCCTTCAAAGCTGTGGATGTTACTATTATAAGGTATGATCAAATGTGGAGGAAACTATAGGTAAAAAAGATAGCATACAGTGCTTTAGAAGAGACACCCAACAAATTAACATAACCCATGGCAATGAAAAGAGGTCATTTATCTAAAGTAAATGAATGTATATTCACTTATAAGCATTTTGCAATGTTATGGGAGTTAATATTTTCTCCAGCATATCATGAATAAGACACCTGTCACATATGTTACAGTAAGTGCAAACAAACCCTAGCACTTGGACTCGTTCTTTAAAAAGATTATCAACAACATGTAAATCATGTTCTGCATTTCTTTGATGGGATAAAATTGTTAGAATGGTAAAGCAAGAGGTATTTATTTACTTATTTCTGACAAGATCACTTGCTTCATGTTGTACTGCTTCCCATAGGAATTGCTGCTGGCTGCCACATTCATTTGGATCTCTTTGCATGACAAAAAAGCTGGGCTCCATTAAAGTATTACTTGCAATGAATTTACATCTTTCCTCAGGGATAAATCTAGCCATTAGATATTATGCAGGAAGACTGACTTTTATAAAAGAATACTGTGTTTTGGGTTCCAGTCTGCATTCAAAAATAGCCACGGATAAAACAGAAATATTTGACAGAGAAGGCGAGATAAATTAACTTTCACATGATCTTGAGAAGCCATTTCCAAACTCTAGTTAAAATGCTAGGGAATATCTATGGAATTTAGGAGATAATCTAAAGGCCATCATATTACATTGGTAAGTGTTTGTGTTCTTCACACAAGAAACCTGATGTTCTCATGACAAATAGAAATTAAGAATAGATTTAAGAATCGATCAAAGGTCCTCTGTTCAAGATCATATTTATAGTTTTTTTATAGCTATATATTTCTTTCATTAATTAGAGAAACTTGGGACTTGCTAGCAATGCTTTTGATACAGAAGGCAACTGTGGTATAAGGAAAATTGATGTTGGCACTTTCTAAACATATTTAAAGAATGATATCACCTAACAGACAGTCATCACATATTAGGAAGAAGCCAGCAGAGTATCATTGGAAAATATCATGATGAATACACATATGATCATATGTGTGTACTTGTAAAAATAAGTTGTATTTCCTTCTAACATTGAGCATATTGTGAATATGTGAACCTAATGTAATATTTTGGGTAGAGGATTTTATAAGTACAGATAATATGTCTTGTCAAGTGTTTAAAGTTAACCATTACTAAAATAAAAAAATCTAAAGAAAACATGAACTAAAATGATTAATTTTGCAAAAATTTGAAAAGTAAAGAGGATATATGATAAATATAAAATTATATGGCAGAATTAATATCAAATGTCTCAGTGATCACAGTGAATTGAATGGTTAAAAATCTCACATTGGACAAAACTACAAATGACTGAAAGTGAATGAATGAACAAAGATCTATTCTCTTATACATATGTATACATATATACAAATATGTAGTATATATGTACATACATAATTTATAAAAATCCATTTCCTTTAGAAAAATTCATTATGTTGAGTGAGCAATTAAAGCCACTCACATGAATAAGTAAAGAAAAATAAAATCAGCTGCCTTTCATTATTCTAGCTGAGAAACCTTCTTAATTAAATGATATACTTCTAATGAAAGTTGTTATTGAAAAGAGAAAGTAACAGGTAGTAAGGGAGGATTTTTCCCTTTTTATTTGTTTATATGATTTTTAAATTGTAGGATTATTCTTAAAAAATAGGAAAACTAACAATGTCAGAGCTTGTAGGTGAGCTGTTGGAGAATGCTAGGATTCTGACACAATTTAAAAAAATAGATTGCAACACAGTACTTTTGGGATTTCCATTTGTTCTTGTGCTTGCAGGGAAGATTATGTGTTTACAAGTAATTAATATGATCATTTCTCTTCCAGAAAGCGGAGATCAATAACGTAAGCAAAAGCAACATTATAAAACACTGTAATAGGTCCTTCTGTTACAGAAATATAAAGCAAATGCACCTATAGTTTTCTTGGCATAAACTCTGAGCAGTTCATTAATCTGAAAATAGATGCTGCAGATTTAAGTTACGAGTTGTGCGTAGTAATGTAAGTTAAGTACATCTTTAGCTGTGTTAGAGAAAGTTTTACAGTATTATAGATTCCAAAATATGGGTTTACAGTTGAGGGTGCCTAAAAATTTTGGTTTTAGGGACAGTGATCGTGGGAGAGATGAACTCTTATTATCCTCACATTTATTGACATGAGATTTTGAGAGGAGAATCATGCTAGAAGGGTCATGTAGAACATACATGCTTTTCACTTCACATTTGAGACAACTAAGTTTTAACTAGACTAGTTCTGTTATAGTCTGTGCTGGGCTGGAATCTTGGAGTCCATCATGTTGTGCTATTTAAGCTTAAATAAGTTAGACTCTGAGAACTACACTGGAACATGGGGGTCAAACACATTCTGTGATAAAACCAGATATTTTCCCTGAAAACAATGAATATCCTTGCTATAAATTATCCTAGGAAAGAAAATGATAGACTGGTGATTGGGTGTTGAAAATTGAAGCCTCAACACTGAGGGTAAGGAATATCTGGAGACTTTAAGCAGCCCCATTATTTATAATCATGAAAAAATAGGTAAGAATCATAATATGACAATTCAGAGAATGTGAGCTGTAACATCAGTAGTTTTAATAGAGGTGTACTTGGTCTTTTCTGTTGAACTTCTTGTCCTCTAACCCCTACCCAAATATTCAGAAAGAGGCAGTTTATCCCAATGAATTACACATTTTCAGTGCTTCCTCAAAATTACATTTAGGATATTACATAATTTGGAATAAAATATTTGAACTAATGGCCCAATAGAAATTAGCATAGTTAAGGGAAAGTATCATGGAGGTGACATGTAATTTTCAGTTTAAAGAAGGCATATTTTAGGACTCTCAGTCTTGTTGATGTTATATCCAAGCTCACAAACAATTTAAGTCTTTTAACCTTCTTGACTGACTTGCAGATTATATTCTCTCTTAATTTTAAATCTCCCAATCAGCTTTGACTTGTCCAGAATGGAAAATCAATTCTGTTATGAATTTTGATAAATATTGTGAGGAGTAGTACAACAAAATTAATAGAATTATATTTCTGTGTAGTGGTCACTTACCTAATACTTGATCAATTTTATGATGCTCTACTACCAGTTTCTATTCTCCATTTTCCTGAGAACATTTGTAAGATGGAAATAAATCCTGTGGAGAAAAAGAGCAGGAAATGTACACCCCCAACAGCAAAATGCATCTATCTAGTCAACATTTCATTTAGGTTATTTGAAGCTGAAATCTTGCTTCTGGAATTCAGACATCTAATAGTAATTATGGAGAGGCAGAGACATTGCTCACTCAGTTCATAGTAGTTAACATTGCTACACATATCTAGATAACTGATTGCTTTAAAATGCTATTAAGAGAATGAATTGAAGCTGAAAACATAGGAAAGTCAAGGTCTGACGGTTTCTAAAGATAAATTATTTATTCTTGAAAACAGTGATCTCTCATTCAGGTTAGTGCTAAGAGATGTCTACTAGGTTTCAGAAAATTCAACAGAAGAAATACTTTATACATTTTACATTTCTCTATTTAAAATCTTTCTGAATCTTAATTTAGAGTGTGTTTTTTCATGATGTATTTAAATTTTTCCTTTCAAGCAGATTCTTGCTAGCATATAGAAATATAATTGATTTGTATATATTTACCTTGATCCAGAAACCTTGTAAAATTTATTTATTAATTCTAGTACTTTGTAGGTAGATACTAAAATCTGGGGCGCCTGGGTGGCTCAGTCGGTTAAGCGTCTGCTTTCAGCTCAGGTCATGATCCCAGGGTCCAGGGATCGAGTCCTGCATCGAGCTCCCTGCTCAGTGGAGAGCCTGCTTCTCCCTCTCCCTCTGCATGCTGTTCTGCCTACTTGTGCTCTCCTCTATCTCTCTGTCAAATAAATAAATAAAATCTTTAAAAAAAAATCTCCCTAACTTGTTTTTATTAAATGATTTTCTCTCATAAGTATTATTTAAATTTTATTTTCCAAGTTATTTTTTCTTGGCCTATGGAAATATGATTGATTATTTTATGCTGACTCTTTATCTAGAAAATGTTTTAAATATACTTAATAACACTAAGGATAATTATCAAATAGTGAGAATTAATTAATTAATTATATTTCTTTCTTTCCTTATTTATTCATTTATTTTCCTTATTGTACTGGCTAAGAACTCCATTAAAATGGTCAATATATTCAGTCTCTAGAGGTGATATTAGTCATCCTTGTTTTATTTTGGCACTCAGATGGAAAGCTGTAAACATTCCATCATTAATTATCATGTTTAATATAGGTTTTTATGGATATCTTTATCAAAGTAAGGACATTTCCTTTTTTAAGTTTGATAAGTTTTAGTCATGAATGGACATTGAATTTGATCTTGTATTTTTGTATCTAGTCACAAGATTATTTCCTTTTATATCAGTGTTCACTCAAAATCATAAATGAGATTGCCTTTTAAGTTCCTTCTGTTTAACTATTTATAAAGCTTATTATAAAGATTATTCTCCAAAGGACATATTAGAAAATGTTTCCTTTTTTTATTTTCTAACATAATTTGTAAGAGTGAAAATATTACTTTTTAAACATTTCTATTTAAAACTACTTTCCTTTTAAGTCTTTCTTTTTCTTAATTGTTCCACTAGTGAATCTGTCTGAAATGAAAAAAAAAAATTAACCAAGTGAGAAATAATCTCACAGATAAAAATCATTCCAGAATTATTAAGGATAAAATCTGGATTAGGAGACTTGGCTTTACATCTACATTTAAGGGACTTGCTGAGAATGTTTTCTGCCTTCTAACCCTGTCCAAAATTAGATACCCTTATTTACTTAGTCTTAGCATTGCTCATGTGATAATGCTATAGAACTAATAACCCCACAGTCTTGGTGGCTGAGTTAACAGAGTATTTATTTCTCCTTTTCATAGTCTGTGGGTTAGCTGGAGTGGCTCTGCTTTGGACAGCAAGTCAGATACAGCTCTGTTTCACTTGTCTCTCATTCTAGGATTTATGGCTACCCAGAGCATACTCTTCTCACTGTGGAAGTCAGAAATGTAGGAGGGGCAAATAGAATCACAGGATCCCTCTTCAAACCTGTCACATCTCTCAGGGTTCCATTGTTCAAAGCAAGTATGTAGCTAAACACGGTATCAATGTCAGGAGGATTAGTGGTAAAGATCTAGAGGGAAAGAACAAATATGAATAAATTTTTCAAAATACCACATCTGGAAACCGTAGGCCAGCATCTATGGAGCTGACTCCTAACAGAGAACAGAGCAGGATGTGGGCACTAAGCAAGCAGCCAGAGCTGAGCAAGATCTCACATAAGAGGCTGAGGACTCATGCCTATGTTTATTTCCCAGACCTGCCAGTCAGACAGCTAAGCTTTCTCCTCTAGGCAGGAGTTAGTAAGGGAGCAAAGGGAGACATGGAGTTTTATAGGAAAGGAAAGCTCTCTACATGGAAACATAAAGAATAGGAATGATCAAGACAGCTTTTATGTTCTCTCAGTTTGTCTGAAGTTTACCACAGATTTCTTCCTGACTATAGGCCCCTGGCCTCTCTTCTATCAAACCGTTTACTTTGGAAACCTGTAATTGCAAATTATTTTTCTTCCCCCTTGCAGTATAAATCTTCTCCTAGCCTCATGCCAGTTTTACAGTCTGAGAATGCCCTTCCTTAAGGGTCCAAAGGGCATTCCTTTGATCATCCAGAGAGTGCCCCTATCTCCCAGACTCTGGGAAAGTAAGAGCTTAACTTCAGTGGATGACAATTAGCAGACCAGTGACCTTAGCACAATGACCAACCTCCCACTTTCCACCTAACATCCTCCAGTACTTTCCTATGAACTCACCCTAGCTCTTAAACACTCTCCCGCCTTTTGTTTTCCGGGGAGTTGAGTTAAACCTCTACCTCCTATTTCAAGAGTCTTGAATAAAGTCTTCCTTGCTTGTTTACTCTTTCCTGTGCAATTTTTCTTTCCCAGTGACTAAGACCAAGGGTTCTTCTAATATGAAGTCAGCAAACCTTAGCCAACTCTTCTGAGCAGTGTGTGTGTACGTGTATGTGTGGCTGTCCTTTTTCTCTGTTGTTGTTGTTTTTAATAAGCTTATTATTTTGTAATTTAAAATCTATAGAAAAGTTGCAAAGATGGTAGAGAAGCTCCCCATTTACCTCCATCTAGTTCCCCCTAATGCTATCATCTTATCACCATGGTATATTCATCAAAATTAAGAAATTACCATTTAGTACAATATTAATTCAACTTTATTCTTTATTCACTTTTATTATTCAACTTTACTCTTGAATTAATACTATTAATTCACTTTACTCTTTTCACTTTTTCTACAAATGTCCTTTTTCTTTTCCTGGATCCATTTGCATTTAGTAGTTTCCTTAGTCTCCTCTGGACTGTGACTGTTTCAGTCTTCCCTCACTTTTAATGAGCCTGACAGTTTTGAAGAGTGTGGGTTAGGTATTTTATAGAATGTTCCTCAATTTTGGTTTGTCTGATGTTTTCCTCATGATTATACTAGGGTTCTTTTTTAAAGAATATTATGCAACTGAAATGCCCTTTCCATCATAGCATATCAGAGGATACATGGTATCAATGTGACTTATTGCTACTGATATTAACCTTGATCATTCAGTTAAGGTAGTGTCTGTTAAGCTTCTCCACTATAAAGTTATTTTTCTCCTTTTCATATTCTTTCTGGGAAGTGAGTAACTAAAACCAAATCATACTTGGGGAGGAGGTAATATCTACATATATTATTTGATTCTCCTGTAAGAAAGAACTGTCTCTTTTATTTGATTTATTTATTTATCCAATCATTTCTTTAAATCATTATGGACTCATGACTATTTCTCCCTGATTACTTATATTATAGAACAGAGTTTATTTTTTTTTAAGATTTTATTTATTTATTTGTCAGAGAGAGAGAGAGAGCACAAGCAGGAGAAGAGCAGGCAGAAGGAAAAGCAGGCTCCCCACCGAGGAGCCCTAAGTGGGACTCGATCCCAGGACCCAGGGATCATGAGCTGAGCCGAAGGCAGACACTTAACTGGCTGAGACAGCCAGGCATCCCAAAAACAGAGTTTAAAAACCAAGATTCGGGTAGTTAGAAATGTATACTTTTTAATTGAAAATGCTGTGATTGTTTCTGTGATTGTAATAACTTAATTGTTCAAATACAGATTAAAGACCCCCATGTTTCAATCTTCTACTTTAGTAGATCAGGAGTCGATTCTCCATATTTTCATTTATAATTTTATTTTTCTGTTTAAGGATCTCAGGAATTAAAAACACACAAGCCGCTCAGGTATTCATCTTTCTCTGATTATGGCTTACTATCATGACTAGTCCAGACAAAGCCCCCTTTTAAGTTACATTTCCCCCTTCCCTCCCATTCCATTTTCAATTTTCAATGTCCTTAATCCCCCATAGATACCTACTTTAGGATATTCAATATACTTTTTTCTTTATGTATCTTTAGTTGCTGGTGAATCCTGAAATAGGATATGTGTAGGTAGTATTTTTATTTAAATTATAGTGTCCTATGCATATATTTTATTATTATGCTAATTTGAATTATTATAGATGAGGCATATTTGTCTATATTAGTATTATTTTCTCCTCTTCGAATTTCATGTTCCTAATATTTGTCGCTTTTTTCCGTGTGTTTTCTTTCTTGCTTTTTGTCTTCATTCCCTGTGCATTCTCACTGGAGTGAGAACTTCACAGTATTTCAAATGTTAACCCCTTGTTTATTTTATACTTTGCAATATTTTTCTAGTTAGCCATTAGAAATTTGGTCTAGTATCCTTTTATGAATTGAATCTTTAGTATGAATGTATTCATCTCTCAATTTTTATATTTTAAATATTATCTTCTTTCTCCTTTATGATGTTATTGTCCAAAAAGATAGTATACAACTTCATATACTCAAATTGCTTAATATTTAAACAACTGTTCAATTGTTTTAATTTTTTCTTGCACAAATTTAATTTCATGGTAATTTATAAGTTTTTTGTTGTTGCTACTTATAATTTTTAGATTTCTACTTAAATTTTCTAACTGGTTATTGCTGATAAATATGAAATCTATGAATTTTTGTAAATTGACCCTTGCTAAAATCTCCTCTATTATTTCAAATATTTTTGTTTATTGATTTTAGTATGTTATTTGTAAATGATGACACTGTGCTGTATTCCCTTACACTCTTTACATATCCTATTCCATTTCTCATTTTACTATATTGATTAGGATATCTGTAACTGTTGTGAACAATAGCAGTAAAGAAGGGCTTCTTTGTCTTGTGTTTGTCTTTAGAAGGATTGCTTAAAATTTCTCCATTAAGTATGTTTCTTACTGGATATTTTTAGATATGACTTTTATCTTAAGGATGTTTTCTTATAGTTCTTACTTAGTTCTTACTTGTGAAAAAGATTTGTTTAAATAAGTATTTTAACTAATATTTTCCAGCATCTATCAAAATAATCTGATAATTTTTTCTTTAGGTTATCAAGGTGAAGAAACATTTTAAAATATTGTAGGATTAAGTTTGTTAAGGTTTATTAATTGTGTTATTTATATAGTCTACATATTTTAATAGTGTTATCTGAATGTTCTATCACTTCCACATACAACTGCATTAAAAGTTGTGACTTGAAGTGTTTATTCTTACATTTTTCTTTGAACTGGTGTCACCTACTGGTATAGATTTTTTTCACATTTATTATCTTTAACAGTGTTGGTAATCCTTAGACATCTTGTCATGTTTCCCCATAAATGTATATTTCCTGAGACTTTCAGTGATTTTTGGCTAAGAATGTATACCTAAATGTAGGAATAAGTCAAGGTTGAGAAGAGAGGATTCACAGAGACCAGAAATAATAGTACCCAAAATAATTTTTAATGCCCTTTCTTCACAGCTTCCCAAGAATCTGGTGTTAATCCAACTGCTTTTGCAATATATATTAATAACATGGGGGAGGCAAAATGTCACTAGACAATTTTTTTAAAGATTTATTTATTTTGAGAGAGAGAGAGAGCATGGCTGGGGGGAAGAGAGAGAGAATCTTTAAGCAGACTCCCTGCTGAGCTCAGAGTGGACTTGGGGCTCAATCTCATGACCCTGAGATCATGACCTGAGTTGAAACCAAGAGTAGGAGGCTTAGCCAACTGTGCCATCCAGGTGCCCCAAGACAATTTATAAATTCTTCTCCAATCTGTGCCTCATCTATATTTACTGACACTGCATTAAGCTGTAATTTCCCTCACAAAATGGACTCTCCTAGGAGAGAAAACTTCTCATAGTGTTTTGTTTTTAGTCATGCATCCAGTCAAGATCCCTCTCCCCTTTGTGACAATCCTAGGGTTGAGTTTCAGAGTAATGAGACTAATACCCACACTAGTTTCTCATCTTGTCAGGAATCAGTAAACCAAGTCTGTAGAATTTTAATCATACCCCCAGATAATTTTTATTTGAAAACCATTGTTTTAAAGTGGTTCTCAAAAAACCCAAGATTATGTCTGGTCCTGAAACAAGACCTGAAAGTAAATAAAATTAAGGCATTGAGGAACAACTGGTACACAAGGTTATTTACTATTAATTGAAATGCAGTGCCTATGAAATAGCTTGTTAAAAATCAGTTTCCAAAGCCCACTCAGATCCATTAAATTAGAAACTTTTGGAGTAAGGGTGATAAGTTTAATTTTAACATTATCACTAATGATTCTTGTTCAGAGTAAAGTTTAAGAACTACAGTTCTGGGATCTAAGTGTTGAAATAATTTGATATTTATATGAAAATTAATTGTTAATTTGATTTATATTCTGATCTTATAGAAAGTCACTCCGCTTCTAAATGAGTGGGATTTGACAGGCAAAACTTTTAAAACAGCAGCATAAGAGCTATTAAAATATGTATGAAAGACTTGATTGATATCCTATATGCCTACAGCACTATATTTTAAAATAAAAAATATTTTTATCATTTATATTTTATAAAGTATAATCTTATAATAATTGGAAGATAGAGGAAATAAACCAAAAATATATAAATTGGAAATATAAGTTTAGTGACATACACAGATATAGATCTAATACCTCTCAGTTAATTTACAGTCTCTGATCACAGAAATATTACCAATGTTAATATGCACTTGTTTTAGAGCTGTGAAAGCTGTTATTCATACTATTTGGCAAATAAAATGGCCCATGATTTTGCTTCAGGCAAATCCGCATTCATTATGGTTGTGTGTTTTTAGTCTCCCATCTAAATAGTATAGACTTTACTAGCAATTTCAAGGGGAAAGAAAAACTCAGAGTTTTCCATTTCCACATGTGTAGGATGTGAATGGTGATGTCACTACCAACCTCATAAGGTTATTCTGAGAATCAAATTAGTTAACAGATGTAAATATCTGAGGATATTTGTCTTGAGATACAGAAAACTGGGCATCGTAGATAATACCTAGCTGCACCTCTCTATTCTATTTTGTGATCCTTTGTTTTTCTTAGTTCTAGTAGATACTGAACTTGCTTACATTCAAACTACAGACTTTTTTTTCCCTGTGTTATGTCGCTTCTAATGTCTTTGCTTCATTTTTATGAATTCTTGTGCTTTTTAGGTGAACCTCCTCTTCTGTGCCTGCATAATTTGGGGGCTGGCCAAGGACTTGAGCAAATATTTAGTCATATTTTGGGGGCTTTTTCTCTTTGTGACTCTATATTCTTAAGACTTCCAAATTTCCAGCTGTTCTGCTAATTTATTGTTATCTTCTAAGATGTCAATCTGTGAGGGGTCACCATTTTGTTCTTCCAATTGTGTAAGCTTGGGAAATGCACTCTGTTAAAAGCAAAACAAAACCAAAAAAAACCCTCACAGGTTTTAGCATAACTTCCTTTCTCATCTATAAAGATTTAAGAGGTGGTACCTATGTTTGTCACTGGGCCCCTTGGGCTCTCCCTTGTGTCTGCATAATGTAGTTGCATTCCTGGAATCAGGCAGATTTTATATTCAGATTTTTGGTCTCATTCCAGTATTTCTCTCACAACATCAGTAAACCTGCAGCTTGTGCTATTATTTTCTATCCTCATAACCAGAAAGCCACAGACTCACAATTCTTACCCTTCTAGTTGAAATTTTCCCAAAGTAAACTCTCCTTGGGTTTCTGTTTATGCTTGGATGTTTTCTAGTACCTTTAAATAATGAGTTTTTGAAAATAATTGATATAGTTTTTTATAACTGTCATTTGTGAGAAGGTTCATGTAGCCACTTCGCTCCAAATCCGTTTCTGCCCACACTTGATATTTTCATTTTCTGAACATTTCATGGTTTTATAGTCAGCATATTCACCAATTTAACTTTAATAGAGCTTATTATTTCATGTACATCAGTTTTGTCACATGGTGGATTGCCCAAAATCAAAGCTTATAACATGTCTCCTTAAATTTATAGCACTAAGGAAAGGGTTTGGCTTATAATAGGCTTTAAAAAAACATGTTTACTG
Source organism: Leptonychotes weddellii (assembly GCF_054177405.1). Taxonomy (NCBI): domain Eukaryota; kingdom Metazoa; phylum Chordata; class Mammalia; order Carnivora; family Phocidae; genus Leptonychotes; species Leptonychotes weddellii. The sequence continues at coordinate 120,051,572 of NC_138373.1, read as the reverse complement.
AATGATTAATTGAAGAGAGATATTTTTATTGCATTTAATTTGGGTTTTTCATTTTATGACATTGTCATAGATTTTATATTTAGTTCTGTTTTTGTGTTTTATTGTTTTATGTTACACTCTGTGATGTCAGATTCTGTAGAAAAGACCATAATGTGGTTCTCACTGTTTCGAATCACATTTCATCCTAAGAAACCTCCATTACTCCATGAGATGCTCACTTTCATTTATAGCAACTCACAGAGTTTGAAAGCAATTAATGTCAAATTTAATTAGACTCTAGAACATTCCCTAAGCAATTATTCACAGATTACAATGAAAAACCACATTGAGTGAGACTCCTAACTAAGGGAAGAAGACAAAAACAAGATAGCAAATAACAGAACTATGACACAAATGAAGTAAGAGTTAGATGTAGTAAGGACATCAAAAAATTCCAAAATCAGGAAAGCAACTAAAAATCTAGAGAATGGAGATAATGTAAAGATAGAAAGGGAAAAAAAAGTCTTTAAAATTGTCAAGCTTTGGAAATGATGCTTTACAAAATACCTACAAAGTGTTTGGCATTGATTTATCACAAAAATGTGTTTATATCCTCTCATGTTAATTACAGTGATGGTGTTAGTAGAATTCTAAGAAACAAAAGATGGAAAGCCAAAGCAAACTCTACCACAAAGAGTAGAGTTAGAGAAATTGAGGAAATAGAGGAAAATATAGGAAAAGGAATGGATATATGGTGGCCACAGTAAGAAGAGTATCATGCTAACACACCATGTTGGTATTTAAAGTTTCAGATGTTCTCGCCCTGCTGAGAATCTATCTTCAAGGGTAAGACTGGGCCAGTGGTCTATAAGTGATGAAAACAGATGAAAATGTTAGAACATTTTCACTGTTAGTCATGGTGGGATTAAGAAGTAAAGAGTAATCCAAAAATTGGCCAGCAATGGGGCTAATAATTCATTCGCTAAATATTTTATACAAATCACACTGTGTTCTTAGCTAGTTCTGGTAATGAACGTGACAGGGAAGATTTAGTAAAATTATTCTCTAGCCTCTTTTTTTGTGTTAACCCAATTTGTATGACTGCATTCTAGCACTGAATCCCATTCTATACTCTGTCTCTTTATCCAAATGCCTTCTACATGCCTTCCTTCCTCTAGGTTTAGGTTGTACAATGAAATCTCAGCTTTCATTAAGTCTAACTCTCATAGTTTATTTCAACAGTTTGCCTGAACCATACCTGTGTCATACGTAGCCTTTAAAAATTGTACCTTCTATGACCTTGTTAGTTCTTCAAGCCTTCTATTCTACTCAGCCACATTTATGGCATTTCAGTATTGTCCTGACAATGGTTTGTCAGTTACTGAAATGTTCAGTCTATGTTTAGAGTTTTCTTTCAAGTTTTGTGTTTTGGGCTTATGTGTATATTTTAGAATAAGAATAACCAGACATTTTCTCCAGCCATAAAACATGGCTTGGCTCTTACTTTATTGGGTTGGCTCTGGGAAGTCAGCAACACTTCATTTCCTTTCCACAGGAAAACATTGGGTGCATAATTAAGGGGAAGAGAGACAGATGAAAAACGTCTAGGTTTAAAAGTCTTTATAATAAACATAATTTTAGTTGGTTTAACTTAATGTATTACTTTCCTGCTATAACAAAGTACCACAAACTGGGTAGCTTTAAAAAACAAAAAACAAAACAAAACAAAAAACAGAAATTTGTTTTCTTACAGTTCTGGAGGCTAGAAGTCTAAAAACAAGTTGTCAGCAGAGTCATGCTCTATGGAAAGCTCTAGGAAAGACTTTAGCCCACACCTTTCTCTTAGCTTCTAGTATTACTGGCAATACATGACATTTCTTGGCACATTGTTACTTTAGTCTCTGCTTCCCTCATCTCTGCTTTCCCTATCTCTCTGTGTCTTCAAAAGACCATATTCTTACCAGTCATATTGGACTAGAACCCCAGTGTACTTCAGTATCACCTCATCTTAACTAATCATATCTACAACAACCCTATTTTTACATAAAGTCATATTCTGACATACTGGGGATTAGGACTTTCCCGTATCCTTTTGTGGGGCAAAATCAATTTGACCTATAATACTTATGTATTGACAAACAAGTAGAATCATACAGGATAATTATTTTCCCCTCAAACTATTAAAGAGGGAGTATGAGAGTCTAAATGATGGGTAGGTAGATGACAAATAAAATTGCTTGTGTACCTAATGTCATAGAAAGAAAAATCTGAAATCTGTACGAGACATAGCTAGTTGTTGGGTCATTATGTGAGTGTTCCTAAAAATCAGTAGGAGTTAATGCTAATGTTAATGAGGATTATTTTAAGACAGGGCTTCTGGGGCAGTTTTCATTCAAAAAATATTTTATACAAATTAATCATTCTTTTTGGCTGCGTATTTTAAGAAATTTGACCATTCCTCAATAAGAAATCAAACCAGAGACTTAAAGCCCTAATTATAAATAACAGTACAAGCCAAAACTTCAGTGTTGACTCAATTCAAGCTCTCATCTACTTTCCCTCAGGAATTAGAATTTAAATGAATCTGTCACACAGGCAAATGATATGTTTTAAAATAGCTTTCATAAATAAATCAATTGCTTTTCTTAGATGCGGAATTTTTTGGTTTGTCTTTATATCTCTGAATAGTTTTTTTATATGTTTGTGGTATAGGGGACTGTATCATAGAAAAGCTCCTTGTTTTCTGTTTTTTAGAGTAACACTAGGGATCTTGTTACTCTCCTGGTGTTGTCCAAACAACATAGTTCTTGGAGGAACACTTTGGGTTAACTTCCATTCTCCAGTTTCCTCTATAATGTCTGATAACAGAAGTTTTTATTTATTTATTAAATAAATAAATTTTATCACTGCAGCAGATATTTTGGGGGAAGGAGGGTGTTTGGTCAACTGTTGTGCTTGTTTGCTTCAATTTATTCCACCTAATGAGACATCTTAGGGCAACAGTCACGTTGACAGTAAAAGTAATAGCTTTACAAAAGCAGTAACCTGTAGCCACATATTGCTGTTCTGAAAAATGGAAGCATTCGTTCAGGGCACATCTTTTTATTGAGCAACCACCATCTATGATGGAAGATGTAGGTGAGAAAAGAACATTTCTAATCGAAGAACACTCAGATAAGGAGGGTCAATTAATCTTTGTCTTTTGAAACTGAGGATAGGAATTAACTTCTGTAAACTAGGGTGATGGCAAAGTTCAAATAAAACTTACATTATTAAAGTTCTCTGCGACTCTCCTTTTTCAGCCTGTGCAAATTACTTTGCACTTGTGTCAGCTCATGACTTAATACAGTTGCTAGGGCCTGGTTGGTTACCAGTGCTAACAAACGTTGAAAACCATAAATTATCTTGGCAGTGGCTATTATCTAAACCTGAATGACTGGATGCATTTAGATGAGCTCATCTGAGCTTGTTGTTATCTTTTGGGAGTTTCACCTTAATGCTACTGAGTGGGAAAGCTAAGTGTAAAGGGAAACTCAAGTAAATCCTGCGCCGACTGCTTGCAGGCTTTGAATGTGTAAAAGGATTAAAAAATAGCAGGGCACATTACCAGCTCCATAGCTTGATCTAAATATATCTTATGTTTATGTCAGAACTGACCTTTGGGAACTGCTGATTCTTCAGAGACTGAAGAATTCTTAAAATCCACACCTGCCAGAACTATCTAATGGATTCCTTTTCCCATTTCACTGTTTCCATGCTGATATAACCTAATAGATACCTAGTACGTTTCCTATATAGATACTAACTATAATTTTAATGATTATGATGATTACTTTAAGCACCGTCGATATGTAGCTCACATAAATAGCTACCTGAGTTAGGAATATGGGGGAAAAAATGTATCCTGAAATATGTATGTCTTGGATCCTAATAATGGAACTATTTCCCACCCAATGGACACTATATTTAACACCAGTAAAAAAAAAAAAAAAAGAAAGAAAGAAAGAAAAGAAAAAACAAACCATGAGGACTACTTTGTGTGATTAAGGAAAGGTAAACTGATTGCATCAAATAGGAAGTTTCACAATAGAAAGAGCTCAGCAGAGATTTTCAATGCTTTTAAACAAAAATGCAGCCTCAAATAAATGTGTAATAGACTGTCTAAATACAGTTTTCTATAATTTACAGTTGTTATAAATAGAATCTACTTCAGTGGGATCATCCTTATAATTACATAGTATTTTTCTGACATATACTGGTGGAATGTTTAGATTCATATGTAATAAATAAGGTTATTAGGAAATCAATACTATTGGGTCATTTACCTTTAAGTTTTTGATCGATCTTATATTTACACAAAATTACCACTTCAAGAAAAGGATACTTCACATTAATATTTCAAGTTCTGCCTAATTTTGTATTACTCGTAAATTTAAATAATGTTCAGGAAAACAGAAGAGACAGTTCCAAATATGTAATCAACCCTGGTCAATATGGTACCATTCACTAGTCAATTTAGCTGCTTTGTTTGTTTGTTGTTTTTGTTTTGTTTTGGTTTGGTTTGGTTTGGTGAACAATTGTTAACTAAATTGTTGACAACTGCTTAACAATTGTCCATTTCCAGGAGCATGTTCTAAATAGCTCATACAGTTACCGATTTTAACTGTTTTGTTTTTTTAAAAAAAAAAAAGTGTTTTGAGCAGTAAGCTTATTTTCAATCATCTTTCAGACATAGTTACTAAAACCCTTAATGAGAAGTAATACGTAAAGATGAAATAATGTTTCTTAGCTGACTAAAATATTTAAGAGGGCTTACCACTTAGTCTTCCTTATTAAAAATAATGTAAACTCTTCCATGATAAACTGTCTCACAGAGTAAAACTGAGGTCCACATGTTTTCTGTTTTGTTTACTTTTCTTCTTTGCATCCTTAACAGACACCTGTGTGAGGGGAAGAACTCTGACAGCACACTTGGCATGAATGTTTCTTGGGAACATTGGTCACAAGCTGATTAAGGATACTTTTCAGAACAAAATCTTGCTATGCATATGTTCTCTCTTTGGCAGGAAACCATTTCTAGTATATTTTCTCCTAAGTGTCAAAGGGCTAATAGAATTCTGTGAAATTATATGCCACTCTGTTTGTGCCTAACTCTAGCCTTAATTCACAGAAAGACTTTTCTTGAGAAAGAAAACAACCTTATTTTATATCACAACCCTGAAAATTTCTTATTGTTCACAGTCAAAGAACACAATTAAAGTGCTTTTGCTGAGATCAACAAGCTGCTGGAAATCTTGGCATAATTTAGTCATCATTTTCTGTATTGAAGAATAATTGGTAGATTGTACTACTTTTCATGTGACTGAAAATATTAATGATTGACGTGGTACATTTTTTAAAAAATATTTTATTTATTTATTTATTTATTTATTTATTTGAGAGAGAGAGAGAGTGCGAGCACGGGGAGGAGGAGAGGGGGAGGGATAAGGAGGGGAAAAAATATCAAGCATGCTCCCCAACATGGGGCTCTATCTCAGGACCCTGAGATCATGACCTGAGCTGAAACCAAGAGTTGGATGCTTAACTGACTGAATCACCCAGGCACCCAAAATACAGGCAATTTTTTTAAAGTAGGCTCCATACCCAGCATGGAGTCCAGCATGGGGCTTAAACTCATGACCCTGAAATCGAAATCTGAGATCAAGAGTGAGATGCTTGACTGACTGAGCCACCCAGGCACCCCAACTTGTGGTACATTTTTAGTTGACTTGGATCAGGACTTCCAGGTCCCCTTCCAGCAAGTGTGGTGGCTTGTCAGCATTTGGTATCTCCTTAGCTAAGAATGTAGAAACCAGCAGTGGTAAAATCAGTCAAAATACATGTAGGGCAACTATAGCTATTAGAAAGATAACTCCAAGAAAGGACAACTTGGCTGAGTTTTTCATTCAAATATGGTTAAAGAAGTAATTTTAGTTTGTTATTTTTCTTATCATTCTGAAAAGTGAATGACAATTTAATTTTACAGATAAAATTACAGCATATTAACAGTCATAAATTTATTTTCTGTTCTTAATTTGAGACTATCTCATCTTACTTGGCAGTGCATATTATTCCCAAAAGGATGTTGTCTAGTGGCTTATCCTTTACCCAGTTAAGCTACAGAGTTTGTAAATAATCCACTTCTTCCCTGGAGAGAGTGTTACACACTCATCACCATTAAGAAGTCATCATCATTAAGAAGTTTTTTGCTGACATTGGCCTAAATACTTGTTTTCATTCTGCTACTCAGAGTCCTAATACCTTAAATAATGTCATTTTATACTTGATGTTTATACCTTTCAATACTAGTATTCCATTCACTTAATTCTGACTATAACTTGCTTTCTAGCATCTATACAGATTTTGTCTCTCCTGTGCTAGAAATAAATACTAATGAAGATGCACTTGCTATTAAAGAGCATAGAGAATCCCTTGAGCAGCTGAATAAAGGTCTAAGCTTTATTCCATCTGCTAATTGACTGAGTGAGAGCTACTAGGCTAAAATGAAAGTCAGGGCAGATGAGTAAATTAAGAATGAAATGGAACGTAAGATTTAAACAACTGATACAAAGGAATGGGAAAGAAGGGACTTGGAGAGAAGAAATTGATTAAGTTGTTTCAGTCACTGTTTTTTGTAAACCTGTCTGATTTTCCTTCCACATAAATAAGAACATAGGTCTTTTTTATAGTTAGTCTTGCTCAAAATAAAATATTTTAAATACATCAAAAATAATTGCACCCCTGGTATGTGATTTTTTTGGCACCAGTTGGTCTTCCAAAAGACCAATTTGGAACTGATAAATTCCCATTCATTAGATGAGAATGTTCTGACATTTTCAGAAAGACATAATTTAAGTAGAAGACAGATTGAATTGAAAAACTCATGTTGCTAACTCTAAAGTAAACATGGATTCTGGTTTGCCTAGGACAGTTCTGATTTATACTTTGGAAAAAGGAAAACAAAATCCCAGAGATATACAGGCATACCTCAGTGATATTGCTTGTTTTGTTCCATGGCAGTAAAGTGAGTATCACAAGAGAGTCAAATGGGTTTTTTTGGTTACATTCCAGTGCATATAAAAGTTATGTTTACATTATACTGTAGTCTGTTAACTGTGCAATAGCATTACATCTTAAAAATAATGCATATACCTTAATTTAAAAAATACACTATTGCTGAAAAGTGCTAATCATTATTGAGCTTTCCACGAGGCATAACCTTTTTGCTTGGTGCACGGTCTTGCCTTGATGTTGATGGCTGCTGACTTAACAGGGTGGTGATAGCAGAAAATTGAGGTGGCTGTGATAATTTCTTAAAATAAGACAACAGTGAAGTTTGCTTCATTGGTTGACTCTTCCTTTCATGAACAATTTCTCTGAAGCACACAATATTGTTTGATAGCATTCTACCCACAGTAGAACTTCTTTCAAAATTGTAGTAATCCTCTAACCCTGCCACTGCTTTATCAACTAAGTCTTTGTAAATGCTTTGTTGTCTAAATCCAATTCCTTTGTTGTCATTTCAACAATCCTCGCAGCTACTTCCCAAGGAGTAGATTCCATCTCAGAAAACCACATCTTTGCTCATCCATTAAAGTTTTATCGTGAGATTGCAACAATTCAGTCACATCTTTAGGCTCCACTTCTAATTCAGATTCTCTTGCTATTTCCACCATATCTGCAGTTACTTCTTCCACTGGAGCCTTGAATCCCTCAAACTCATCCATGAGGTTTGTAATTAACTTCTTCCAAAAGCCTGTTAATGTTGGTATTTTGACCTCTCCTCGCCAATCATGAATGTGCTTAGTTTATATCTAGAATGGTGAATACTTTCCAGAAAATTTTCAATTTACTTTGTCCATATCCATAAGAGGAATCACTATCTATGGCAGCTATAGCCTTATGAATTGTATTTCTTAAATAGTAAGACTTGAAAATCAAAATGACTCCTTGATCCATGGGCTACAGAATCAATGTTGTGTTAGCAGGCATGAAAACATTAATCTCATATATCTCCATTAGAGCTCTCGGGTGACGAGGTACATTATCAATGAGCCATTTCGAAAAGAATCTTTTTTTTTTTTCTGAATAAGTAGTTCTCAACAGTGAGCTAAAAATATCCAGTAAACCATGTTCTAAGCTTTCTTATTCCATTTATAGAGCATAGGCAGAGTATATTTGCATAATTCTTAAGGGTGCCCTAGAATTTTTGGAATGGTAAATGAGTATTAGCTCAACTTAAAGTCACCAGCTACATTAGCCCCTACCAAGAGAGTCAGACTGTCCTTTGAAGCTTTGAAACCAGGCTTGACTTCTCCTTAGCTATGAAAGCCCTAGATGACATCTTCTTCCAAAGAAGGCTGTTTTGTCTACATTGAACAACCTGTTGTTTAAGTGTAGCCACTTTCATTAACCATCTTAGCTAGATCTTCTGGATAATTTGCTGAAGTTACTACAGCACTTGCTGCTTCACCTTACACTTTTATGTTATGGAGATGGCTTCTTTCCTTAAACCTCATAAAACAACCTCTGCTAGCTTCAGACATTTCTTCTGCAGCTTCCTTATCTTTTTTAGCCTTCACCGAAGTGAAGAGTTAGGGCCTTGCCCTGGATTAAGCTTTCGCTTAAAGGGATGTTGTAGTTGGTTTGATCTTCTATCCAGACCACTCAAACTTTCTCCACATCAGCAATAAGGTTATTTTGCTTTCTTATCATTCATATCTTCACTGGAATAACATTCTTAATTTCTTTCAAGACTTTTCCTTTGTATTCACAGTTTGGCTGTTTGGTGCAAGAGGCCTAGCTTACAGCCTAACTCAGCTTTTGACATGCCTTCCTCACTAAGCTTAATTATTTCTAGCTGTTGATTGAAAGTGAGATATATGCAACTCTTCTTTTACTTGAACACTTAGAGGCGTTGTAGGATTATTAATTGGCCAAATTTCAATATACTTGTGTCTCAGGGAATAAGGAAGTGGAGCACACACCAAACACACCCATTTACTAAGTTCACTGTCTTATATGGAGATGGTTCATAGCACCCAAAAAGCATTACAATTGTAACATCAAAGATCACTGATCATAAATCACCATAACAAATATAATAATAGTGAAAAAGTTTTAAATATTGCCATAATTACTAAAATGTGATACAGAGACATGAAGTGAGAAAATACTGTTGGAAAAATGGTGCCAATAGATCTTATTGAGTCAGGGGTTACCACAAACTTTCAATATGTAAAAAGCACAGTATCTGTGAAACACAAAAAAGTGAGGCAGAGTAAAATGAGAAATGCTTGTAGTGAGAATTAATCTGAGTTCATTACCAAACAAGTCAGGAAAACTTGATCTGACACAAAGAGGTTGGGCTGAGTCAAATGGTGCCTACAAATATTTGTCAAAGAATAACTCAGAGAAAATTTGTTTAAAGAATAGGATGGACAGATGGATAGATTAGATAGTTGACAGATAGATAAATAGATAGATAATAAATAGATGAGATATACAGAGACAGAGACAGAGTGGGATTAGGCTTTAGATCACAGTCTCTGTGAGCAAAGGCAAGGGTGAGACTTGTAAAGGCAGAAGCCCCGAAGTTGCACAAAGGAAAGTAAGTGATGGATTTAAACTAGACTTGACTTCTCAGTTCTGAGGTTGTTGGCTGTAGTGGAGCTCAGGGCACGCCAACTCTTAAGTCTTCTGTCCATTTGTTGAGAGTAGGATAATAGAATCACAAATTCGCCATCACACTGTTTTTGTCCAGATATTGATCAGTTCTCCGAAAGAAGTTGTTGTTGTTGTTGTTTTCCTTCTGAGGACCTGACTGCTAGCTGTCTTATACTCTCCAGGCTCGGGATCACACTGAGAGCATATCTTTATAAGTTTGCTCAAGGAACTGCAGCTTACTTTTGTTTTTCTTAATCAGAATGTGGTCCCAAGGTCTTGTCTTATTTATCTTTTTCATAGATTTTCCATTTGTTTACAAAAGTATTTTTTAATTGTTGCATTAAAAGCGTAGGGGGGCTGCCTATTTCCACTTTGTGCTTCGAACCTCTGCCATGTCTCTGTTTAGAAATTGTGAGATGCATGAGTAATGAATAGTTTTCACTTGGTTAAATCTGAAAGACCACCAGACCAACAAAAATTCAGCTCTCTTTACTCAACCTTTTTCCAAATACACTCTAAAAAACACCTTTGTCCTAAATATAGTATGTAGAATTTCTCAAAATCAGCAGCCATGGAAAACCAACCTTCCTATGTGAGAAGTGTTCTACACTTCGTTCTTTTGCTGGCCACTAGTTGTAACATCCACCTGTGCTATGGCCAGTATGCTGACCTGTAAGATGCAGCAAGCCATAATAGAATGGTACTGAGATGGAAGAGGAGCAGACTATCCTTGGTGTGGGCAATAAGGGTGTTTATTGCACATAGAGATTTTAAAAACAGTAATAAAGCGGGCTAAAAATTGATCTGTTTTCTGCTCCTTATTGCCTTTATGCTCCAGTAAGTAATTCTAAAAAATGGCAGTGATAAAATACTCCTCCCTGCCAGAGCTGACCACTTCCACTGCCAAGCCTCACCCCCTTTGGTTGCACCAGTGGATAGGTCATTAGGCAATGGAAGAGAACTTGGGAATGATAATTTCATGTACAAGAAATTCATGCAGGAGATTGAGACTGAGAACCAGTACCAGGGACCAAATAGTAGTCTGAATATTTATGTTCTAGTGCTTTAGGCACACATAGTGCTGTAAGTCTAAAAATACTTTTGTTGTTTTTTTTATAACTGTTTTTTGCATCAGTGAACTAAAAACAAAAATGCATGTTTAATTAAAAAATACGTACTAAATGTCCATTTTTCCAAGATAGTTGATTTTATCAACAGTAGGGAAAATCACTGACTGCATAAAATCAGAAGAAACAAATCTGCTAAAGAAGTATCAGCATTTATTTCAAAAGTTAGTAGTTAATTTACGAAGACTGGCTCTCTCCAAAAATGTTATACATAACATCTGCAGAAGGTGCATTTACAGTATCATTCCATGAAACCCAACATTTTATTTAAATAAACTGACCCTTCTAAATTATGTTCATTGATGTTTAAATCTAAGTTTTCCTCTGCACATATAAAACATGAAACAATGACTGTTAAGTGTTGGCTCCATTTACAAAAGAAGAATTTGCGAACAGATAAATACCAGTTTTCGTGTTGGTGACATCAGATTCTCCAAAGGGAAATCTGTTATGTTAATTGCAAGAATGGTTTGATATTTTTGTATTAAATTGATGAAGTTGAAATAAGGCTTTTGAAAAATTTTTGTCAAAGATAAAGCACCAGAGATTACTGGGAAAGCTATTATATCTTCTAATTAAAAATTTCAGTATTGAAGATAAAATTATTTGTAGTTATAAGAATTTTCAAGTGGTTAAAAAGCCCTTAATTAAAAAACTAAAGACAGAAATAATTTATAATAGGTTGTAATAGAAACTCAGTTTGTAATTATATACAAAACTGTGATATTCTAAAATCAAAACACAAACTGTAATTGTATTTAAACACTGATAGAGTTGCTGAAATACAAATTTTTGTTACAAAGCTGATGTTGAATGTTAAACAGTACTTCAGCATGGCAGTAATACTTTCTCTCTACGTTATTCTTCATTAATTGGATTTTAGAATTGTTTGAGCCTTTCAGAAGATAAATGTAAAATCAAGCTAAGTGTCCTAAAATGGTATTGGACTTTTTGACAGTAAGTCCTTTAAATTGAAATTCCATAATATTCAATATCAGTTTGAAATGTTTAATAAATTTTCCTCAAATGAAGCACTAAAAATGTCAGCATTTTAAGCTTTTAGTAAGTTGTGATTCTAGAAAACAATGTGTGCAATCAGAAGACATTGGAATGTATCGCTACAAAGACAATAGAAGAACTGAACAAATTAAAGGAGAGTGTAGATATTCTATCAAATTTAAATTTGAAATTTTATATTTACAGTTTGGAATATCTCAGTGTGTGGGAAAGTTCTTTAATGGAGGTGCTAACTTATTTGAAAAAAAAATTGAAACTATCCCCTGGAAAAGGATATTGAATTGGGAAAGGGGATCAAAATAGTAACATATCACAGGATCCATACATAGCTTTTCTCTTTTATTATTCAGGGTATTTGTTCAGCTTAGAGATCATACACATGCATATACATACCTTGTGTGTTTGGATATTCACATATATATATATACACACACAGATATGCATACCTGCACTTTCAAATAAACACATCCATATGTTCATATGTGTACTTGTACATTTCCAGACACATAATGTTTGTGTGTGGCACTGTGTGAATATACACACACACATATAGGTTTGTGTGTGCATGCGTGCGCGTGCATGTGTGCACATGCATGTATAGTGAAAACAGGAAAACTTTATTCTTCCATCTTGCTCACTTGATATGATTTACCATACAGTCAGAATCATCAAGGATCTGTACAGACTCCTCAGTCTTTGCACATATCCTAAGCTTTTCCCAAAGTCTATTTTCCCAAATCTTCTGAATGAAAATTTTATTGAATATTCTGCTGTTACTCAAGTCAGACTCACATGGGAGCATTTCAAGAATATTTCTTCTTCTTTCTTAACTCTGACCTTTATTTAGAATTCTGTTTGCACATGTTTATTATGAAGCATATCATGAAAATTCTTTTTTTTTTTAAGATTTTATTTATTTATTTGACAGAGAGAGAGTGAGAGAGGGAACACAAGCGGGGGAGTGGGAGAGGGAGAAGCAGGCTTCCCGCTGAACAGGGAGCCCGATGCGGTGCTCGATCCCAGGATCCTGGGATCATGACCTGAGCCAAAGGCAGACACTTAACGACTGAGCCACCCAGGCACCCCTATGAAAATTCTTTAAACTTCACCATGTCCAATCCTTCCATCATTCTCAAAGCCAGTCACTTTAATCTTCATACCATCAGAAATCATCAGCTTTGTGTTGTATTCTTCTCAATATTTTTATGTAGTGTGTAAAAACTTATGTGTGACACATACTTATGATATTACCATTATCTTGCCTGTTGACAGATACTTAAATATGGTGATACTTAAATATTTTAGTCTCCTATTGTAAATGTCAATTTTAGATTTAATAGATTCATGCATTAGTGATGAAAAGACAAGGAAATTTCTAAGTGTTTCTATAATGAAAATAATAGTTTTGTCTTTTGATGAAAAAAGTTTCATCTTTTTCCATACAAATTTATTTTCATTATAGAAACAAAAAATGATTTTAATTTTTCAGTGAGAAATTAGCAAACAGGCAAATTAGCAAACAAAATGTATTTTACCTCAGTGTACTCATTTATTAAAAATAATCAGGTTTGGGGAACCCTGTGTGGCTCAGTCAATTAAGTGTCTGATTCTTGGTTTTGACTCAGCTCCTGATCTCATGAGTCATGAGAGCTAGCCCCCCTTCAGGCTCTGCAGCAGGAGTCTGCTTGGATATTCTCTCCCTCTGCCCCTTCCCACACCTGTACACTGTCTGTCTCTCTCATAAATAAATAAATCTTTAAAAAATAATAATAATCAGGTTTATTTTCAAAGATTTCAAGGTAGCTTATGAAATAATGAATTTAAAATGAGGATATATGGGTGACAAGAGTAATCAAATATACCAATAAGCAACCCAGGAAAAAAATGTTTGAGTCTTTTTATCATTATACTGAAAAGTTATAAATAATCATATACATATACTTGCAGAGCTTGAACTTTCTAATTACTGACTGCTTTACCAACTTAAAATTTACCCAAAGCTGTCAAAAACAAAACAAAGTCAAGTGAATCCTCTAACCTATGATGTTCAGAAAAGCAGATAGATAGAAAATTCCCAGAAACATTTGTGTTTTGTTTTGTTTTTAAAGATTTTATTTATTTATTTGAGAGAGAGAGAATGAGAGAGAGCATGAGAGGGGGGAGGGTCAGAGGGAGAAGCAGACTCCCTGCCGAGCAGAGAGCCCGATGCGGGACTCGATCCCAGGTCTCCAGGATCATGACCTGAGCCGAAGGCAGTCGCTTAACCAACTGAGCCACCCAGGCGCCCCCCAGAAACATTTAATAAACACCTACCATGTGCCATGCACTGTGCTAAACACTGGGAATATAAACATACAGAATAAACATCCTCTGTTTTAGTCTAGTTGAACAGTCTAGTTGAGAAAAAATAGATACATAAGCAAAAATGAAATATAACATGAAAAGTGTATATAAATTTGTATCTTACAAAATAATCATACTTACAGAAAACCTCTTCTTCAGAAAAGACTTGGATACTCTGTATAGACTACCATCTTTACATGGTTTAGATAGAGGGAGAAGTAAACTGGAAAAGGTAATCCAAGTAGCCCCTCAAAATATACTTGGCAAAGAAGCCATTAAGCCAGGCATTATGCGATGAAAAACAAAGTTTCATTTACTCAATTTTCACACACTATTGCTTTTACATTCTTTTGTTTTCTTCCTCACGCTCTTTTCTGTCTCTGCCATGACTGCCATTCGGTTATGTACTTCCCAGCTTCATCCATTTTCTTTATATTTTGGAGAGACAACATGGAGTGTGATTTGGGGACCAACTGAGAATTTTATAAACTTTAAGCATACTCTAATCATGAATGACAATTCTTTCTCTGAGTACAATGGACACTTCGAAACTGAAGTGTCTGTTAAGTGTGAAAAGCAAAGAAACACTTAGTGAAGTAATTTATTAGATCCTGCTTCATAAAAAGTTCATTTGCATTGTGCTTCAGAAAACGTAAGAGTAAACTGAATTGTGTGTATTTTAAGTGAAAGAATGCTTAATTAAACTTACCAGATTGAGAGTCTTGATGAATTAGCACATTATGTTATTCATCTCTTTGGAAACTACTGCTGAGTTTTCAATATGCTTAATAGGTTCATCTGCTTAACTTTCCACATTAATATTATTGGTCACGGAATGACTAGAATTAGACTCCTGATGGTCACTGAGGAATGACTATTTTGATCCTCATTAGTATCAGTTATCTTTACGACATTGAAGCAAAGCATGAGTTATAATCAACTTAATTACATTCTCCTTCACTGGGTGAAGGAAATAGCGTTTAAGTTTCTCAAACTCAAGTGTAGGCACTGTGTCTGATATCTTAGTCTAAACAATGCTGAAGAAACTGACTAAAAACTGACAGAAACAAATGTCTGTGGCGGTACAATGTGGCTCTCCTTTTCACCTCTTTATTTCAGATTTTGGTTGAAAGTGCTGCCCTACCTGGAACATGCTGTCTACTGGAAGACTGGCGTGCACAAGAAGAGACACACGTGGCCACTCTTTCACTTATTATTAACTCGGTAAAGCCAATCACTTAACAAACAAAATTAAATCTCCGATAATCAGGGGTCAGTAGGAAGGGGCAGTAAATATTTTGACAATAGTACATTTTATCTCGGGTGTGAAAAGTAGAAAATGTCTGCATTGTCCTAGTGCCTCTTAGTGGCTTTTGGGCAGTTTTCTTCTAGAAAAAGAATATTTTTAACCAATTAAGATATACTATGCATTTACTTTAGACTTTGTGTTTGGTTTATAATTATCCATTTCACTCTACTTTTGCAAATATTCTGAGGAACTTCATTAAGTGGATATCATATTAACAAAGAACATGAATTTTCTGTTCCTTTTTTCCTAAAAAAAGAATCATCTATATTTCACTTCAAATCTTACTCCTGCTTTTCCACTGATAACAAGCACTCAGCATACAAACCTCTGCTCCCCCTTCCATAACAATGCATGACCGAAAAAAATCAATGTTAGTATCCTTTTAAATACATTCTGAAAATTGTTTTTCAGTTTTCTTACCATAATATTTTAAGTGCCCATACCAACCAGCTGGGGCTAGCACTCAAGATGAAGCCTATTTGCCTTTCCTGTTCACGTCCTTATTATCAATGAAAAAAAAAAACAAAAACAAAACTACCCTTTCCTCTCATAAAAGGTTTCTCAAATCTATCTCCACCACTACCTCCTGCCTTCTAGTTTTACTACAAATGTGTATCCCTATTAATCTCCCCTCCCCACCAAGAGCTTCCAGACCCTCGAATTCATCCTTCCCTTGCCATCCATATTCCAAGGATGTCTTCACTTCCTTCTCCAATAAGCTAACTCCCTGATCAGTTGCTTCACCTGATTTGCAAGGGGATAGGAATAGGGAAAGTATTTACTTTCTGCTCCTTCTGTCTCCATGTAGGGTCTTCCACTAAACTAACATCTCTGGCCCTCTCTATTCTTAAAAATTTTTACTTAGGGAAGGCAAGCAAATTATCTTTGAGTTTAAGGGAAGGAATTGAGTATGCCTAGCTCAGCCTCTTCCCTTTGGGGAACCTGCCTATTTAAATAGATCTTGCATAATTATCTGCTCTCCGTGGGAAAAGAAGTCTGCCCTAGGAAGAGGAAGAACAGAAATTAGTTAATCAGCTACACCAGTGACAAGTAGGTATCTCTAGCTCAGGGATGAGAAATCAGTAATTTCATTGGTTGCAGAAGGAAGGCCGTATTCTATAAACATCTTTCATAGGAATTAAGGTGAGGTTTTGTTTTTATTATTCATACTCCTGCACCTTTCTCTTAATTTGTTCCATTCTTGGGTAATAAAGCATGTGTTATTTATTTGGACCCCTTAAGTCCTAACTCACAATATCCACATCTTTTTCCTGCCAGTGGTTTGTCCTATAAACCCCAATTCCTTCTTTCTTATATGCTTAGCATTTCTAGGAGAAATGACATATTTCTGAGCATGGGTGTAATTATGCCTATATAGACTTCACAAATTCCATCTCGGCAAGACAATCAACATTTAGTGAGCATGGCTAAGAGAGGAATTACGAGCTTGAACTCTAGGGTTAACACTGTGTTGGCTCCTTTATCTCCAATGTAAGACTTGTAGGACCTTGAGTATATTACTTAAGGTCTCTGTGAGACTCAGATTCCTTGTCTATAAGCCTCAGGTATTATGGCATTTACCTCATGTGGTAGTCATGATTGAAATAACCAATGCATAATGCTCAAAACAGTGCCTGGAAATGATGTCAGTTATTATAAACTTGGCAATTTTTTTTTTAAGGCAGCAAAGCAAGGTTTATTAAGGATAGCAAAGTGATAGTATAAAGCTCCCAAGGAGGGAAGGGACCCGAGAAAGTTGCCCGGCAATTATTTTTGTGTTATATCCCTCAACCAATCCATTGATAGATACATTCTCTAATCTTTATCTTTTTCCATATGTGTAATAAAGCTTTTTTTTTTTTTAAGTACTGTCTTGATCTAGTTTTGAGGCCCTGACAAGAGGACTAGTCAGTTTTTCTTCTTGAGCTGCAGATTAAGTCCACATTCTAACCACTTCTCTTACCAGGCTCCAACAATTCTGACTACTATACCCCATCCCTAATTGCCCTTGGACCAGGTATCAGACAACTAGGGACCACGTTTATACCCGGGAGACTGAGAAATTATTCAAATGAGCCAAACCGCAGGGAGCCCTTGAAATCTTAAACTAACACCACCTCACCTGCCATACATCATCTGCCCCCTACAGTTCCAGGTCAGTATTACCCAGATTGTGTAGCCCTATTTGACGCCTGTCTCTCATTTGAAGCTGTAAGTAACAAAGTTCTGCATTTAATCTATTGGAGTGTCAAGTGTGTTGTGTCTTACTATCAAAGGAATCTTTAAATCTTATAAAACAGTAAGTTCTTTATTCTACCTCAACAGAGTGCATTTTCCTATACTGTAAGCTAAAAAGTGAACTGTCTAGCGTAGATTTCTGTAAAATCTGAGGAAGAAGTGTTTCTTTCCCTAGACAAATCTTACCTTTGTGCTCTTGAGCATGTCATCTTTTCTCCCCAGCAGGATTTGACCTGCTGATTGGTACATTCTTTGCAGGGTCTTGAGTCTGTCACACCTTTTTTTTTTTTTTTTTTTTTTTTTTACGGTAAATAGCTTATTATACACTTCTCTATTTTAAAAAAGTCCCCATAAATCATGGTGTTCCATGACTAGTGAAACCTATCTATACTCTTCTCTACAAAGCCAAGATCCTTCAAAGAATATTCTTATTAAGCTATTCATTTCATTGGCTTTTCTTCTTAACTTCAGCTTCTACCCATTATATGTAGCAACTGCTCCCATCATTGAATTTTGCCTTGACAAATACTACCATGGTCATCTATGCTGCTAAATAAATAGGTGTTTTGCTTTCTTTAGTTTTTTTTCCCCCCCTGCAAAAATAGAACATTATTAAATACGTTTTTTGTTGTTGTTGGTTACCTTGAAAAATCTCTCTTGGATTGCATTTTCCTCCATGCTCTTTTCAGGTTCTCCTTTTATCTCTCTGACTTTCCTTTCCCAGATATCTTGTGAAAAATTTGTTTCAGAATATTCTTTAATTTTGAGTATCCTCAGCATCTGATCTTCTTCTCACCTCTTTGTATTTTCTTTAGGAAACTCATTTAATCTGAAGGCCTTAACTCCCAAATATGTAATATCTCCTAAATTTCTGTTCATCACTCAAGCCTATTTGCTGGATTTTCTGATAGATTTGCAACAGGCATATATATTTCAACATGCTGAAATTATATCAAATTCTTCCCCAAAGCCTTTTCTTTTTTTTAAGATGTATTTATTTTAGAGCCAGAGAGAGATGCTCAAAAGACTGAGCCACCTAGGGGCCCCCAAAGCTTTTTTGTTTTCATATTCCCTTATTTAAAGCATAGCATGACTTCACTTTCTTCTCAGAGTAATTTAATTAATTTATCTCACAATGCTGTTCTCCTCCTGCATACCACTCTCAAAACCCTTTTTGAATTAATATCCCTATGATTTCACATCTTTTTCATTGTTCCTACTGCTCTTTCCATTGCATCAATTTTCCTCCAGTGTCTATCTGAAAAGTTTTATCTTGTGGACTGAGAAAAACATTTTGGTCTTTAATAGAGTTTCCCTGATACAATCCTCCCTTTAGAATGTGTTACTTCCTTCTTTGAGCCTCTACTATATTCTAGACAGTGTATTCTCATAATATCTATATTACATGAATGATCAAATTTCACCATATTACATGGTTTTCTCTTTTGAAAAATAATGAAAACATTTATAACTGGCAGAATCGGACTGAACACTAACTAAAGTAATAAGAAAACAAAACAAAATGAAATACTCCAATAGCAAAACTCAGGCTAGTCCAAAGAAGACATTGTTGAAAAATGTAGGAAGTAGCCAGGGAGAAAAAAAAAATAAGACTTAATGATATTGTATCCTTATCTTTCATGATACACAAAAAATAACTTAAAATGAACTAAAGATTTAAATGAAAGTTTTGAAGCTATAAAACTCCTAGAAGAAACCATAGGGGAAAAGCCACTGACATTGGTCTTGGATATCATGCCCAAAGCACAGGCAACAAGGCAAAAATAGATAACTGGGACTATAACAAACGAAAAAGGTTTTGCAAAGAAAAAGGAAACAATCAACAGAGTTTAAAAACCACCTATGTAGGGGTGCCTGGGCATCTGCCTTCGGCTCAGGTCATGGTCCCAGGGTCCTGGGGTCCTGGGCGAGCCCCGCGACGGGCTACCTGCTTGGTGGGGAGCCTGCTTCTCCCTCTCTCACTCCCCCTGCTTGTGTTCCCTCTCTCGCTGTGTCTCTCTCTGTCAAATAAAAAAATGAAATCTTTCAAAAAATAAATAAATTAAATAAAAATAAAAACCACCTATGTAATGAAAAATAAATTTTCAGGGGCACCTGGGTAGCTCAGTCAGTTAAGCATCCAACTCTTGATTTCAGCTCAGGTCATGGTTTCAGGGTCATGAATGGAAACCTCCCCCCTTCCCTGCCCCGTGGGGCTCTGTACTCAGCAGGGAGTCAAAGTCTGCTGGAGATTCTCTCTCCTTCTCCCTTTGCCCCCCCCGCCGCCCCTCTCCCCTAAAATAAATAAATCTTTAAAAAAAAAAAGAAAAGATTTTCAAACCATTTAACTGATAAGGGGTTAATTCCCAAAATATATAGGGAACTCCTAAAATTAAACAGCAAAAAACACATATAACTCAATTAAAAATGGGCAAAAGATTTGAATAGCTATTTCCCCAAAGAAGCATACGAATGCCAACAGAGATATGAAAAAGTGCTAAACATCACTAATCATCAGGGAAATGCAGATCAAAACCATAAAACATCACCTCACCTTTGTTAGGATGGTTATTATTATATATATACATACATGTGTATATATGTGTATATATATGTACATATATATTTTAAACCAACAAGTGTTTGTAAGGTTCTGAGGAAACTGGAACCTTTGTGCACTGTTGGTGGGAATATAAAGTGGTGCTGCCACTGCAGAAAACAGTATAGCGGTTTCTCAACTAAATAGAACTACCATACGATCCAGCAATTCTGCCTCTGAGTATACACCCGAAGGAAATAAAACCACTGTCTTGAACAGATGTCTGCACTCCCATGTTTATTGCAGCATTATTCACAATAGTTAAGATACGGAAACAACCCAGATGAATGGATAAAGAAAATGTAATATATACATAGAATGGAATATTAGTCAGCCCTACAAAAGAAGCAAATCATACCGTTTGCAACAACATGGATGGACCTGGAAGACATTAAGTCAAATGAAATGTCAGCTACAGAAGGACAAATACTGCATAGTTTCTTTTTTGTGAGGCATCTAGAAGAGTCAAAGGAATAGAAGTAGACATTAAATGAGTTACTGGGAGATGGGGAGAAGGGCCATATAGGGAGTTAGTTGTTCAAAGGGTATAAAGTTGTATTATACAAGATGAGTAAGTTCCATAGATCTGGGGTACAAAAGAGTGCATCTGTTAACAATAGGGTATTGTGTTCTTAAAAGCTTGTTAAGAGGGTAGATCTCACAGTACATGTTCTTACCACACACACACATACACACACACAAAAGGAAGAGACACAAGGAAACTTTTGGAGATGATGGATATGTTTGTAACCTGGATTGTGGTGTTGGTTACATGAGTATGTACCTATTTCTAAACTCATCAAATTGCATACATTTAATTATGTGCAGTTTTTTGGTATACCAATTATACCTCAATAAAGCTGAAAGAAAAATAACTGACCAAGAAGTTGTTAAACCTGGAAGTTCCTTTCTTACTCCAGATCTGTGCACTTGAATCACCAACAATAAGAAAATAAGGAACTTGTCAGCAACTATTGTTCAAATGTTTTTTTTAAAGATTTTATTTATTTATTTGAGAGAGAGAGAGCAAGCACAAGCAGGGGGAGTGGGAGAGGAAGAAGCAGACTCCCCGCGGAGCAGGGAGCCTGACACAGGGCTCTATCCCAGGACCCAGGCTCTATCCCAGAGCCCGACACAGGGCTCTATCCTCATGACCCGAGCCAAAGGCAGGTGCTTAACCAACTGAATCACACAGGTGCCACTATTGTTCAAATTTTGAAGAGCATATCACTACCATAGTTAATAATAACAAAATGCCTAGAGCTATATAATTATAGTTGATGAAAACTATAATATAGAAATATGAGCTTTTACAGAAATAAGTCCATAAAATTAGCAGAGGTAATAATAAACAGATGTACCTCAATCAATTGGATCTGAACTTAGACTTGCTATAAGAATTCTGGTATCCAGG
>NC_138373.1:119997350-120029341 GCF_054177405.1 Leptonychotes weddellii | reverse complement strand
TTGAAGAGCATATCACTACCATAGTTAATAATAACAAAATGCCTAGAGCTATATAATTATAGTTGATGAAAACTATAATATAGAAATATGAGCTTTTACAGAAATAAGTCCATAAAATTAGCAGAGGTAATAATAAACAGATGTACCTCAATCAATTGGATCTGAACTTAGACTTGCTATAAGAATTCTGGTATCCAGGAAGGATAACTCATGTATAATAATGCTTGAATAAGACTTTCTTTTATCCTCTTGTTTGGTGTATTGCAGGCCAACAAGTCAGATATTCTGTAAGAAATTCCTAATTAAAATTTATTTGAACTCATTTTACATGCTCAGAAAGCTTCCATTAATACATTGAGTGAGAGATAAGATGGGACCCTTTGTGAGGGTACAGATAGTAGAGTCAAAGTACTTGGTTGAATTCAGGCTTCATATACTACCCACTGCGGAATCTTGAGTTAGTTACTCAGCCCCTCTGGGGGCATATCTGTATTTCATTTAATAATAATACTTTCTTCAAAAGATGAATAAATGAATTAATTATTATAATTTTTCAAAGAGTACCTGGCATATAAATAATTATCCATTCAAACACACAGCTTTCCTATAAAAATCAAAACCAAAAACACAACTTTCCTTTTTTTGTTTTGTTTTTATATGTTTGTTCTTTGTTTTGTTTTGTTTTGTTTTAAATATAAAGTTCCATACACTATGGTGGGTACTACAGAATTTATTTTACATTCTTGATTCTTTACTAGTTTGGAACTTGCATATTTTATATTATAGTAACAAGTGACCCAAAATCTCAAATACCTCTATTATGGCATTAGCATTCCTTAAAATAAGCACATGTTTTGTATCTTGCAAACTCTAAAGCACATTAAACTATATCACTATATATATTATTACTAAAAAGTTTTCGAAGAAAATTTTTAATCGAGGGGGCTCCGTGGCTCGGTCAGTTGAGCATCCAACTCTTGATTTCAGCTCAGGTTATGATCTCAGAGTCCTGAGATCAGGCCCCACATCTGGCTCCATGCTCAGTGAGGAGTCTGATTGAGATTCTCTCTCTCCCTCTCCATGTGACCACCACCCCCTCACTCTCTCAAATAAATCAATCAATAAATAAATAAACAAACAAATATTCTGAATCAAAGTGAATAAACTAGCCCTGAATAATTCAAAAATAATATATTTCAACAATATAGATATAAAGTAATTAACTTTAACCTATTAACAAACTAAACTAAACTAACTAACCTAGCTAAATATTTGAATTATAGGGATTAAACTTAGTTTCATAAAGTTTAGACAAGAAACCATTTTAAAAAATATTTTCTCACAAAAATTGAAATATTTTCAAAAGAATCTTTTGACAAATCTTCCCTTTCCTCTTCTACTCTTTCAATCCTCCATAAATATATATGTATATTTATATTATATATAAATACATAAATATTTATATATAAATACATAAATATATATTATATATATTATATATATTATATAGTCCTAATATGTAGGATTAAATGTATTTATAATTAATTTATCATTTATATTTAATATATATGTTTAAATAGAGATTCATTGAAAGAATAACCAACAGATGTTTATACTTTGGGATAATAATATAAAAAAATCCATTATTTTGTCTAAAATTGGACTATGGGAAAGAATTCTTTCTAACTCTAGATATGCATTACAGCTCTAATGGGTAGAGTTAAATTCTCAATAATTAAAGCATTGTATGTGCCATCCCAAATAAATTCTGCTCATTGCTATGTTCTTAAGTGGCAGCAAAATTATAAAGCTTATGTCCAATATTTAAGAGACTTACTCTAAACTCCTTTATTATTCTTCATTCAGAAGGCTTATTCTAAGCAATTGTGGTTAAATTTTCAATACTGATGTTTTATAGAATTTTTCCTGCATAAACAATATAGAGTCTGCTAACAAAATTATCTCTGAAAGCACATTTTAAAGGAAAAAAGTCCATACTGATCTCCAATAAAACAACAAAATGCAAAACTTTTAAGGAGCTATTAGAAACATTTCAGCTGCATTGACTAGTTTTAGCTCAATTTTCTAATACACTTAGAGAAATTTTTCTGTCAGAGGAGTTAAAATTCATAGCTTAATTTATTATGTATATTAGCTGAACTTTGGTGCCTGTCAGTCCATGCTTAATAATATATACTTGGTTCTGTTTTACCACCACTGGCTATAATATCTTATTAGATTTTAATGCAAAATGAAAAATAATTTCTAGGTAGCAGTCCCTCTTATCTTGATCACTGTCCAGAGGCCCAGAAGATATAAAGATGGTTAGATACACACATATGCTACTTTAAGAAGGTAAATAAACAGAAATAAAATAATTTCAAATAAAAATTAGAAAGTTACAGATGCTGTGAAAGTTCAGAAGATTAGCAATTCTGTTGAAAGAGCTTGAGGAGCATTCCATTATGGAAGAGGTATTTAGCTAGACCTTTAAAGGATGGGTCAACTGGACAGCTAGAGATAGGAAGGGAAGCAATTTAAATAGAAGGACTAATTTGTTCATCAGAATGGAAGCTGGACATTGTGGAGTGTGTTGGTTTAGATTGATTAATACTTGGTTATGAGTAGAATGTGTATAAAGGAAATAGAAAATGGGGCTAGAATTGTAAATTGAGACCAGATCAAGTAACATTAGAATAATATGCTAATGATTTTGGATATAATCTGTGAGGCAGTGAGAACCTATGTGTTACTTTGAGCAGAGAAATAAAATGATCAAAAAAATAAATAAATCAGAGAAGTAACACCAGTTTGGAATTGGGTATGTCTTTGTTTCAGTTCCAACTGTGTAAATGGAAGAAACTTAGCCTCAATGTCCTCATCTGCAAAGCTGGCTGGTAAATTATATATTTGGGATTGTTGTGAAAATTAAATGAGATAATGTGTGTGAAGGACCTAAATGTAATGCTGGACAGATATTAGATTTCAATAAATAGTAGTTAGCCTCACAGCAAGTATTGTGAAGAACAGACTAGTCTCTGCAGAGACTTCACCCAGAAAAAATCAATTAACAGTTAATACTAGCTAGAGTTAATAGTTCTGAATAAGGTTATTGCAGTGGGATTGGCAAGTAGGCTATGATAGAAGGAATACTATAGATTGTAGATGGGGGCTCCCTAGGAGATGAAATGTGTATGGAGATAATGAAGAGTAGGATGGGAGATGTTCCAATATTTTGAAATTTCTTGCCTGGGAAGTTCCTGTCACTCAAAGCTAAGGAATTCAAGAGAAACAGATTTTGGGCATAGATGATTTAATTTAGAGCATGTTTATTTAGAAGTTGATTCTGTGGTGTTCATGAGATTAGGTAACACTTGTGGAATTAGAGCTTAGGAGAGAGATCAAAACTCAAGGTAAATTTAGGGCAGCAACAGTGAGGAAAAAAATAGAGGAGTTCGAAGTCAGAGGTTAAACTTAAAACTGTTTTTAATTTTCTTAACCTTTTAAAAGTCTCATAATCCTCGATTTTATTCCTAAAAAAAAAGACATGATTTCTTTCAGTTTATTAATGCTAAAATAAATGAAATCTGATGTGCTGAATGCTTTGTAATCTAAAATGCATATGCAAATATAAACCTTAAATAATTATTGAAGTCTTAGAATGAGCGCACACACACAGAGAAGTAAAGGTCCTGGGGCACAAAAAGCATAATTAATATTCAAAGGCCTCTGTAGTTTAGAAGTGGTAGAGCTGGGGTTGATACTCAGACAGGCCAGTCTCCAGAAGACATGCACTAAATTACTACTGTATTTGCTTTCAAGTTATCAACTGTTAAATTAAAAAACACCTTCATTAAAGCAACATGTTTTACCTAAATGCATCTTTGTATCCCCACCACTTAGCATATTTGTTCATTTTAATGGCACCATGAACGTTTAGTGAAGTAATTATTGGTCTACACGGAGGTGATCTACAAAGCAATAAATAGAAGAATACAGTGTGTCAAATGCGTGCTTACAGAGAAGAGAAGGGAAGGGAAAGGTAGGGAAAGGAAGGAAGGGGCAAGGGGAAGAACAGGAAGGGAAGGCAATTACCATTAGAAGTTTGGCAAATACAAACATGTGGTGTGCAGGAAGTACAAAATAACTCAGAGAAGCAGATAAAGATGGGATGAATAAAGAGGCTTAAGAAACATGAAATTGGGATTTCAGGGAATACAGAGAAGGAGAGTTTCAAAAAGGGCACAGTTGTCAAAATATAAGCTCTTGAAGGTTCAAATGGAGAGCTTCAACCAACCTTTTCCACTCGTCATTAACTTTTCTCCAGTGAGAGGAGAAATGATTTACCTGATTTGGATTTAGGGATAAGAAACTGAAAATGCTCAGTTTAGCCCTTTCCTATTTTTCAGAGCTAAATAATATACCTGCCCCTATAAGAAAGGCCTGCAGTTGTCCATCTGCATCAGTGCATCTGTATTATTTCAAAGGACAAATATTAGCAAGCCCATTCTCCTAGGCCATGGTCTACACTCTAGGGAAAGCAATGATTTTTAATCTGTCTGTGTCTATGTCCAATTGATCCTAACTGGGATAGAAGAAAGATATTTATTAGGACCTTCTGTACTCCAACAGTACCATTTTTAATTCTCAGTCCAGGTGCCCAGCACCATGGGAGTTCATTCTTTGCTAGCTAGGTATCTTAGCTCCCCTGACTCTCTCCCTTCAAAACTTTACCCTCTGGCTTTTCAGGCCAGAAAAATTAAAGTTTATTGTTGTTGTTGTTGTTGTTGTTGTTTTGTTTTGTTTTGTTTTTTATCAGTTTTGGCTCCCGCACATAATACCAACTGCAAACTCACCCTCCAACCAAAAGTCATAAAAATGGGAAAGTTATCTCATGCCCATTCCTTTGTATTAGGTTCTATCATTCCTTACCATATCACCATAAGTTTAGTAACTGAAGTAAGAGATACTTCTTATGTCACAGATGGGTCACTAGTCTGGTCATGGCTTTGGGTCTTCCACTCAGGGTCTCACAAACCTTCAAACAAAGTGCCAGCCAAGAAGTGTCTTCTGGAGTGTGGGGTCTCTTCCAAGAGTTATTGGTCAAATTTGGTTTCTAGCAATTGTGGGAGTGAGGGACTCTGTTCTTAGAGGCCACTACTCTCAATAATCAGTTAATAACATTAACTATTTGCTTCTTCAGTGCCAGCAGAAGAGTATCTCTTTCCTTTTCTAGGTAGGATCCAGTCCTTTTTTTAAGGGATTTTATCTAATTAAGCCAGGCCCACCCAGACAAACTCTCTACTGATTAGCTCAAAATCAACATATTTAAGGCTTTGATGACAGCTGAAAAGTCTCTTCACCTCTGCCACAGAACATTATCTCATCATTGAAAAGGCACCCTTCATCTCCACAGATAGCACCCTCACTCAAGGGAAGATGAATAATCAGAGCATGTAAACGAAGGGAGAGAATCTAGGGATTCTGCCTAACATCCCTTTTATAAGTGTCCATTCCCCTCCAGTATGTGCTCATTTTATTTAATTTCAGAGATTTCAGGTAGTTGTGTTTTTTTATAATTTTTTGCTTTTTTCTATTTTGTTTTATTTCTATCTGTCCAGAATTAATACTGTTTTAATCTGCAAGGAGGGTCAATCTATCATGAGTTTACCTGACAATGGTAGATGCAGAACTTTCTTTCATGAGTATACCTATGGAATCATTGCTTTTAATTTATTTAATGTTATATTTAATTACAATCATTCTTTTTATAATCAAATCATCCCAAATTTAACCAATGTGGACTTCTTCAAATTGATACCACCAATGTGGACTTATTTTTTGAGGGAGAAAGCCATACGGACAGGCTCATTAGTTACTGAGGATTTTCTCACTGTCTTACACAGCACAGTGGCCTAAGTTCAACTTACACACTTACTGTCCCAGACCTAGACAGACATGTTTTTAAGGATACCTAGTTGTTTTTAGGAATGGTGATATTCAGAGATCAAGATCTGCCTGTTACTGAATGTCACTGCTTCTGGGTTCTTGGCGTGTTTGTAAAAATGCAAATTTGTATTGATATTTTAAATTCAAATTTAATATTATAGAGTTTTCTTTTTTATTATTTATTAGTTTAAAATAGATCCCTTTGCTCTTATACTGAATTGCTTCCCTAACAACCTTAATATACTTACTACTTACATCTTTTATTCTTCAATATGTAGTTTCAAAATTGTAAAACCAATATGACTACTACTTATAAATCCTCTGAGTGAAATTTAAGATTTCTCTGAGGTGTTTTGACCTTATTAAAAATAAAATAAAGCAAACAAACACCATGTGTGTCCATAATACTGTGTTTCAAAGTCACTTTAAATAACTTTTATCTCTGTGGATGTGATATTAATTTTATATGTGTTTGGCTTCATTGTTTCCTTCATGGTTTAATTTCTTAATTCTTTTTCCACTGGATTTGATTTTTAAATAATTAACACATTTATGTCTTTCAAAATTAACAAAGATACTAAAAGTTGTCAGAGAAGACCTTCATTCCTAATCTCTCCACTGAGTGGTCATTGCTTTTTAAACTTAAATTTAATAATATATCTGGGAAGTTAATTTAGTTATTACATGGGGTCTTTGTTATACTTTTAGTGGATAGTAGGTTATTGTGTGAATATGCTTTACTCAACCAGTGTTCATAGGCATATTTGGACTGTCTTTAATCTTTTACTAATCCAAATAATATTTTAATAAGTAACCTTATTTATTTGTTTAATCACACTTGTGGAGGTGAATTTTCAGAGGATATTATATATATGAGATTACCAGGTTATAGAGTAAATGCACTTGTATTGTTGTTAGATATCACTGATCCTCTTTCCACATGGGTTTTGGAAATCCCATCAGCTATATATGAAAGGGTTTATTTCTCCACAGCTCCACAACAGATTTTATTGTCAAACTTAAATTTCTGCCAGTTTGACAGGTGAGAAATAGTTTTTTGATGTAACTTAATGTGAATTGCTTTTGCTATATTTTTGTTCAAGCATTTTTCATATGTACTGGTTACTTTTTTTTCTTTTTAATAAAATCTATCTTAATTACTTTTACCTATTTTAGAAATTTTCATATAAATTTTGAAAACTTTTTCATATTTGTGCTCTTAGGCCTTAAAATATGAGTCCTTTATCTTTTCATTTATTTGGTCTTTTTTTCACTTTGCTTATGTTTATTTTTGTGTGGAACTTTTTTTTTCAAAAGTACACATTTAAACCAAGAACATTGTTAAATTGTGAATTTTATAAAAAAGGACTCAACTTCTTTTAACAAATTTGAATTATGATTACTAGAACACCCACATAGTATAAAAAACATCATATTACTGTTTTAATCTTGACTTATTTACTAATTTGCTTTTAACAGTTTGGATTTTTCTCTTTAAACTATTCTGTAAAAATATAATCATCCATCTTTTAAACATTTATTTATTATACAAGGAGTTTAAATTAATTGAATTTCTCCATAAATAAAATGCTAGCATCTTCAAATTTATTTGTGAAGTGATTCATAAAAACAACTCTGAAAATTTTGAGATACTTCACACATAGAAAGAAATTCAGATCAATTGTTTTGACTATCACAGCAGATGGCAAAAATTGCTTGATGCTCTTTCTTCTTTTTTTTTTTTTTAAAGATTTTATCTATCCACTTGACAGAGAGGGACACAGCGAGAGAGGGAATACAAGCAGGGGGAGTGGGAGAGGGAGAAGCAGGCTTCCCGCGGAGCAGGGAGCCCGATGCGGGGCTCGATCCAAGGACCCTGGGATCATGACCTGAGCCGAAGGCAGACGCTTAACGACTGAGCCACCCACCCAGGTGCCCCTCTTCTCCTTTTTAGCCTTAGTAACATAATCACAATTTTGTTTGAAGCAGAAGTGACTTGAGCTAAAACAACTGCTTTCTTTGCATGCTCTCTTGTAGCTAACTGTGTCATAAAACTAATCTTTTATTTGGAATACAGAGGTAATGATTGGAGCTTGAGGAGCCATCTTTAATAATGAACTGTGCTTTAGGATAGAAACCATGCACCAAGATAGTGCAGCAGGAAATAAACTCTGTTCTGACTACAAAGTAGAAGGACTGTGTAGCCATCATACTAGCCTCCATTGCCCTATCTCTGGACTTCTGGATGAAAGAAAAATATATTTCTACTTTGTTAATCAACTATTTTGTAGTGTTTAGTTTTACAGAGCAAACACATGCTACTACTTGATATACACAATTCATGTTAAACACATTGTTGTAATGCAGAGCTTTAGGATTTTAAATATATTTATTTATTTATTTAGAGAGTCAGAGCGGGGGCAGAGGGAGAGGGGAAGACAGTCCCAAGCAGACTCTGTGCTTAGCACGAAACCTGAGTGGGGGCCAGCCCCAGGACCCTGAGATCACCACCTGAGCCAAAACCAACAGTGGGTGCCCAAATGACTGTGTACCCAAGCACCTCTAAAAGTAGATCTTTATACATGTTGACTTTTTGTTCTATTCATCCCCTTTTAATGTTTATAAAAATTCACTCAAGTCTTCCTTTTGTTTTGATGGTTGCTTTCTGCAAGACTGTGGGAACTTTGGGAGACATAATCTCCTGAATTCACTGACTTCAGAATTTCTATTTCTATTAGTACAAATCAAAACCATTTCTTCCTCTCTCATTATCTAAACAGTAAAACCCAGTATTTCTCCTACTTTTATAAACCTGTCTAAATGTTTCATTTTCCTTTTTAGGAAAATTCTAACTTCCTATTCTTCATAGTCTTCATGCCTAATCTATACCACACATTGTCTCTCAAGATAAATTTATAAAACTCATATGCATATATGCATATATTTAACTTTAATATAATCACATCATGTAATTCTCTGCACTATTTTAAATATATGTTATATGTTAACTAGAAATATAAAATCATATAATGTTGATTCATCATTACACAGCATGTATTATTGACAATTAGGAACTCATTTCTGTGTTGAAATACTCTACAGCACAATAAATGTTACTTTTTCCTTTATATCATCAATATTCGCTGATGGCTGTTTTTATATCCTCAATTCATTCTAATTGACTATCATTACCATTGTTATTTTTGAGGGTCAAATATGCACAGTCTGCACAGTGGGTTGTCTTTTTTTTTTTTTTTCTTTTTACTACTACTTCCTTTAACACCACTTATTTGTGTAATTATCTTTGGTCTCTGACAATTCCAATAGAGTTTAGTTTTTAATGAATTTTTCCAACTTAAGACATGGAACCAGATGTTCTTACACTCTTGATCTTTTAGATCAAGAAGTTTGCCAATTACAAACATATATATATCAAGTACCTTACTTTGTTATATATTCATAATATTCATATCCACCACCTTCTAAATTTTGGGTTAGAATTACAAATTTGATTATTAAATACTCCACTGACAAAAATTTTCATTTGAAATTATTATCATATGCAGAAAAATCACTTTTCATTACACAGTGTGTGAGCTATCTGGGTCATTTTTTCAGCTCCCAAGTTATAGGCTAAATCCAATCCAAAATTCTAAAAATGATAGCATGACACCAGGGGAAAAACAAACAAAACAAAACAACAACAACAACAAAAACCCTTTGTTTAAAAAATCCAATATTAAACCTTAGAGAATACCTTTTTCATAACCTTTTATTTATTTATTTTTTTCTGGCTAGAGTTCATATCATGTACTCTTCTTCATTTTATCCCAGCAAGCAAGATTCCATCCAGTCTTTTTCAAAATAAGTTTGAACCTGAAAACAAAACAAAATAAAATTGTGTTTTAAAAGTACCCAATTTATAATAACACTGTAATTTAATTATTCTGAGACAATAGCAATCACTCTATTTGAGAAATAAATACAAATTATCCTGCACATAACAAAACAGTGTATTTTATCTACTTAGAGTTTGAGCCCAAATATTTCCCCTGGTTAGAATTTAGAATGATGTTTCTTCTGAATACTAATAATTAATTCAATTATCTCCCCACACGTGCAGAAATCCCAGAGTCCCAAGGCCAAGTTTACTTGCCAGCAAGTATATTCAACACATAAACTTCAAAATAGTTACTAATACTTAAAAACAAACTGATTTCGGGGCGCCTGGGTGGCTCAGTCATTAAGCGTCTGCCTTCGGCTTAGGTCATGATCTCAGGGTCCTGGGATTGAGCCCCGCATCAGGCTCCCTGCTCAGCGGGAAGCCTGCTTCTCCCTCTCCCACTCCCCCTGCTTGTGTTCCCTCTCTCGCTGTGTCTCTCTCTGTCAAATAAATAAAATCTATAAAAAAAAAAAACTGATTTACAACCAGAACAATCAATATTGTTATATAACTTTTAAAGTTTTTTTCATGTAAACCTGCCTCTTTTTAAATTTCTTCACTTATATGATTTGTCAATGCAATTCTCTCAATTTTACTATCTACCACCCCACTACCCAACACATACTTCTGAAACTTTTATCCTCAAATTTTCTTTGTTGTAAAGTCTCTATCCTGTTAAAAGTTCAGAGATTTCATAGAGATTTCTTCCACTTTCCCTTTATTTTATTTATGTGGGGATTCACAGTGCCTGGATAGATAAAACCTGACTTGTATATGCCTCCCTGGATGAGACTAATTGAAAAGCAAAGGAGGAGTGCCCAGATCGCTGGCCTCCTCTGAAGTTTCTTGGCTGAACGCGGCAGGATTCTTACTGCGGCTCAAAGGTCTCATCCAGAGAGTAAATGCTTAAATGCAGGCACCTGCAGTGGTCATGTACTTCACCAACTCCTTGCCTTGCACGTGGTGTGTTAATTAAACTCACAATAAAAGCGGAGACAGAGCTTGGCTCAAGGCCTTTTGCCACTAGAGTGTCTGATCTCCAGGCTTCTCCTTTCTCCTCCTAAGGAGTTGGAGTAATCCTTTCATACGCTGTCTTAGGGTTTGCTGGCCAAACGCAATTTACTTACTTACTTACTTATGTATTTATTGAAAGAGAGAGCACATGCACTAAGTGCAAGTGGAGGGGGAAGGGGCAGAGGAAAAGGGAAAGAAAGACAATCTTAAGCAGGTTCCAGGCTCAGCAAGCTGAAGCCCAAGGTGGGGCTCAATCTTATGACCCCAGGATCATGATGTGAGCAGAAATCAAGAGTTGGATGTTTAACCAACTGAGCCACCCAGGCGCCCCCATTTTCCCTTTAGAACAGACTTGCAAAAGTGCCAAGCCATTTTCTTTGCTGCCCTCTTGAGTCTCCCCTTTATTTCAACTTGCATGATCAGAGGAGTACTGGCCTTGAACCTCTGAAGCAGAGCCAGAGTTTATGATCGTCGGGCTTGTAAATTGACTTTCTAGTGTGATTAAAGATAATACCTTTCCAGACATACCTAGTTTATTCCCATAACACACTTAGAGACAATGTGACCTGCTTCTTAGACATCAAGTTGTTTACATCATCAACCTGTATCCCTCCCCTCAGAATTAGAGAAGTAGAATTCCTTTTCTCATTTTTGTCTGCTCATGACATTTGCAGTATTGGAAGAGCTCCATTTCAGTTGGAAGAACAATTTCCTATTTACAACAAATTCCAGGATTGCCTGGGAGAAATTTGCAGGGATAATTTGCTAGATTTCCGTAGTTATCACTTTTTGTCTGAGTTCCCCATAGTCACAGTTTACAGAAGGAACATTCTGTGCTGGATCCCCAGCTTCTGTGCTTTCATTTCCTTTTTTTCAAAATCAATAATTTTTCTTATTCCCCTTAGGGTAGCAAATCCTTCCAGATTTAACATACTTGAAACTAATCTTTTGGGCGCCTGGGTGGCTCAGATGGTTAAGCGTCTGCCTTCGGCTTAGGTCATGATCCCAGGGTTCTGGGATCAAGCTCCTGGCTCAGCAGGGAACCTGCTTCTCCCTCTCCCTCTGCCTCTCCCCCTGCTCATGCTCTCTCTCTCTCTGTATCTCTGTGTCTCAAATGAATAAATAAAATCTTAAAAAAAAAACCCTAATCTTTTGATATATAAGCCTGATCTTTGATATATTACGTATTGGTGAATCAGTCCCTTTTACTTACATCTGCTCAGTCACTCTTTTTTTTTTTTAATATTTTATTTATTTATTTGTCAGAGAGAGCACAAGTAGAGAGAGCAGCAGGTAGAGGGAGAAGCAGACTCCCCACTGAGCAAGGAGCCCGATGTGGGACTCACATGACCTGAGCCAAAGGCAGACACTTAACTGACTGAGCCACCCAAGCATCCCTGCTTAGTCACTCTTTACCCTAGTTAGGGCTCCCCTTTTTTGAGTGTATGTCAAGTTTTGTTACTAGGGACCCACTCAGTGCCTACTACTCTATCAAAATGTCTCCTTCTCTGCCAAATTTTTCTTCTGTGTAGTAACAGAATCAAATGAGAAATGATGAGACAAATAAATGCAAAAATGCTTACAGTAGCTATACTAGTCAGGAACATATCAGTATGAGGCACACATATCTGCAGGATAGAAGAAATTTCTGAACAAGAAACTTTTTTTATGCAAAAGATCTTTCACATAGTTATTTCTTCTTTGTTGCAAAATGTCTCCTCAAACTCCTTCTCAGGTCTTCTCCCAAGTGTAGATTGCCTTGTATGTTTCTCCACCTTTGTTTTTATCTCTGACTCATTTATATGCAGCTCCTTTTATTTCTGTGTGTCTCATTGCATTATAATATCAACAACATGAGAAGTTTGCATAACTGAGGATTGTCCATGAGATCTCCATTTTACATAGTTAAACTCCAAATCAGGGCTCTTGGCTTTTCTCACACAAGTGTTGACAAGAATGGCAACCCACTATATTCTTTTCCATACAGTTCCTCTTTTCCATAAGGTCTAGTTATGTGTACATATTTGCCTGATGTTACTATTTTAGGACATTCTATTTATATTAGCTACCAATGACACAACTCTAATATTCTCCTGTTCTAATAAAAAATACCATAAGTCATCCTTTCTTCAATGAGTTTTCATTTTGCTTTTTTTCATATGCCCATCTCCCATACAAATATAAACATTCATAGATGATAAATATAGATATAAATACACACACAGGTTATATTTCACACTAACCCAGATGATCTTTTGGTTTAGTCCTAAAATGGTGTCACATTTTTAGCCATCACATTTTATGATTTCTGATAAGAAAAGATCCCCTCCACAATCACAAAACCACTCATACTTTTCATAAATTGCTATGATTTCAACTTGCGCAACAACAAATCCAAGTCAGGCCAATTGACCCAGGCAGGGAAACAAAACTTACCTGTTGGGGTTTTAGAGATCCTGGCCCAGGATGGCACTATCTAGGTAATGCTTCCCTGTCCTCTTCACCAAAACTACATAAATGAAAGTCCTTATGGTTTTCATTTTTACATGTATATCCTGTTATAATTTAGATTGGTATTAAATTGAAATTATAAATTATTTTGAGAAGTGGCCACCTTGACAATGAATCTTCTCCTTTCAAAAATATGACATATATATTTCATTTATTGGACCTTTTTTTATGTCTTTTGGTAAAGTTTTATAGTGTTTATTGTTGCTGTTGTATCTTTTTTATATTTTTTTTACTTAACTTTAAAGTATATTGTAGAATCAATCATTGTAAATAGTTTCTTTGTTTTATTCCAATTACTAGTTAATTATTGCTACTATATAGGAATACATAAAAAGTTTACTCATTTTTATATAATTTTTGTGTAGTTTTCTTGCTGTATTTTCTTACCAATTCTGGTATTATGTTTATTGGGGTTTTTTTTTTTGGATTTTCTAGGTGGGAGATTTATTATTTATAAATAATAAATTTGTTAAGTTCTAATATTTACATATATTTAATTAATTTGTTCTCTGTTGCATTGACAATGGCTATAGTACAAGGCTACATAATAACAGAGATAGTGAGCTCTGAATTTCTCGTGGATGGTATTTATACAGTTAAAGCAGATACCTACTATTCTTTGCTGAGAAAAGTCTTATGAAGAAATGGTGTTTAATTTTTTCAGTTTTTTACTAGACGTAGGGAATTGCATAAATATATTTTCAGAGTCAGCAAAAAAGCTGATCCTGGCTGATTTAAAAAAAAAAAAGATTTGGGCGCCTGGGTGGCTCAGTTGGTTAAGCGACTGCCTTCGGCTCAGGTCATGATCCTGGAGTCCCGGGATCGAGTCCCACATCAGGCTCCCTGCTCGGCAGGGAGTCTGCTTCTCCCTCTGACCCTCCTCCCTCTCATGCTCTCTGTCTCTCATTCTCTCTCTCGCAAATAAATAAAATCTTAAAAAAAAAAAAAAAAGATTTTATTAAAAGGATATTTAAGTACAGCAAGTTCACAGGATATGTAAAGAGAAGTTGTAGGATACAAGATCAATATACAAAAGCAATTGTATTTCCACCTATAAACAGTAAACAATATAAAAATTAAATTAATACGATTACATTTGCAATTGCATCAAAAAAAATATACCAAAAAAAGAACATAATACTTGGCAAACTTTATTTTAAAAGTGCAAGAAAATAATAAAACTTTGATGAGGAAAATTAAAGAAGATCTAAATAAATGGACAGACATTTCATGTTTATGGTTTGGAAATTTCAATATACTAATGATGGTAATTCTCTTCAAATTGATCTATAGATTCAAAACAATCCCTATCAAAATTCCAGCAAAATTGTTTTAAATAATTGGCAAGCAGATCCTTACACTTTATATAAAAATGTAAAACACCTAGTAACAAAAATAATTTGAAAAAGAAGAGCAAGTTTTCTGCTTCCACACCTAAGAAGGTTATAAGTCAGCACGTAGGCTTACCAACAGGAAAAAAGCTGAACAACAGATAAAAAGCTGATAAATCAACAACTCATCTTGGATCCATAAGAGAAGGGAAGACATAGGACAAATAGCTGCCCCCAAAATTGGAGAGACGGGAATACAGGGAATCATGGCTTATTGGCTAGAGGCTTATTGATTTTACTGATCTTTTCAAAGAACCAGCATTTAGTTTCATTGATTTGCTCTTTGGATTTCCTATTTTCAATTTCTGTGATCTGCTGTAATAATTATTTTCTTCTGCTTGCTTTGCCCTCCTTCTCCTCCTCATCCTCCTCCTCTTCTTCCTCCTCCCCTTCCTCCTTCTCCTCTTTTTTTTGTTTATGTGTTTCCTAAGATAGAAACTTTGGATTTTTCTTCTTTTCTAGCATATGCATTCAGTGCTAAAATGCTCTAAGCACTGCTTTCTCTGCATCCCACAAATTTAAATTTTTTTTTTAAGATTTTATTTATTTGCGAGAGAGAGAATGAGAGACAGAGAGCATGAGAGGGAGGAGGGTCAGAGGGAGAAGCAGACTCCCTGGGACTCGATCCCAGGACTCCAGGATCATGACCTGAGCCGAAGGCAGTTGCTCAACCAACTGAGCCACCCAGGCACCCATGCATCCCACAAATTTTAAGTTGTGTTTTCATTTCATTTAATTAAGAATATTTTAAAATTTCTCTTGAGATTTCTTCTTTGACCCATGTATTATTTGGAAGTGAGTTGTTTAATCTCCATGTATTTGGGGATTTTCCAATTGTCTTTTTATTATTGATTTCTAATTTAATTCTGTTGTGGTCTGAAAGCACGCATTGTTTGGTTTCAGTTCTTCTAAATTTATTTAGGTGTGTTTTATGGCCCAGAATTGTGGTCCATCTTGATGAATGTTCCATGAAAACTTGAGAATGTGTATTTTACTGTAGTTAGATGAAGTAGTCTATAGATGTCAATCATATCTAGTTGACTGATGGTGGTGGTATGTTCTTACTGATTTTCTTCCTGCTGGACGTGTGATAGAGGGGTACTGAGTTCTCTATGATTATAGATTCATCTATTTCTTTATGCAATTGTATTAGTTTTTGTGTCATATAGTTTGACCCTCTGTTGTTAAACATATTCATATCAGGGATTGTTATGTCTTTTTGAAGAATTAACCCCTTTATCACTATATAATGTCCTTCTTTTTCCTTGATAACTTTCCTTGCCTTGCAGTATGCTGTGTCTGAATTAATATAGCTACTTCTGCTTTCTTATCATTAGTGTGTGCATGGTATATTTTGCTCTATTTATTTACTTTTAGTCTATATGTGTCATCACATTTTAAAGTGGGGTTCTCATAGAAAACATATAGTTGGATGTTTTTTGATCCACTTTGACAATCTCTGTCTTTTAATTGGTTCATTTAGACCATTGGCGTTAAAAATGATTTTTGATATAGTTGGATTAGTATCTACCATATTTGTTACTGAGCCCATTGGGAAGGGTGGCTGGGGAAAGAGGCTGATTAGTATCCACAGAACAGGTCATCTTATCCATTTGATTATTAAAATCCTCATCTGCTGAGGTCACTTTTTCATGTTCATTAAA
This sequence comes from Leptonychotes weddellii, assembly GCF_054177405.1. Classification (NCBI taxonomy): domain Eukaryota; kingdom Metazoa; phylum Chordata; class Mammalia; order Carnivora; family Phocidae; genus Leptonychotes; species Leptonychotes weddellii. Next base: position 120,012,869 of record NC_138373.1, on the reverse strand, counting down.
ATGAGACACAAATATCTTTATGTTTTCACCCATTCAGAGAGGTCTATCCATATACATTTTCCCCAGACTTTCTTGTCACCCATCTTCTGATCATATTCTTTCTAAGTTTCTTATTATTCTGCCAAACCATCATTGGCCACAGCCCAAGAATCAGTATATAATTGCACATCTAACCATTTTTCCTTCAAAAGAAAAGACAAGAAAAGAATGTCCAGGTTCGTTACTCAAGTTCTTTCCATCAGGAAGATTTTCCTTCATCCCTGTCATTCAGTGATATAGTGCTGCCATGGTCCACTTGAAGATGGTGCCTGCATATTGTGTGAGACCATTTGTAAACCAGGCACAAGTTTTCTCTTCCTCTGTCAACTGATAGTAGGGAACTTCCCATGAGGTTATAATAGCAGGCTTGGAGAGAGAGGGTAGCATGGCAGAAGTAGGGACTATGTACATTTAGACCACTTCTTCAAGTGACTTACTAATATCTTCAGGGCATGCTCAAGCCTGATATATATATACATATATATCATATATATATATATATATATACCACTTTCATTTGATGATGGAGTACTGTTGTGCACACTCAACATTATGGCTTGGTGATTCAGACAATAACCAGTTTATGATGGCAACTCAGGTCACATAGTAATTTGGTGGTCTGTGGTTAGGATTCAGTCTCTACTAAGGCCCAGTAGGAGGCCAAAAACTGTTTCTCAAGGGGAAAGGATCTTTCCGTAGAGGATTGTAGGACTTTGCTCAGAAACCCTTAGGATCTGCATTGTGATTTACCTATAAGGACTTACCAACGTCTCCAAATTTATATCATCAGTATAATGGACCAGTGTGATATCTTGTGGAAAGGAAAGACAATCAAGATTCCTGTGAGGCAGGAAAGTGAAGGTCTATTGTTGCCCTTGCCAGTCAAAAGCAAACTGCTTCAGGTGAACCTTATTGACAGGGGTGGAGAAAAAGACATTTATGCCAGGTCAATATCTGCACACCAGATACCAGCAGATGTGTTAATTTGCTCAAGCAAAGAAACTGCATCTGGTTCAAAAGCTGCAACTAGAGTTACCACACCTAGTTAAGCTTATGATGATCCACTGTTCATATCCAAGATCCATCAGTCTTATGCATTATCCAGATAGGTGAATTGAATGGGGATGTGGTGGGTATCATCACGCTGTATCTTTCAAATCCTTGATAGAAACACCAATTTCTATAATCCCTCCAGGAATGTGGTATTACTTTTTATTTACTATTTTCCTAGGTAGAAGAAGTTCAAGTGGCTTCTGCTTGAGCTTTCCCACCATAATAGCCATCTACAGTTCAGGGAATCAGTGTGTGGATTCTGGCAGTTGCTGACTCTAGCTATTCAAGTCATGCATTCTCAAACTAGAGAAATAGCCATAAATAGGTTTAGTGACCCATTGAGCCCACTGTGAGACTGACCTAAGCTAAAACTCTATTGATCACCTGACTTCCATAAACCCCTATTCTGGGGGACCACAGTGACATTTCAGGTCTCTTGGAATTAGTATCAGTTCAAAGCCAATGCCTAGTAGTCTCTAGAGGACTGATTAATTTATTTTCCCTAGTGCACAGCCAGCCTGGTAAAAGGTTATAGATCCCTCTGGGGAAGGCTGTGGGAAATTAACAGTATAATACAGTTTTTGACAGTGTGCCTGGATCCTTTCTCAACCTCTTCTTCATTCAAGGAGCTCTGGGTCTATAAACTGACTGAAGTCTGGGAATTGATTGAAGGGCTGTGGCTCTGTTTCTATGATTTAGGTAAACCTCTTGTTCACTTGATGTAGAACATTTTTGTTTATACAGATCAAGTAAAAATTTTATAGGCTTCCTGTCTATTTCACTTCTAGAAATACCATGATCATCTAACCAACACCACGAGTCAGACTATTCTGATTGCTTTTGACTCTGCCATCCATTGTGGTAAGCACACCCACCCTGCCTTTGGTAGTTGAGTGTAACCACTTGTCCCCTGCTATCTTGGGATTCAATTTTTCCCATTGCATTTAGGTTTCCCACCTCAATGACTGCAGTTGACACTGTCAGGTCTGGCCTACAGAGAAGGGTGATCACAGAGCTCTTCAGTTATGATGGGCTCTTCTCATAAATTTATTTTTCATAGTCAAGGTGAAAGATATGTCTTCCGGATCCTCCCAGGGTAGTTGAGTAGGTTTTAAATAACCCTAACTCCCTGAGTTACAGCATTTAATACAGAATCGCTGTTTAGTGGACCCATATCAATAAATTCATCCAAATCTATCTCTGTGTTTCTTCCACTGCCATCCCACACACTTAACATCTAGTTTTCAACATTTTCTGTGGATTTTTGTCTGTATAAATTTGAAAATTCAAGTAGTTCTTTGGAGGTAAAACATTCTCCATCATAGGTGGGGATGGGTGGGTCCTGAGAAGAATCAGCATTATCTTGTGAGGCAGCTCTCTTGGGAGGACATTATAGTTTCCTTAAATAATGCAGGGTTAATCTTCTCAGATGGAATAGAGCTGCTTCTACTAGGGATGGAGAGGCTGTTTCTACTGACAAAGAATCATCAAAATTTAGGGTCTCATTTTTCCATTTCATCAGGATCTTCTCACATGTCCCCATTCCAACTTTTAGAATCCCATTCTTTCCCAATCATTGCTCTCGTTTTAAGAGTAGACACCCTGTGAAGCTGTGAATTCAATTTGCATTATAATTCTGCCACTGACTAGATGAGATTCTGGATTTAGTTTTCATCAGATATTAGCCCTGTGGCTACAGGAGATAAAAGGCTCTTTCAGAATAGACACAGAAGATTTCAGGTCATTTATGAGGTGCTTAAGCCAGGAATTGGAATCTCTGAGCTCACCTTTTTTTTTTCCTCCGATTTGTCCAGTAACATTAGGAGCAACCAGACAATATTGTTACATTCTTTGGTTTGACAAAAATAGTTGAAAGTATTATGTTCATGGTCACCCAGATCCCTGCTTCTTGTAAGTGTTTGATTAGGAGTATCCAATGGCAGTATCCTGCATATCTCTATTGACAGATCATGTCATAGACTATCAGTGTTCTCTTTACTGGAAATAGAGTCAGTAGTGTCTTTAAATCTAATGAGAATAGAGAGTCAATTTCAGGAACACTAGAAACAATTCAGAAGATTCATCAGTAAGATTCTACACCTGTAAAACCACTCTTGGTACCAAAATCTTGTTGTTCAGGGTTCTCCAGAGAAACAATACCATTTATATATATGGAGAAAGAGAGATATTAATTATGAGGAATTGGCTCACATGATTATGAAAGCTGGTAAGTGCAAAATTAGCAGTGTGGGTGGTGGCCAGGCTGGAGAATCAGGAGAGTTGATGGTACAGTTGAAGTCTGAAGGTGACTAGGCAGAGAACCAGGAAAGCCAGTGTTGCAGTTCTAGTCCAAATGCTGTCTGCTGAAGAATTTCCTTAGTTCAGTTCAAGCCTTCAACTATATATCTCACACTATGCTCCGCCCCTCTCCAGTTTATTCTCTGTATGTGTTGCCTTAAAATATGCAGTACCTTTGGGACCTATATTTTGCAGCAATCTTGGTCCAAATGTGTTTTTATTGGGATTTCTTCCCACGGTCTAATTTTATATTCAATCTTTAAGGAATTTCTTAATGCTGCTGATCATTTGTAGATTTTTTAAAATTTCCCAGTAATGCTATAAATTTATTTTTTTAAAAAATCTGTTCTGATACTTCAAGAGGAAAAATGTATGTAACCTCAATCATTACCTTGATCCACTCTCATTTATTTCTTGAAACATTCTTTCCTCTTAGAATTACATGATGTTTTACTCTACAGTTTTTCCTTCTATATCTTTGACATGCTCTTCTCTGACTCTTTTTCTTCTCTTCAGAGTTCTATACTTGACCCTTTAGTATTTTTATTTAACCACTTCTCTTTAGTGGGGTTGAGGTGAAGTATTACTGTCTTTAAATTAGTAACTGAGAGGCTCTCTAGAAGCTACTTGTCATCTGCTTCAGATAAGATATTTTTCCAGTTTTTCCTCCCCTTTTTATCAAAAAAAAAAAAAGGAAGGAAGAAAGACTTAATAACTAAAATGTCAGCAGCCTCCAAACCCATAAAACTAGCTTAGCCTAGGAATTCATATTATCAATAGTATCCACTATTTTTTCTGGCTAATACAGATGGGGCTTTGTCCCAGACATAATACTGAGGAAGGGAAATGTATTCACAGCTTAGGTCATCTGCAGGTGTAGATACAGTAAAGCAGAACTGTGTGCATGCATGTGTGTGCCTGTGTGTGTGTTGCTAAATATAGTGCAGATGTTAAACCTGTTCTCAGTGGGAAGGCAGCAAGTGTGTTTTGCCCAAATAAGGCCATGACTAATCTCCTCCCTCAGAGGAATGTTTTTGCTCACTAGTGGCAAGCTCATTGCCAAATATCCTTAGGACTTACAGTGAGAAAGCTGACCTGGAAGTTGCATCGTTGCAAAATTAGGCTTCATAAGAGCTCTGGTTCCTCACTTGAATATTGAATTTTCACTTGACCATTTGTACTTCTTTGGCAACGGACTGAACATGGCAGATGGTTTTCCTGTTGAATGCCATTTCTCATTGTTTCACAGTAATTGACTAAAGTGCTACATTGAAAAGGATTCTAAGGTCAAATATATACTCTTTGGGAAAGAAGTTATAATCAATTAACAATATCAATCATGGGTAACAGGAGGAACAAATGGAGAATTGATTGCTACGTCCAATACAAAGTTTCACCAAATTCCCTAAAACCTAGAAATATATTGTCAAACATTTATCAGGCACCATTTCCCTTGAATTTTTTCCATTGAAAATTATAAATCTAAGTCCATGTAAAAGTACTTACTGAATAGTGTCTTAACGTTTGATTTATTTCATTTCCTAAAATGTGTGGTAGCAAAACAAATGTGTTTTCTAGAACACAAAACTGATAGGATTTCTCTCTTTTCACATAGTACATTTGAGGTTTTTAGACAGTGGTTAAGATTTATTCCCTGTCATCTAGAATGATTATTTTACTGCAATGACTCAAACTTTCATAGAGTTTTCCATTCACACATTTAAGTAATTCACTAAAATTTATACTAGATAATTTAGATTAAAATACTATTAGAATATTAAAATAGAAGACTGAGATAGGGATGTGTCACACATAGTGCTATAGCTGAGTCTGAAAGTGACTGACAGAGATTACTTTTTATGAAAATTGATAAGGCATGTTTAACTTGAATCATATGTACATTCCAACACAGCATTAAAGATACATGATTTGCTTATGAGCCATTGCAGATTCACAAGTATATTAGAAAACTTTCATATTGGTGCCATTTCCAGTAAAACTTGCTGCTAAAAACCATAATTTTTTTTCAACATTAGAGCAAAAAGGCCGTTGTGTGACATTTTCCATCAAATTTTATAGATGATTTATTCAATTCAATTTGGTTGAAGGGCTCCTAATAGAGGGTTGATAGATTTCTTGAAAAGAATATTGCATAGAGAAAAAAATAGACAATGATAAATGAAGACATGCTTCTATCTTGTAATAACCTATACTAACTCTCAAGTACATTCCAATGGAGGGCACAAATAGTACAGATAATATAAGCCTGATCATTCTAAGCATATTTTATTTGGTTTTCAAATATAATCAGAATGATAGTATACACTCTGACACATCCATCCTGATTTTCACCTTGACCTTATCAATATTGCACTATATTAATCAAATAAAAGGAAAGGTCTGGAGTCATCATAAATCATTATTTACATATAATATATAAATGTATAATATAATAATATATAGTATAGTTTGTATATATAATATATACTATCCTAAAAAAGAGAACTTTCTACATCATAGTGAGTTGACAAAAGGCACACATGGCACTTTGACCTGGTGTGCCAATACACAAAGAATAATGGTATTCCCTTTACTTAGTCATCTTACTTACCAGATTCCAGAAATGTTAGATACACGACTATAATTTTACAGGACTTCTCTAGTTTTTTTTCTTTCCCCTACAACTGTCTACTCCAGATATTTTTCATTTGAACATCAACTACATTTATAATCTGTGTCAGTCTAAGAATTATATGTGGCTTTGCCTCAATACTGTTTAGTCATGTACTTTAGTCTAGTTTCCTGGTCAGATTCAGAGTTACTCAGGAATCTTTTAACTAATGAAGTAGAAATGACTACCAATTTTTACCTGGGTATTTCAGATGAAATTGGCCACCATTACAACTGGTTCAAATTTATTTGTTTCCCTGTTGACTGCTATTAACCAAAGTAGGATAGTATGTCAGAAATCTAGTAGAAAATGTGCCTGTTTTAAGACTAAAATGCTTATTTATACTAGCCAAGCCCCTCCTTTTTTTTGAATTCATGTCCTAAAGAAATAAAATAAAGGGCTGTTTGACATACATGGATTCCACAGGAAATGTTTTACTTTGTTTCCTGTGGAGTCACTGTTCATTGGTAAGGATAAATCAGATATACAGACTAGAATATTTATTTATTAAGTCTATCATTTATACTCTTATCACTTTCTTGACAAATGACAGCATCAATATATACAGTTCAAGTCCTTCAATGCTGTTGGTACCACTTCATTATCTCCTTTGTTCATTTTTCCATGTTTTTTAAAGATGCTGCAATTCCCAATTGTCAGATTATTTTTATAGAGGTAAAAGGTCAACAAGCTGTACCTAAATTCTCTCATTTGCTTCTATTCCACGTTCACATATTTCTGGAAATATGTTATTATGGTCTGTTATTTTCCAGTGACAATTTAGTTTGCATCAGCAAAATTTATTTTTTAATTTTTTAAAAAATATATCTGTAGCATGTTATTCTTTTTGTTTGTTTCAAGTTTTTATTTTAAGCATCAGCAAAATCTAGATTGAACATTAAGAAAGTTTCAAAAGTTATGAGATAGAAACATACAAAGAAATTCTTTATATAGTTTTTGATAGTACATGGAAATTGATATAAAGTAAATTTTATTTATTGATAATTGCAAAGATACAAAATGATTCCTTTTAAAGATGTTAACAGTGATGTCCTAAAATTGAGTAGTTGGAGGGATTGATACTTAAAACAAAAAAGTATTTGGCTGTTCAGTTTCTACAACAGAAAGTAATATCCATTTTTTTTTTCCAATCTTGAAGAGGAAAGAAGATCAATATCTATGCTTTAAGATTATAAAAATCATTAAATCTTCAAAAATCATATCTGACAGGGCACCTGGGTATCTCAATTGGCTAAGCGTCCAACTCTTGGATTAGGGTCAGTGTCATGATCTCAGGGTTCTGAGATTAAGCCCTGCATCAGGCTTTGTGCTCAGCTGAGTCTCTCTCTCTCCCTCTGTCCCTCCCCCGCCCCATGCTCTTTCTCTCTCTCTCTCAAATAAATAATCTTTCAAAAAATCAAATCTGGCAATGTTTTTTACATGATTTCAGTATAATGTGTCACATTTTTTACATTTAAAAAAGATAGAACTATTAATAAAATGTAAAAATGTTCTGTTTTAGGATTTTGGCATAGAGAGATTATTGTTTTCTCAGCTATAGCCTGATTAATAGACCTTTCTTTTTTTTAAATTTTGACAAATAATTTAAGCACTTGCTGCCATGTGTAACTAATCTACTTTTATATTTCTGTTTTTATAAGAGATATTTTATAAGCGTACTTCATCACATTTTGAAATTAAGTATTCAAAATAAATATTTATAGCTATCTCAAATCTTCTTCATTTTTTTCTTTTTCAAAATATGCCATGGTAACTTACAGATATTTTATGGGCCTTTTAGACCATGATCTAATATTCTGGAGATAACAAAGAATCAAATAGCAAATTTGGAGTTGGGGTATAAAAATAAATTATTTAAATTCTTATAGCACTCATATCAGTCAAAATTTAGTAATGCCCAAGGATCATTGTCAAATTAGCTAATCAAATTAGAAGTGATTTTTGATAATATCCATATATGTATGAATGTATGTATGTATCCATTTCCCTCTCTCTCTCTCTCTTTCTTTCTCTTTCCCATGTATCTTCTGCCACATTTTTTCTCACTGCCATTTTTTTTTCTCTTTTGGTGACCTAATAGTTCATATTAACACCAAATATACTCAGGAAAAAACTATCACCCATTAGTAAAATAATGACATAATTCAATTCTAGAACCAAAAAAATAATTTTTAAATTTTCTCTTTGTGAAAATATGGTAAAAGTGAGAATGAGTCAAAGTGAATTTAAATCCAGTTTAATGTTGTCTAGCAAATCACTCAGTGTTGGAAATGACCTTGCCAAAGTGCATGGGACAACTTAAAAAGTGTAATTTGACAATAAAGAAAAGTATGACAGTGCTTTCACTTTTCTTGTATAGGGTATCAAAAATTTAATGGCTTTTTGTTTATTCTTTAGAAGCATAATGTGAAAGCATACACATTAATTAAAGCAGAAAATATTTAATTAGACCATAATAGTCACGTAAAGTATGAGAGGCAAAGACATTACAGTATATTATGGAAAAAAAATTGCAGTATACTATACAGTTTAGTATAGTGTATCATAATGTAATTGTAAACTCCTTTACATTTAAAAGCTTTTTCAGTTATAATACCCATCTTACTTGAGCCCATCAATGATTTTTAAAAATTCTTATGGGATTTTTGAAATATACACAAAAGTAAGAAGTGTATTTTAAAGAACCTTCAAATTACTGAATTCTATATGGCAGAATTATTGATATTTTTTTTACTCTTGCATTCCTTAATCTTTAATTTCCTTCTTTTACTTCCCTTTTTAATTAAATATACAATTTTAACATATACAGAAAAGTTAATTTAAATTGTAGCTGTGTGAAAAGCTAACTTATGTGTAAGTCATTATAGGACCTTTCTATTTTTTTATCATTGTTCTCCATATGCTAAGATATATTCTGAATATATAATTTGTGGTCAAATAAAATAAACTTACAATTCTTCAGTAGCTCGAATCTATATTTAATTTGCGCAAGTATTCCCTTAGCATTTGGTAAATGCTTAAGCTATGATAATTCAACAATGGTGGGCAGCATCCTTAAGCTAATTCAATTTAAAGACAGTATAGTTGTCACTATATTGCAGTTAAATTTGTTTAAAAAATTAAACTGAAATAAGTGGATTTTTTTCTGCAGAGGATATGATTGATTGGTTGATCAATTGATTTAATTATTTTGGTTGATAAGCTTTGTGTGTTTGTAGAAATAAGCTGATTGAAGGAAAAATCATCGATTAATGCATTTTGCCCTATTAGAAATGAAAAATTCAAAGTAGAGAATGCCTATTTTCCATGCCCTTTCCTGCATCATACAGATGAGTCCCTTTTACCCTAGAGTTAGAAGTCTCTTCTTTGAAGGATTTCTGCACTCTGCCAAGCCTTTCACTCTATTTTCAAAGTACAAACAATTCTTTATTCTGTAGTGTCCTTTAGCCATTTTGAAATAAACATAACTCGAATTCATATAGTGCCTACCGGGCATAAATCCTGTGGCATGTCATAGATATTAATTAATAGAATTGCATGAGCCATATGGTGATATGCACTAATTCAACAGCACAATTACTATCTTTAAACACTAAAGACTCCTAGAAACTCTAGGCCCTTAGGCGTATTATTTAGATTTTATTGGGTTTCAACTGGCAGACAAATTAACCAACAACATAGAACAAAACAGAATTTGTGGTTTTGCCTTCTAAGTTTATATTAATGGTATCAAGGGCTCAAACTTCCACATAGGGTGCTCTTTGTCTTACGGATTATTTCTTTTTCAATATTATCACTAGATTTGAATCATTTGCCTTATGTTTTATACAGCTTTCTTGATATAAAAAAACATCATCTCAAAGTTAACAAAAATCTTTCTCATTATTTTATGCCATAAAACTAATATAAAATATATTTTACCAAATATAAATTATCTTGTTTGATAATTTTATAATGTTACAGGTAAATGGTAACTCCCTCTTGCTTTAATCATTAATGCATATGCATATCATTAATCATTAATGCATATGTCAGCATTGGATATTTAGCAAGCCATTTTTCTCCATGTTCTAACAGATTTGAGTAGGAGAGGATTTTTTTAAAGTTTTTATTTAAATTCCCATTATTTAACATACAGTGTAATATTAGTTTTAGGTGTACAATATAGTGATTCAACACTCCCATACATCACCCAGTGCTCATCACAACAAGTGCACTCCTTAATCCCCATCACCTGTTTCCCCCATTCACCTACTCACTTCCCCTCTGGTAACCATCAGTTTGTTCTCTATAGTTAAGAGTCTGTTTCTTGGTTTGCTGTCTCTCTTTTCCCCCTTTGCCTGTTTGTTTTGTTTCTCAAATTCTACAAATGAGTGAAATCATATGGTATGGGATTCCTGGGTAGCTCAGTCAGTTAAGCATCTCCCTTCCACTTAGGTCATGATCCCAGGGTCCTGGGATCAAGTCCCGCATTGGGCTCCTTGCTCAGCAGGAAGCCTGCTTCTCCCTCTCCCTCAGCCCTTTCCCCCGCTTGTGCTCTCTGGCTCTATCTCTCTCTCTTTGTCAAATGAATAAATTAAAAACATCTTTAAAAAATTAAATTAGCAGTTTATGTGCCTTTAGATTTTATAGAACAGTACTGGAAGTTAGAAAATACGTTATATAAGACAATGAGAATGGGAACACTTTCCAGGCCTGGCATTGCTTTCTTTGATTTCATTGATTTCTGATCAACCAAGTTGTATTGTTTTAATCAAGAAGTGAATATAGCTGATATTTTCTGGTAAATTCATAGCAATATATTTCAAATTTGGAGACCTTTGGTGCCTTCCTCTTACAGTGCATAATAGAACTCCTTGTTTTTGCAAAACCATGTCAGACTGTGGCTACATGGGAGTGATTATTTAATCGTCATCTTTTATTATCTTTAATTTTGTCCCTTTCATCCATTTTATAACATCTACAATCTTTCAGCATTTTAAAATTAATAATTAGTAACTGGATTGGGGAGACGAGATGAAGAACACCTTGTTGGATTCATTCTGGTATTCAACATATTTTTAATGAAAACTAACTCGAAATTCTAAATGATGCAGAAGTGGGGTTGGAGTCAGGACACATGGACTCACAGTGTAAGTCTTATAATCATTTAGATTCCTGGTTTTAAATGGTCTCAGAGGTGTTTCTATCAGCCAAGGGATTGCTTGTTCCTAGTATGTCAAGCATTATGCAAGTGATGGCAAAGTTGATTCTATCTAGAACATCAAAGACATATTGGATTAAAGTCACAAAGCTAACTATCATATTTCTTTTTCTTTCCTACTTTCTTATTTCATATTTCCTATTTTTTTTCTAGTTAAATTTTAGATAACATTTCTAAAGTGTATTAAAATTAGGTAATTACATACTTATAAGTGAAATTAGATTACTATTGGGGCCTGGAAATACTAATGAAGCTTCAAGAACTAAACTATATACTCCCTTCTTAACAACAGGTTTAACCTGATATTGCCTTTAAATAAGGAAATTTATGTATTTTTGTTTAAAAATGATAGTATGTACCTCTTCTACTCATGAAATACCTAATAGTTTTTGGGAAAATATGTATCTGTCACAACATATAAATACATGCATACTGGGAGGAGGAAAAGATGGTGGAGGAGTAGGGGACCCTATTCCAGGTGGTCTCCGGAATTGAGCTGGATATCCACCAGACCACTCTGAACACCCACGAAATCAGCCTGAGATGTAAGAAGATAGGTCTGGATCTCTACAAACAGAATATCGCAAGCTCTTGGATCTGAGATATGAGGCAGGGAGCCGTAATTCCTCAGGCAGATATCAGAAAATAAACGGAAGGGGGAGGGAGCTGCCATAATTGCTGGTGCAGGGAAGGTGAAATAACACAGGAGCGCAAAAGACTCCCGCACTGGGGACCGGGCACAGATTCGCAGACCGGTAGCAATGGGGAAAGGACGTTAGGGCAGCCCCCTGGACTGAAACCTGGAGCAGTGGGGCCGCCCGTGATAACTGGGGGTGGCTGGTGGTTTTAGAAGCACAAAGGGTAGAGATGTGCCCCCATGCCCCAACCTGGAGGCGAGGACTGGGAGCGCCACTGAGTGGCGCACAACCCAGGCTGCTGCAGGTTATAGCAGCACATATAGAAACGGAGACAGTGTGGCCTGGAGAGCTCACTGAAGAACAGACTGCGATCTCTCTGCTCTGAGGCAGAGAGTTGGAAATGGTCTCTTCTGCTCTGACTCTCTGAAGAGACACGAAAAGCCACCAGGGAAAGCCGCCAGAGAACAAAAGCCTCAAAAAAACAGTTTTCACTGAGCCCATCCCCCCCCCACAGGGGGCAAGGCAACTCTTCCCAAACAGGGTTGCCAAAGTAACAGTGTGCCAGGCCCCTCCCTCAGAAGATAGGCTGGGAGAACAAGAGGCCAACACCCCTAAGGTCCCTATAAAACACGTACATCTTGCTTGGGTTGTGGTCAATAATTTGGACTCTGTACATTCTCTCAACCACCCCTCAACAGAATGACTAGGAGGAGGAACCCCCCACCCCCCAAATCGGAAAGACTCAGAGACTGTGACTTCTGCCACAGATTTACAAATGGATACAGATATAACCAAGATGTCAAAATGGACTTCAGAGTAACAGTTAAAAAGCCGATAGCTAGAATGGAGAAATCGATTAATGGCAACATAGAGTCTCTAAGGGCAGAAATGAAAGCTGAACTGGCAGAACTTAAAAATGCTATCAATGAGATCCAATCTAATCTAGATACTCTAACAGCTAGGATAAACAAGGCAGAAGAACAAATTAGTGATCTAGAAGGCAAATTGATAGAAAAGAAAAAAGAGGAAGCCTGGGAGAAACACCTTAAAATTCATAACAGAATTAGAGAAATAAGTGATGCCATTAAATGTTCCAATGTCAGAATTATTGGGATCCCTTAGGGGGTGGAGAGGGAGGACTAGAAGATATATTTGAGCAAATCATAGCTGAGAACTTCCCTAATCTGGGGAATTAAACAAACATTTTTGTCCTAGAGACAGAGAGGACCCCTCCCAAGATCAAAGAAAACAGGCCAGCACCCTGGCATGTAATAGTAAAACTCGCAAATCTTAGAACCAAGGAAACCATCTTAAGGGTAGTTACAGGGAAGAGATTCCTTACATACAGAGGGAGGAACATGAGAATAACATCAGACCTATCCACAGAGACCTGGCAAGCCAGAAAGGCCTGTCAAGACATATTCAGGGTACTAAATGAGAAGAACGTGCAGCCAAGAACACTTTGTCTGGCAAGACTGTCATTTAGAATGGATGGAGAGATGCAGAGCTTCCAAGACCAACAGAAACTGAAAGAACAGGTGGCCACTAAGCCGGCCCTGCAAGAAATATTAAGGGGGGGTTATATAAAAGGAGAAAGACCCCCAAGAGTGATATTGATCAGAAATTTACAGAGACAATCTATAGAAACAAGGTCTTCACAGACAACATGATGAAAATAAATTCATATCTTTCAATAATCACTCTCAACATGAATGGCCTAAATGCTCCCATAAAACAGCACAGGGTTGCAGATTGGATAAAAAGACAGGACCCATCCATATACTATCTACAAGAGACTCGTTTCGAAACTAAAAATACATCCAGACTGAAAGGGATGGAGATCCATCTTCCATGCCAGAGGACCTCAAAAGAAAGCTGAGGTTGCAATTCTTATATCAGACAAATTAGATTTTAAGCTAAAGACTGTAGTTAAAGACACAGAAGGACATTATATCATCCTAAACGGTCTATCCAACAAGAAGATCTAACAATTGTAAATATCTATGCCCCCAACATGGGAGCAGCCATCTACATAAGCCAACTGTTAACCAAAATGACGAGTCATTTTGATAATAATACGTTAATTGTAGGAGACCTCAGTACTCCACTCTCAGCAATAGACAGATCATCTAAGCAGAAAATCAACAAAGAAACAAGAGCTTTGAATGACACACTGGACCAGATGGACCTCATAGATATATACAGAACATTCCACCCTAAAACAACAGGATACTCATTCTTCTCAAGCGCACATGGAACTTTCTCCAGAATAGACCACATACTGGGTCACAAATCAGGTCTCAACCAATACCAAAAGATTGAGATTATTCCCTACATATTCTCAGACCATAATGCTTTAAAACTGGAACTCAAGAAAAAAATTTGGCAGAAATTCAAACGCTTGGACGCTAAAGACCATTCTGCTCTAGAATGTTTGGGTCAACCAGGTAATCAAAGAAGAAGTTAAACAATTAATGGAAACCAATGAGAATGAAAACACATCAGTCCAAAACCAATGGGATACCACAAAGGCAGTCCTAAGGGGGAAATACATAGCTCACTCAAAAAAACAGAAAAATCCCAAATTTACCAACTAACTTTACATCTTAAAGAACTGGAGAAAAAAACAACAAACGATGCCTAAGCCACTCATTAGAAGAGAAATTATGATTAGAACAGAGATCAATGAATTAGAAACCAGAAACACAGTAGATCAGATCAACGAAACTAGAAGCTGGTTCTTTGAAAGAATTAATAAGATCGATAAACCACTGGCCAGACTTATCCAAAAGAAAAGAGAAAGGACCCAAATTAATAAAATTATGAATGAAAGGGGAGAGATCATGACTAACACCAAGGAAATAGAAACAATTATTAGAAATTATTATCAATAACTATATGCCAATAAATTAAGCAACCTGGAGGAAATGTATCCTTCCTGGAAACCTATAAACTGACAAGACTGAAACAGGAAGAAATTGACAACCTGAATAGGCCAATAACCAGTAAGGAGATTGAAGCAGTGATCAAAAACCTCCCAAAAAACAAGAGTCCAGGGCCTGATGGATTCCATGCGGAATTCTACCAAACATTCAAAGAAGAAATAATACCTATTCTCCTAAGCTGTTTCAAATAACAGAAACAGAAGGAAAGCTTCCAGACTCATTCTATAAGGCCAGCATTACCTTAATCCCCAAACCAGGCAAAGACCCCGTCAAAAAGAATTTCAGACTGATATCCCTTATGAATATGGATTCCAAAATTCTCAACAAAATCCTAGCTAATAGGATCCAACAATACATTAAAAGGATCATCCACCACAACCAAGTGGGATTTATCCCCAGGATGCAAGAGTGGTTCAACATTCGCAAATCAATCAGTGTGATAGAACACATTAATAAGAGGAGAGAGAAGAACCATATGGTCCTCTCAATTGATGCAGAAAAAGCATTTGACAAAATACAGCATCCTTTCCTGATTAAAATTCTTCAGAGTATACGGATAGAGGGAACATTCCTCAAGTTCATAAAATCCATCTATGAAAAACCCACAGCGAATATCATCCTCAATGGGGAAAAGCTGAGAGCCTTTCCCTT
>NC_138373.1:119983270-119996850 GCF_054177405.1 Leptonychotes weddellii | reverse complement strand
TTTTATTTTTTTGTCAGAGAGAGAGAGTGCAAGCAGGGGGAGTGGCAGGCAGAGCAGGTAGAGGGAGAAGCAGGCTCTCTGCCAAGCAATGAGCCCAATGTGGGACTCGATCCCAGGACCCTGGGATCATGACCTGAGCCGAAGGTAGACGCTTAACCAACTGAGCCACCCAGGCATCCCCCGGTGATGGGTATTAAGAAGGGCATGTACTGCATGGAGCACTGGGTGTGATACAAAAACAGTGAATCGTGAATCACCACATCAAAAACTAATGATATATTGTATGGTGACTAACATAACATAATAAAATTAAATTAAATTTAAAAGATGCATACTTATTTTGCCAAATTCTAGCATTTTTTTCATATCAAGGAAAAATATCACAGAACAGGGAAGGTAGAATAGAAAATATCTCACTTTTTAATTAAGCTGTAACCATTCTTAGCTTCTTAATAGTTTTTTTTGTTTCTTTTTGTGGAAGTATCCTACTCCTTTTGCATACCTGCCCCTCCTTACCTTTATTACTCTCTTGCTTTGACTGAGAACAACTTCTTATTCATACCTAAGGATTCTTGCCCTAGGGGGCTGGATCAAAAAATTACACATAAAGAATGGTTGGAATTGCCTTCATCCAGAGTTTTTCAAGAGGTAGCCTGGTCATGTGTCAAGCATCCAAAACAAATGTCTTACCCAGTAGTTCAGTAAAAGGAAATATTTTGGATAGGATTTGAATCTTTTTTTAAATACTCCAGATGAAGAATTATGCAGTATTTTGTATATCTTTGACACCTTTCTCTTAAACTTGTATTCAATCTGAACTATAGGGGGCCATTGTTTATTTAACATCTTACTATGTGCCAGGAAATTTTCCACCATCTATTTCTTTAATATTTGTTAATACAATTACAACATCCTTATATTCAAATTTCCTTTTTCACTTCTCTTTTGTTTAGAACCTCTCTTTTTTTTGTCTAGATCACTGCCAGATTCAGAGCTAATAACACTATATCCTTGTTTAAAAAGAACTGCAAGGGCATATGGGTGGCTCAGTTGGTTAAGTGTCTGCCTTTGGCTCAGGTCATGATCCCAGGATCCTGGGATCAAGCCGCACAACAGGCTCCCTGCTTCTCCCTCTTGTGGAGAAGCCACTCCCCCCTGCTTGTGTGCTCTCTCTCTCTCTGTCAAATAAATAAATAAAATCTTTTTTTTAAATAAATAAATAAAAAGAACTCCAATGACTCACTATCGCTTATAGCAGAAGTCAGCACACTTTTTCTGTAAAGAGCCAGATAGTAAATATTTTTTAAGCTTTACAGGTCAAAAGGCAAAATAATGATATTTTTAGGTAACTATATAACAAGAGAGAAAACAAGTTTCCATAATTTCTTACAGATGACATTTTAAAATAATAATTATAATAGTCACTTTTTGTAATATAGATCTACTAATGGGAATGGATTTGGGAGAAATAAAAACTAGAGCTCAAACTTAGTGTTCCCTAATATCAAGTTGATTATAATTGTTTGTCTGTAAATACCATTCTCAGCTTATGTTCTGTATAGTATAGTAACAGGCAGAGGACAGAATTTGGCCTATCAGCCATTCAAACATGGCTCAGTGTCACTTGGTCTTTCAGAAGGTATTTCCTGCCCATCTTTATAACCTCATTCCCATGTTTCTTAATATCTTATCCTCTGTGAAACCAGTGGTTAGGAAAAGGTATACATTTTGTGGTGCCTGAAGAGCTAAGATGGTGGCATAGTAGGAGGAACCTCGGCTTGCCTCTTCCCTCAAGCACAGCTAGATAACTGTCAAATCATTTTGAATACTCAAGAAATTGACATGAGGACTGACAGAACAAACTGCACCCTATAGGAAGAGAAGAGGCCACATTGAGGAGGGTAGGAAGTGTGGAGATATGGTTTGGGGAAGAAATGGATTGCAGATGCTACAGAGGGGAGAGAGCTGTGGTCATGGAAAAAGGTGAAAGAGAGTGGAGCACACAGGGATATGCTTAAGGAGAACACTTTTCCAAAGCTGTTGGCTGGGAAAATGAGAGGGGCTGATTTTTGTGAGTTTTTGCAACCAGCGGGGCTCAAACACTAGAGTTTTAGAGGTCCACGGGCTTGGCTGGGATAGTGACCTGAGGGCACTGCCCTACTCCTGAAATGAATGCAGGTGAGCAACCCTGGACAGATGGTGTGATCTGAGGATAGCCTACAATGCATGGGGAGAGACTGTTCGCTCTTGTATCTATAAGAGGTGGCCTTCACAGAGGTGCTTCACCAGTGGGCACCATGTCCCTCCCCCTCCCTTCAGCATAGGAGCAGAAATACCTGCTGAAGGTGGCTAACCCAAATACTGGCTATTTAACCTGCTTCACTCCAAATCCCATGCCCCTGTGCTCTGGTATGACTGCCCTTCTCAGTCAAACCTGCATCTGTCCCAGCATGGCGAGTGCCTCCCTCAGAAGACCTGCACAGGCACCCCACACTACCACCACCACACCAGGTCCCTAAAGTGTAGAGTTTTAAAAATCAGCAGGCCTGGCTGGGATAGAGCCCAAAGTGCACTGCACTGCTCCAGGCAGGCAAGCAACCTGGAGACAGACAGAATGAAAATAGCAATCTGAAAAATGCTGGGATGGCTGAGGGGAAATTATTTGCTCTTCTGGGAGTGATTCCCTGAGAGCAACAAGTACAAACTCCCTTCTCTGGAGACGAATGAGCTGTCTGGCGCCATTTCCCTCACCCACCCCTCAGCACAAACCAGCTTCAGTAAATGGCACAGTGCCAACAACTGGCTGCCTAACCTGCTTACATCAAGTCCTGCCCACCCTGCACTCTGCTATACTGCTTTTCTTGGACAAGTGTGCCTAAGGACCAGCACAGTAGGCCCCCTCCCCAGAAGACCAGCACAAACCCCCACACACCATGTCTACTGACCATAGACTTCTGCAAGGCTTCAGTTCTAGTGGAAGTAGCATCAGGTCTCATTTAACAAGCACACCAGAGCACCCCTAATTAAAACTAACCACATTCTGGCCAAAGTCCAAACAATGCACACTGCAGGCAAGGAGAACCTCTGCAGATGACTGACCTGAGGGATAGAACAGCCAAAACACAGCAGCAGAGTCCATGCAGCACACACAAGAGACACTCCCTGAAGCCCCAGGTCTTGGACACTGTATGACCTCTTCTTCACAAAGCCATTACTCTCAGAAGCAGGAACCATAACAGGTTTTTCTAACACAGAGAAGAAGACAGAGACCTAGACAAAATGCCAAGATGGAGGAATTAATCCCAAAAGAAAGAAAAAAAGGTCATGGCCAGAGATTTAATCAAAATAGATATAACTAATATACCAGATGGAGAATTTAAACCAACAATTATAAGGATACTCACTGGGCTTGAGAAAAACATAGAAGACAGAGAGACCCTTAACCCAGAGATGAAAGAATTAAACAATCAGGCAGAAATGAAAAATTTTATTAATTTTTAATTATAAAAATTTATTAATGAGATTCAAAACCGACTGGATGTAATGCCCACAAGGATGGAAGAATTAGAGGAATGAATATGTGATATAAAAGATAGAATTACGGAAAATAATGAAGTTGAAAAAAAGAGAAAGAAGAATGATGGATCACAAGAGTAGACTTAAGGAACTCAGTGACTCCATCAAGCATAATAACATTCATATCATAGGAGTCCCAGAAGAACAAGAGAGAGAAAAGGGGGCAGAATGTTTATTTGAGGAAATAATAACTGAAAACTTCCCTAATCTGCGGAAGAAAACAGACATTCAAATCCAGGAGGCACAGAGAACTGCCATCAAAATCAACAAGAGCAGGCCAACACCAAGACATATTGTAGTTAAATTTGCAAAATATATTGATAAAGAAAAAATCCTAAAAGCATCAAGACAAAAGAAGTCCCTGACCTTAAGGTTAGCTGCGGATCTCTCCATGGAAACTTGGCAAGTCAGAAAGGACTGGCATAATATATACAATGTGCTGAATGGGGAAAATTGGCACCTGAGAATACACTATCAAACAAGGCTATCATACAGCATAGAAGGAGAAATAGTTTCCCAGACAAACAAAAACTAAAGGAGTTCATGACCACTAAACCAGTCCTGCAAGAAATATTAAAGGGGATTCTTTAGGGAAAGGAAAGACCAAAAGTGACAAAGATTAGAAAGGAACAGAGAAAATCTCCAGAAACAATGACAAAACAAGTAATAAAATGTCACTAAATACATTTCTATCAATAATTACTCTGAATGTAAATGGACTAAATGCTGCAATCAAAAGACATAGGGTGTCAGAATGGATAAAAAAAAGAATAAGACCCATCTGTATGTTGCCTGCAGGGACTCTTTTTGACCTAAAGACACCTGTAAATTGAAAGTGAGGGCTGGAGAAACATCTGTCATGCAAACGTACATCAAAAGAAAGCCAGTGTAGCAATACCTATATCAGACAAACTAGATTTTAAACCAAAGTCTGTAACAAGAGATGAAGAAGGGCACTATATAATAAAGGGGATTATCCTACAAGAAGATCTAACAATTGTAAATATTTATGCCTCCAACTTGGAAGCAACCAAATATATAAAATAATTAATAACAAACAAACTCATTGATTATAATATAATAATAGTAGCGGACTTTTAACACCCCCACTTACATCAATGGACAGATCATCTAAGCAGAAAATCAACAAGGAAACAATGACTTTGAATCACACACTGGACCAGATGGAATTAACAGATAGATTCAGAACATTTCATCCTAAAGCAGAATACACATTCTCTTCAAGTGCATATGGGATATTCTCCAGAATCGATCACATACTAGGCTACAAATCAGGCCTCAAAGATAAAAAGAGTGAGATCATACCATGCTTATTTTCTAACCACAATGTTGTGAAACTTGGTCAACCACAAGAAAAGCTTTAGAAAGGCCACAAATACGTGGAGGTTAAGCAACATGCTACTAAAGAATGAATGGGTCAAGCAGGAAATTAAAGAAAAAATTTTAAAAAATACATGGAAACAAATGAAAATGAAAACATGACAGTCCAAAACCTTTGGGATGCAGCAAAAGTGGTCTTAAGAGGGAAGCATATAGCAATACAGGTCTACCTCAAGCAGCAAGAAAAATCTCAAATAAACAACCTAACCTTACAGCTAAAGGAGCTAGAAAAAGAACAACAAATGAAGCCTAAAGCCAGCAGAAGAGGGGAAATAATAAAGATTAGAGCAGAAATAAATGATACAGAAACTTAAAGGACCATAGAACAGATCAATGAAATTAGGAGATGATTCTTTGGAAAAAATAATAAAATTAATAACCCCCTAGCCAGACTTATCAATAAGAAAAGAGAAAGGACCCAAATAAATAAAATCACAAATGAGAGAGGAGAAATAATAATCAACACCATAGAAATACAATCAGTTGCAAGAGAATATTATGGAAATGTATATACCAACAAATTGGACAATCTGGAAGAAATGGATAAATTCCTAGAACGATATAAACTACCAAAACTGAAACAGGAAGAAATGAAAACTTGAACAGATCAATAACCAGCAAAGAAATTGAATCCATAATCAAAAATTTCCCGTCAAACAAAAGTCCAGGGTCAGATGGCTTCACAGGGGAATTCTACCAAACATTTAAAGAAGAGTTAATACCCATTCTTCTCAAACTATTCCAAACAAACAGAAATGGAAGGAAAACTTCCAAATTCATTCTATAAGACCAGCATTACCCTGATTCCAAAAACAGACAAAGACTCCACTAAGAAAGAGAACTACAGGCCAATATCCCTCATGAACATGGATGCAAAAATTCTCACCAAAATACTAGCAGATCAAATCCAACAGTACATTAAAAGAACCGCTCACCATGATCAACTGGAATTTATTCCTGAACTGCAAGTATGATTCAATAACTGCAAATCAATCAACGTGATACACCACATTAATAAAAGAAAAGATAAGAATCATATAATCCTCTCTCAATAGATACATTTTGTGGTGCCTTAAGTCTTAAACGACTGTGGGGTGGGGCTTGAAGAAGCTTTTTGTGAGAAATAGTATTAAGATTCCAAGTAGGTATGAAAGTGCATATTTACTTAGAATGCACACATGAAGCACAGAAATTTTTTAAAAGTTTTTTTTAAATCTTTTTATAAAAAATAATAGCATCACAAAACCTAGAAAATCATCTAATACCTATGTCATAACTTCAGGTTACAACTCAAGGTGGGGCTATATGTTGGACAGTAAGGACCATTGAAAGCCATCCCTACACCAAGATAACTGGCAATAACTTAGCAATATGTAGAAGTGATTTCAAATCACATAAATATGTCCCACTAAGTCAAACAGCATACACCCACTCCAGTTCCTACCAGCCAAATAACAGAAAAGGCAGTAGCCCCCCTAAAGCCACCTGGCATGAGGGAAAGTATCACAGACAAGTTAGAATAGAGAAGGACAATGGTCCAAATGGGTTATATCCAAAAATATATCAATTTTGTAATTTTTTAAAAAATATAGGACATGTTGTGGTATCTCCTGGGTTCTTGGAAGAAGCCTATGCCAATGAGAATCCCTGAATTATAGGGTTTTATCTCATGACAAATACATCTCTACATCTTGTCTAGCTATTCCAAAATTGTTGGCATTCCATAAATATGACATATATTTCCTGCCCTGGTGTCTTTGCTTCTGCTTCTCTTTCTGCTTTCAATTTGTGTCGTACTCAAAACTTCTATGCTTTAACACTGAGTTCAACTACTTATCCTATACAAATTTTAGGAATAATTCTTAGGCTTTAGGAATTATTCTGATGGTATCATCACATGTCCTTTTTCCCCTGCTCTACTCCTCTATTTGTATATAGTTTTCATGGTTCTTAGAACATAACATCTATTTAATGAATGTTTAATTTATATATTGTTGAGTGTTAGGTGTGAAAGCAAAGAGAAAAAACAGTTGAAAAATAATTGAACTTATTACAGAGTTTCCTACTTAATATCTGAATAGCATTGTTAACAGTGCCTCTCTGTGAATTTTGATAAGGATAATTTGGTGTTTTGTTAAGTTTAAAAAAAATAATAATGTTTTCTCTAAAAATAAGTGTATACAATATTCTATTAATATATAGGGAATACTTATCTTCTATTGAGGATTTTTAAAGGAAAATCCTTTTCAGATTGGCAAGTTGAATCTTGTTGTTAATCTAATTTACAATGCAGCCTACAATGTACTAATGTGATGAATCTAATATTATATTTTAATTAGTTCTCTGGTGTTTTTCTAATCAAGTTGAGAGACTTTCTGCAATTTTATAAATGTGATTTGGCAATTGGAAAAAATAATCAAAACGGTTTCCAAAATATGTAACTTCATTAAAACTGTAAAAATGATTATATTTCTACATAACATACACAAATGAGAGAATTGTGTTTTTTACAAATCTTTGTCACTTACTTTTTCATTTTTATAACTTAAATTTTATTTTTACTAACTGGATTGAGACACAGTGAAGTAAAAGTATTTAAACTTCTTCAAATTATAAATACCATTCAATATATAATTTTGCTAATGGTTAGAATTTATTGATTACTAAACAAGAGATGGCTAAGAAGTACTATTTATATTTCTCAGAGCAATCTTATCATGATTATCTCTATTTCACAGATCTAAAGTTTAGATTTAAAAGGATTAGGTAATTTGTCCAATTCACATAAATCATAATTAGAATAACAAGGATTTTAGGGGCGCCTAGGTGGCTCAGTTGTTAAGCGTCTGCCTTCGGCTCAAGTCATGATCCCAGCGTCCTGGGATCGAGCCCCGCATCGGGCTCCCTGCTCAGCGGGAGGCCTGCTTCTCCCTCTCCCACTCCCCCTGCTGTGTTCCTTCTCTCGCTGTCTCTCTCTCTCTGTCAAATAAATAAATAAAATCTTAAAACAACAACAACAACAAAAAAAACAAACAAGGATTTTAAAAATCCAAATGTTATGTTTGTATTCATTAAAATATACTGCCTCCTTCAAACACTCCCTATACATCAGAAATACACTGTCGTGTGTGTGTGTTCATTTATATGTATGGACATAGGTAAAAATAAACACATTAATATGTAAGAAGTATTACAACTTCTACACAGTTACTGAAAAAAAAAAAGTAAGTGCTTTCTTTTTTCTCAGGTTTACAGGCCAGGAGTCTAGAACATGCAAGAGTCAAGAGCAAATGGATATCCATGTAAGTTAACTCATAAAAATGCATTTCTCCATCTGCATCTTGTTAACCCATTGTTATCCTTGTTATCACATTTGGTTAGGGGAAGTCATGACCATCAGACCGCAGACAAATTTAGACTTACCAGTTAGGTTGGCTTAACTATTGACTTAGAACAAGAAACTTCACCTCTCAGGTCCTCAATTTTTTTATATTTGTAAAGTGGATAACAATAGCTGCGCTACAAAATAGTTTTTAAACTAATACCATAATATAAAACACCAAGATAATTGCCTGGAATAATCCAGACCAACTTCAGACTGAGATGAAAGTAGACTGGTTCTTCACATATCAAAAATAGGATGCTAATTCTGTCTAATAAAATGGAAAGACTTTATTTATTTATACTTAGACTGTATCTTTCCTAGCTAGGCAAAGTCAATTACTGGTTTTAAAAAACACTATAAAATATGACTTAAGAAAATATTCTACAAAGACATTTTTGATAGTAAATTTCTCGTTTTGCTCTATGCCACAAAAAAGAATATCCAAGAACTGAGACTCCACGGACTTCAAAGGAAGTGAGTACTTACATTAGCTCAGCAATGTGCGGAACGAGATAAGCAATGCCCTTTTGATTCTATAAATAGAGACCTACAGACAATGGCACAAGTCTGAAATTCATCCATTTCAAGAGTGTTGATATAAAAGATATAAATATTAATTTCATGGAAAAATATCAATATGCTTAAATGCCTTCAAGTGAACAAAGCTAAGAAGTTTAAATAAGTAAGTTTAAATGATCTTTTCTATTATATATAAATTGCAGATGTCATGAAATTTTTCGTATAATAAACAAAGCACTATTTCTGATAAACTCTCCTCATGTGGATGAACTGAAATTTTTAAGGTTTCTTTTCAAAATCCATATGTGTAAACTCTTTGACTTTTTTGACCTTTTGCATATTTATTGACAAAATATGTAAAGAGGGATTATAAGCCTGATCTGATCATTACCGTAAGACAAGGGTGAGATTTTTTGAGAAAATTATCCTACTCTCTACTAATGAATACTGAAAGGATACTAATATTGAAATCATGGGTTTTTTTCTCAATTACAGTTCTGAAGGAAAATGAGAGAGAGATAAATAGAGATGATATTTATATTATCTAAACACACACTTATAGTAAGTTTTCTATTTAAAAAATTATGTTTTCTTCTTGATTTTATTCTACATATTTTTATGTTAAAATGCTAAACTGTTCAAAATGATTGAGTATTGTGTGTGTTCTTTAGCATTCTTATCTGGTCCAATAAAATATTTGCAAACTTATGCCTCATATTTAAAAAAAAATACAGATCTATGAAATGTATCAATTTGGTAGTGGATGCTCTAGGACAATATCTAGACCCCCCACTTAGAACCCAGGCACTTGGGGCACCTGGGTGGCTCAGTTGGTTAAGCGACTGCCTTCGGCTCAGGTCATGATCTCAGGGTCCTAGGATCGAGCCCTGCATCGGGCTCCCTGCTCAGCAGGAAGCCTGCTTCTCCCTTTCCCACTCCCCCTCTTGTGTTCCCTCTCTTGCTATCTCTCTCTCTCTGTCAAATAGATAAATAAAATCTTTAAAAAAAAAAAAAAAAGAACCCAGGCACTCATCCTTCTAGCTACCAGGCATGTTGGCTACTGACAGCTCACACCTGAGTCCCTCTTTAGGAATTGGCTTGCCTGGAAGGGAGCTGCCTCACCCAGAAAAGTGCTCCCTCCCTGAGAGTAGCTTGCACCAAATGACTGGTCCATATTGGGGTACAAAGCCCTGGCCTTTGTACTGAAAGAGAACAGCTCTGAAGGTCCATCCCTGCTCCAGAGTCCCTCATAGAATCAGCCAAGACCTCTATAGAAACTGTCTTGCAAATGTATCATAATTTACCTTTTCCCTCTACCAGTGCATCTCACTTCACAGCATCGCAGGTACTGTTCCAGAGAGAACTCCCCAGTAATTGGCCTACGCACAAATGTTATTCTCAGAGTCTGTTTCTGGGGCAAACTGACTTCAGGCATAAGGACTAGTTTGGATGTTACTACAATCATAGTATTAATGTCAATGAATATTATCTTTAGACAATGTCAATATTCAATTATAAAGGTAAGAGTTATACTCTGATAAATAATGTTTTATGATCATCTGTACCTTAACCATTACCAAGGTGATGAGTATGACCTTGTAAATAAGTTCATAACTTATTTATAGCCCAATAAGTAATGAGATAGCCTTTATCAACTACTTCCTATATGCCACATGATTATACATTATCTTCATTCATTGCTCATTACAAATTTCTAGTGATGAGAAAATCAGAGCTTTGAGTTGAATTATTTGCTGAATACAACTTAACAGGACCAACATTCAAACCGAGGTCTGCTTTATCCTAAAATCCTCTGATACTGTGAATTTTCTGCCCTAAGGGCTATAAAACTAACTGAGACCAAATCAGTAGGGGCCTATTGGTAACACTTCTAGAGTGTGTGAGAAGAAATAGTGGATAAGAAAAATAGATGCAGCCATACTAGAAAAGTGGGATCTATGAAGAAAGTCTTTCTAAAGAGTTCCAGAAGAAAAGTTAACATCATTAGAATGATCCACATCAGAGGATATGTACAGACCATGACAGATACCTCCCAATATAGAACCACTGGTGATTTTAGTGCCTTTAGCTAGGGGTTAGGGGAAATGATGTACAGTTTTCATAGTTAACATTAATTAATGCTATTTGTAATTGCTAAAAAATAATTTAGCTAAGTTATTGTTAAAGAGTTTCCAACTGGGAAAGGGGATGAGGTCTGAAACAAAAGAAATTTTATACTCTTCCACCCAGACATACCACAAATATTTTTAAAGAGTTCTTTTGTATGTAATTTTTTTTAAGTAATCTCTACACCCAACAAGGAGCTCAAATTTGTGACACCCGAGATCAAGAGTCAGATGCTATATCATCTGAGCCAGCCATGTGCCCCTAAAGAGTTCTTAATGACTGTCATCCTTGATATGAGGGGTTTTGTTCCACTTTAGATGTCACTTTGGCATCCTTAAAATGTGAGAATTTGCTAATTCATGCATTATTATATTTAAAGCAATAGTTGGAAAAATTAATTTTTTCTGAAATAAAAACTCAACTTCTCCATGAGTTATTTATGGAAGGGTTTTCATATAAATAGAATGAAGGAATTGCTGAACAGTGTTGCAGGGGGAGGTATCCTGTGAGGTTTCTCTACATTTGTTAACTAATCAAGCATGAACAAAATGTCCTGCTCTCTATTATGTTGTTTGTTATAAAAGTGCTTTGGATTTAATTTTTATGAAAGTTCTTAAAAGAAATCCCTGTTGCAAGCGTGACCACTTACAACACGTAGGATAAACATTGGGTGTCTATAATAGCCAAAATTGAAATGCACAAAAATATGAATCCCAGGCACTAGGAAAATATTTTTATAAATTATATCTTGCTATTGTAAAATTTTATAAAACCCTGTAAGACCATTAGCCAATATTTGAAATAAAACCAGTGCTTGCTCTAGGACATATTCAAGTACAAGCTTGGGGATAAAGATATTTGTAGAGTGTGTGAATTCCATGGCAAATTGATCAAAGTGCAATTCTGTGTATTAACAAGATAAATGTATGCTTTGAAGCTTTTGCCAAAATGACTAAATTTGGAATAGTTGAACGAGAAACTTAGTTCATAAAAAAGTAAAAACAACAACAAAAAAACCAACCATACAAACAAACAAAGGAAAAAAAAAAACAAACTAACCAAAAAGGAATGTGCCTTGGAATAGGCCCTAATCACTTTTTATAACAATTGTGTTGTGCCAGGGATGAGGCTGCAAGTGTTCAGAGGGAGGTCATTTCCGGACATGGCTTCCGTGGAATATGGCATAGAAAGACTGAATAATAGCTTGGAGAAGGAAGAGTCTGAGAAATAATTTTCTAGAATGAATCAATCGTGACTTTTGATAGAGTTGGGGGGATAATTAGTAGTTGGATTATAAAAGGACCTGACACTCCAGAAATATCAGAGGGGATCTTTAATACAAACAGGAAAGTTCCAGACATGTGGGCAATAGCTGGAATATCTAGTATCAGATAGATGAGTAAGAGGGACTTTCCAGCCCTTAGAGAACGGGGAATGAGAGAAGGTAGGCAGATATTTGTCAGCAAATACTGTGTGTGTGAATTACAATGAAAAATTAAAACCAACACTTATATTCATTCATTCACCCATTCTCTTCATTCGTTCAAGTATTTATTGAGCATCTCCTGTTCGTCAGGAACTTCCTGAAGTAGCAGACAAACAGAATTCTCTACCATCACGAAGATTACATTCTAGTGGGAGATGCAGACACTAAAAATTGAATATACAAGTTACACATTTTGTTAGATTGTAATGAATGCTAACAAGTAAAATAAAGCATGGAAAGTACATAACAAGGAGGAAAATTACATTTTTAGTTTGGATGACCGGAGAAAGTCTCATAGAGAAGGTCACCTTTGAGCAAAGTCTGGAAGGAGTTGAGAGAGAGAACCATGCAAGTGTTTGTGGTAACAGCATTCCAAGCATCCTAAAATGGGAACACAACTGGAATGTGACCATAAAGGAATAAGCAAAAGGTAGAAAAAGTAGATAATGTGGTTAGGAATACAGGTAGATCATTTCGGCTCTTACAGGTCATAATGGAGATTTTGAATCTTAACCATTCTTGAAAATTAAGTAAAATGTCAGTGAATTTTGTGCTTCAGTACAAACAGGACTAGATTTGGCATCTATGTTTTAAGATTATTTTCTGTGGAGACCCATGTTAGGCCCCAAGCATGATTTAATCAGCACTGTGTCAGCTATAAATGTCCCTTGCCTATTGCTCAATAAATGTTTGAGTAAGAGAACACAGTTACTCCTTTAACAGCTCCCTAACCTGGAGTCTTCATTCTCTTATAATTCACTGCTAGATTAGGGAGATATGGTATAGTTGTTTGCCTAGAATCTAACAGCAACCCTGTCTCTGTATGCCAACATTGTGACCTTGGGTAAGCACCTCAGTCCCTCCATGTGTAAAAGGAGGAAACTATTAGGGTGCCTGGGTGGCTCAGTCGTTAAGCGTCTGCCTTCGGCTCAGGTCATGATCCCAGGGTCCTGGGATCGAGTCCCACATCGGGCTCCCTCCTCGAGGGGAAGCCTGCTTCTCCCTCTCCCACTCCCGCTGCTTGTGTTCCTGCTCTCGCTATCTCTGTCTCTGTCAAATAAATAAATAAAATCTTTAAAAAAAAAA
>NC_138373.1:119884324-119983170 GCF_054177405.1 Leptonychotes weddellii | reverse complement strand
TACCTCTCCTGCTTCCAGCCCATTTTTTTGATATCATGCATATTTCTGAAAAATAAAAAATAAAAACAAACTTGTACTGATGGTGAATTTTGTTGATTCCAAGTTCCCTTGCACTTGAAAACAGACTTGCTGTATCTGTTAAAGATGTATTTCTTGCAAGCTCCTCTTCCACACATTTATTAATTCAGACAGACTTCCTCTGGTTTTTGGCCTGCGTGTATGTTCGTGTAAACAGAGCTACAGATGGTTATGACAAGTTCTTGTTTGTGCATATCAGAGGGCATGCTGTGTGGC
Organism: Leptonychotes weddellii; assembly: GCF_054177405.1. NCBI lineage: Eukaryota > Metazoa > Chordata > Mammalia > Carnivora > Phocidae > Leptonychotes > Leptonychotes weddellii. The sequence continues at coordinate 119,982,876 of NC_138373.1, read as the reverse complement.
AAATTGCACTCTTGTTTTTCTTGAGTAGATTTCAGTGGATTTTCTGTTTCATTTTTCCCCATGATAGGGCATCATATGGCCCATAGTGAACAAATATAAATCTAAAGTAGCATGGGCACAAAATAAGGTGCCAGTAAAATAACATTTCTATTGTATCAAGCTTTAATAAGGCTTGTAATTGGTTTTGGTTGCCAAACATATGGGTCAGTGAGAATAATGTTGAAAGTAGATTAGATACAATTCAGGCGGCTATATTAAGAACTCAATGTGGTGAATTTTGCTGTTACTGCAGAAGGAGTAGAAATGGTATGTCACTGATATCAGTGTGTTCTCATTTGATCTAAAATCTTAATGTGTATTGGGTGCCAAAACAGAGGAACTACTCTCAAGTTTGTCAAATTAAAATAATTCTATTCATAAATGAGTTGGTGGAGAAAAATGTATTCACAACTCTGTCCTTATGATACTATAGTTACTAAATTAAATATACTAATAGTGAAACTGAAAAAAAAATAGGAAACTCAGAAGTCTAAATTCTAGCATTAGGTCATGAGGTAGGAATTATAGAAAGGGCTTTGACTTTGTTTTTTGCTACCAAGGAAAGATTAAAAATTTCATTGGCAAAAACTCCTTCCCTATGCTGGTCCTTACTAGTTATAGTCAAGTAAATTATGCCAAAGAAGACTTGAAGTAGATCAGACCCAGAAAACATTGTAATCAATTTTATGAAGTAATAGAATGAAGATTTTATTCCCATTTTATTTTATTTATTTTATTGATATATATCAATCCTCAGAAAATTATCAATAAGATAGCTACTCACACTTCACAACAGTGCAGTGTACCAAACTGATTACTATTACTTTCTTCCCCCCCCTTTTTTTTTTTAAGATTTTATTTATTTATTCATAAGAGACAGAGAGAGAGAGAGAGGTAGAGGGAGAAGCAGGCTCCCAAGGAGCAGGGAGCCCGATGTGGGACTCGATCCCAGGACCCCGGGATCATGACCTGAGCCGAAGGCAGACGCTTAACCATCTGAGCCACCCAGGCGCCCACTTTCTTCCCCTTTTTAAGGAATAGAGATTGAGAAAGCAAAACTAAAAGAACTTGATTACGAAGGCCAAAATTAGAATTGAGAATTTCTAACTTTAATTCTCTATTCCGTCCACTAATCTGCAGTGCTATTCACTAGAGAAATTGAACAAAAATCTATAATACATTTAAATGCACAAACTTGTATGTATAAACCATTATAACTTTCAAAAAGCTTGAAAAATTTTTACAAATTTGTTTTGACTTTTTTTTTTTCTTCCACAATAAGGGCTCTGGTCCTATCAAGTTTCAGGTTTATAACTTTAACTTCTCTTGAGTAGTATGAGTACAAACAGATGCTGGAGGGATTTGTGTCAGAGTGAGAAAATTAACTTTTTTTTCATTCTCATGTAAGTACAAGAAAAAGAAAAACCTGCTAAATTGATTTTGGCCAAACTTCTCAAAATATTCACCTTTAGGCTGAGAAGAAAAGAAGAAAATTTTAGCTCAAAGGACTTTTTTTTTTAAGATTTTATTTATTTATTTGACAGAGAGAGAGAGAAAGAGACAGAGAGAGAGACAGTGAGAGAGGGAACACAAACAGGGGGAGTGGGAGAGGGAGAAGCAGGCCTCCCGCCGAGCAGGGAGCCCCATGCGGGGCTCGATCCTAGGACCCTGGGATCATGACCTGAGCCGAAGGCAGACACTTAACAACTGAGCCACCCAGGTGCCCCAGCTCAAAGGATTTTTTGATGAAGTTATAAACTACTGAAATATATATTCAAGCTCTAAATCGCTTACAACTTTAAATTCAGTGTTTACTAACACAAAGGTTGATACCTTAGAGTAATATTTTTATTGATCTCAGAGATGATAAAAACGAAAAGAAAAAAAACACATAGCAAACTATCAATAGCAAAAGCAAATGCAAATTTGAGCTAACATGACATTTTTATAAAATAGTATAACTAGTTTTGAGAAACATCATGTAACCGAGGGAAAGTCTGAATTTTTTAAATGAAATACCATTTCATTCTAGTAGAAATATATGCTAAAAATTAAATCATTAGTCAGTTTTCATTCAGTAATTCAAAAATCTCTTATATATCTGTCAGTGATTGCAAACATTGGAAAAGATACAGAAAAGCTTTAAAGCATAGAACATTCATTCTAGTAGGAGATTTGCTGAGCAGAGGGTATTGGGAATATGGATTAAAAATAAAACAACCATAGTTTTAAAAATTAAATAACTATATTGTATTCACAGATCCATGAACAATGAAATTGAAAAAGACTTCAAAGACACTCTAGTTCAGTGTTTTTTTTTAATACGGTGTTCTTGGCATTTTGTCTAGGTCATTGTTATATTCCTTTTCCATGGGTTAGGAAACTATAACATTATAAAGGTAAAAGAAATTGACAGCAAATATGAAATTATTTGATGGGCAGAACCATCTTGAAAATCACAAATGTTTGACAGTCCTCGTCATCTTATTAAATGCCAATACCAACTCACCAGTCATAGAGAAAACAACAAACAATGAAACAAAAAATGACCTCCTTCTGTCCAAATGTTCCTCTGGAACAGACCTCTCCCGAGTGAAAATTACTGAAGCTGGTCCAAATTCTTCCTTTCACAGATAAGAAAACTGAAGTCCAGAAAACTGGACTTTTCTAAACTATTTAATCACCCCACAAAAGATTTGAGTATACTATTTTATTTAGATACTATATAAGTTAACTATACTTAAGATTTCCCCCCCAAATTCTCTGTTATCAGGATTAGGGTTAATCAGCCTTCACTCTTTTTTTTTTCAAATTTGCCACAGAATAAGAAATTAATAATAAGCTATAAATATTGACAAATTAAATGAATGAAGAAAGAATTATTTTTTTATCTTTTATTTTTGTTTGTTCATTTCATCATAGTACGTGTACTCTTTAATCACGATCCCCTATTTTCCCCACCCTCCCACCTACCTCCTCTCTGGTAACATCAGTTGGCTCTCTATAGTTAAGAGTTTATTTCTGGTATGTACTCTCTCTCTCTCTTTTTTTCCTTTGCTTTTTTGTTTTGTTTTTTAAATTCCTCATATGAGTGAGATCATATGGTACTTGTTTCTCTGACTGACTTATTCTGCTTAGCATAATACTCTGTCTCCATCCATGTCATTGCAAATAGCAAGACTTCATTCTTTTTTATGGCTGAATAATATTCCATGATATATAAATAGATACATAGATAGATCTTCTTTATCTATTCATCTATCAACGGACACTTGCACTGCTTCCATAGTTTGGCTATTGTAAGTAATGCTGCAGTAAATATATGGGTGCATGTATCCCTTCGAATTAGTATTTCTGTATTTTTTGGGTAATTAACCAATAGTGCAATTCCCACATTATAGGGTCGTTCTATTTTTAATTTCTTGAGGAAGCTCCATACTGTTTTCCACAATGGTTGCACCGATTTGCATTCCCACCAAAAATGCATGAGGGTTCCTTTTTCTCCACATCCTTGCCAACACCTGTTGTTTCTTGAGTGTTTGATTTTAATCATTTTGACAGCTATGATGTAATATCTCATTATAGTTCTTTTGCATTTCCCTAATGATCAGTGATGTTGAGCATCTTTTTATGTGTTTGTTGGCCATCCGGATGTCTTCTTTGGAGAAATGTTTCTTTATGTCTTCTGTCCATTTTTTAATTGGATTATTTAGTTTTTGGATAGAGTTGTATCAGTTCTTTATATATTTTGGATACTAACCCTTTATCAGATATATCATTTGCAGATATCTTCTCCTGTTCTGTAGGTTGCCTTTTAGTTTTGTTGATTGTTTTCTTCACTGTGCAGAAACTTTTTTATTTTAATGCAGTCCTAATAGTTTATTTTTGCTTTTGTTTCCTTTGCCTCAGGAGACCTATCTAGAAAATGTTGCTACAGCCAGTGTCAGAGAGATTACTACCTGTGCTCTCTTCAAGGCTTTTTATGATTTCAGGTCTCATATTTAAGTCTTTAATCCATTTTGAGTTTATTTTTGTTTATGGGGAAAGAAAGTGATCCATTTTCATTCTTTTGCATGTGGCTGACCAGTTTCCTGAACACCATTTGTTAAAGAGACTGTCTTTTTCCCACTGTATATTCATGCCTCCTTTGTGGAAGATTAATTGGCCATATAATTGTAGATTTATTTCTGGTCTATCTGTTCTATTGATCTGTGTCTATTTTTATGCCAGTATCATACTGTTTTAATTCCTACTGCTTTGTAATATAACTTAAAATCTGTAATTGTGATACCTCCAGTTTTGTTTTTCTTTTTCAAGATTGCTTTGACTATTTGAGATCTTTTGTGGTTCCATACAAATTTTAGGATTGTTTGTTCTAGTTCTGTGAAAAATGCTGTTGGTATTTTGATAGAGATTGCATTAAATCTGTAGATTGCTTTGGGTAGTATAGACATTTATAAGATTATTTCTTTCATAAAATAAAAATATGTAAAATATGATACCATATACCTGAAACGTTATGGGAAGGGGGCAGGATAGGAGTAAAGAATGGGCTTAAACTTAAGTGACCATCAACTTAATACAGACTGCTATTTGTAGATGTTATATACAAAACTAATGGGAACCACAAATCAAAAAGATTTGCAGAGATATGCAGAGAATAAAGAGAAAGGAATCCAGGTATATAAATAACTAAAGAAAGCCAACAAACCATGAAAGAAAGAAAGAGAAGAAAGGATCAGAGAAAATCTATAGAAATAGCCACAAAACAAGTAACAAATTGGCAATAATCAATAGTTATTATGAATGTAAATGGACTAAATTCTCCAATCAAAAGACATAGGATAACAGAGTGGATAAGAAAACATATGCTGCCTCCAAGAGATTCATTTCAGACTGAAAGACACCTGCAGATTGAAAGTAAGGGGATGGAAAATATTTATCATGCAAATGGATGTCAAAAGAAAGCTGAAATAGCAATATTTATATTGGACAAAATAGATTTTAAAAAAGGGTTGTAAAAAGACACAAAGAAGGGCATTATATAATCATAAAGGGACAATCCAACAAGAAGACATAACAATTGTAAATATTTATGCATGCAACATGGGAGCCCTCAAATATATAAAACATGGAATTCTTTAAATTATTATTATTATCATTATAAGATTCTGTGTCTTAACCAGAATATAGAAGATTTAAATTATATACATAATATACATTTTTTAAGGTGTAAAATGTCATGCAATTATTAGGTATCTTAAAAAGTAGGGAATGACTCGGGCGCCTGGGTGGCTCAGTTGGTTGGGCGACTGTCTTCTGCTCAGGTCATGATCCTGGAGTCCCAGGATCGAGTCCTGCATCAGGCTCCCTGCTCGGCGGAGAGTCTGCTTCTCCCTCTGACCCTCCTCCCTCTCATGCTCTCTGTCTCTCATTCTCTCTGTCTCAAATAAATAAAGAAAATCTTTAAAAAAAAAAAAAGTAGGGAATGACTTAACTACTTATTAAAACCAATTGGCATGTTTTTGAATTATCAGTAGGTTTCAAATCCACTGTGAAAATATAGGAACTAGCAATGAATTAAAAACAACTTAGAAAAATCTAGTATTGGTCTATACACAAAATTCAGAATATTTTAATTATTCTTTTTCCATGCCTCATTCCCTGGGATCCAGACACCAGATTTCCCAATTTGAGAACACTTGACCCTGAAACAGACTCAAACCCATTGAATATTCAAGACCTAAACTTTGATATCAGGGTCAAAGATTACAATTTAAAAATTTTATTTGGAGTCTCAGCATAACATCATTATTCTTTTTGCTTGTTTCTCCAATTTGGTTATTTCAGAGATCATACTGTAAATGTTCTCCTTTTTTTTGAGATCCAATCCCCACATATTGTCCTCTTCATTCCCCCTCCATACATACGTACAGAAAGGTATCCTGCATTCCATAAAACTAATAGGGCCCTGCCTATTAAGAGAACCCCCTCCTCATGTCACCTGCCTGCCTCATAGATTTCTGAATATTGCATGTTTCTCCATCTCCCTGGATCTAAGCAATTGCCAAAATATACACCTTACTTCATGTGAAATCATTGTTTTTTCCTTGGAAGACCATCTATTGTTTGTTGCCATAATACTCAGATATTTCTTCCTGCTGCATTCTGATAGCTATCCCTGACTTTCTCCTAACACAAATAACTGAATTCATTTTTTCTAGTAGCAGCTCCTTCTTCTCTGAGCCTACTATCATTCCACTGTGACAAACTTGCCTCTCTATGTATGGTATCTTTGAATTTATTCTACCTAGTATATTGACCCCCTTGGGCATGAAAGTTAATGTTAATCAGTTTTAGGAAGTTTCCATACACTGTTCAATTATTATATCTGCCTTTTTCTCTCTCTTCTAGTTATGGCATTCCCATTATACAGGCATTGATACACTGAATGGTGTTCCACAGGTCTCTGAGGCTCTGTTCAATCTTTACATTCTTTTCTCTTCCTATTCCTTAGACTGAATAATCTCAATTAACATACCCTCAAGTTCACAGATTCTTTCTTCTACCCATTCAAATCTACTATTGAAAACTTCTTTTTTAAAAAGATTTTATTTACTTATTAGAGAGAGAGAGAGAGCACAGGCAGGGGAAGGGTCAGAGAGAGAGGGAGAAGCAGGCTCCCTGCTGAGAAGGGATTCCCAACATGGTACTCTATTCCAGGACCCTGGGATCATGACCTGGAGCTGAAGGCAGATGCTTAACCCACTGAGCCACACAGGTGCACCTACTGTTGAAAACTTCTTAGTGAATTTTCCATTTCATTTATTGTACTTTCCAGCTACAGAATTTCTATTGGTTCTCTCTCTCTTTTTTTTCCCTTTAAATATTTTCTACGTCTTTATTTATTTTTAATTTACTGAGACATCATTCTGATACTTTTCTTGAATTCTTTATACATGGTTTCCTTTAGTTATTTGAAAACATTATAATAGCTGATTTAAAATATTAATATTTGGGTAGTAAGTACAATATCTTAGCTTCCTCAGGGACTGTTTCCATAGACTGCTCTTTTTCCTGCATATGCATATACTGTGTGTGTTTATACTTTCCTGTTTCTTTCTGTCTTTTTGTTGTTGCTGTTGTTGAAAACTGTACATTTTTAATAATATAATGTGCCAACTCTGGAAATGAGGATCTCTTCTCTGTTACTCAGAGATCGTTTTTGTTGCCATTTGTTTTTGTTATTTTTGTTTTGCTATTTGTCTATCAAGTAACTTCACTTCCCTATGTAAAGTCTGTATTCTTTGCCAATAGCAGCCACTGAATTCTATGCATAGTTACCTTAGTGATCAGCTAAAGCATGGAATTTCTTAAATTCTTTAAGCCAGCAAGTCTTCCATCCTCATTTTAGGGGCTCTATATGTCTGTTGGAGCATGCATTCAATGCTCTGACAGTTAGTTTACAACTGTGTTGAAAAGTCTTCATTTCACACTTTCGTGGATCCTCAAGATCAGCTAGAAATTAGAAAGTAATGCCTTCTCGTGTGTTTCCTGGCCAATTCTGAACATGTAGGTAAGCTGGTAGATACCAGAAATATGCTAGAGAATTTCTAACCCCCCAAAATGACATCTCATTCTAGGATTTCCTTTTTAAGGTTTTATGACCAGATTCTTATTTGCTTCAACTGGTATTACTGCCACAGTCAACTGCAATGTTATGCAGTTGTTGATTATTTTTAACAAACACCTGAGTTAGAATTTTATTTTCCACTGTGTAATATATGAGTCAGATCAATTGATGACTTGCACTGTGAATGGGGATTTTCCAGGGAAATTCCAGGGAGGCCAAATAGTGACAGTTCTCTGGGGATGGGACATTTATGGAGATTCAAACCTATTCTGTGACCTCCAGAGGCTATTAGACTACTGGTTTTTACAGTTACCATAATTACCAGGGGGATAAGAATAGGGTAGGTTACAATGTGAAAAGCTTATTATTACAGAGACACAGATATTATTCTTGAATAAATGCTCCTTAAATTTTTGCAAGCCTTTGGTTAATTTCTGGAATTGGGAAAAAGTTCAGATTGACAATTTTTTGCCAGTGTTCTTTTTGTTTTTATAAAGGAGCAGATTTTTGGACATTATTATTCCACCATTCTAGAAGTTCCTCTCCTAGATAGATTTTGATAATACCAAATATAATCAACTGAATTCTTCTTTAAGAAGCAAATGTGCATATATAACTTTTAAAATTAAAAACTAGTTGTCTTATAGGAGATGCATTTAAATACAAAGTTTAAAACAAAGGCAAGGATGTAGACTGATTAATTTCAAATTAAAAACAATGATCTAGTAATACTGTTCATATCAAATAAATTAAATTGTTAGAGTTCAAAAAATATATATAACAAAGGAAATCATTTTATTGGGGCACCTGGGTGGCTCAGTCGTTAAGCGTCTGCCTTCAGCTCAGGTCATGATCCCAGGGTTCTGGGATCGAGCTCCACATCGGGCTCCCTCCTTCGCAGGAAGCCTGCTTCTCCCTCTCCCACTCCCCCTGCTTGTGTTCCCTCTCTCACTGTTTCTCTCTCTGTCAAATAAATAAATAAATAAATAAATAAATAAATAAATAAATAAAATCTTTAAAAAAAAAGAAATCATTTTATTGTAATACAATTTGTAACCATAAATATCTCTACAAAATAACAGCAAAACTTTTATGAAAACAATATTTCTAGAAAGTTGACAAAAAGAAATCATCATAGGAGAGATAAAAATACACTTCCATGTATAGGGACACATCAGGTTCCACACTCAGCAGGGAATGTGCTTGGAATTCTCTCCCTCTCCTCCTCCCTCCGCTTGCACTCTCTCTCTAAAATAAATAAATAAATCTTTAAAAAAACTACACTTCCATGTATAAACAAACAGATAAATATATAAAAGGGTTTTAAATCTTGCTTTTACCTCCACCCTCCAAAAGATGAATCTTGGACCAAGAGAATTAATGAGTAAATTATTTAAAATTTGTCACAAGTAAAATTAATGTTATGTAAAATATTAAAAGCACATACAAATTTGGAAAAGAGATATAATTTTATTTAATACAAATGGCAGCTCTTCATCTAAAACTTTACAAAAAATGACCACAAGAATGAATACTTATAAACATAGACATAAAGAACTAAAATAGAATGAAAAGAAATAGAATAAAATTGAAAGCAATCATCACACATGGATTTATGGGATGTTTTAATAAGTACATCTCAACAATTTATGTTTTAAAACCCCCACAAATTCCTTAATATATGCTGAAAAAGCATTTGAAAACACACTTATACCGGATCAGTTATTTAGAATTTGGAATATATGTACACCTGAAACCAATATTACACTGCATGTTACTAAATAGAATTTAAATAAAAACTTAAAAATAAATAAAATTGGGAATACTGCTATTTACTTAATGAATATATATCCACTTCCTTTGACATTGTAATTTCAGTTCTGAAAAGTAATCCTGGTATATCTAAAAGTAGGGAATATTTAAGTAGATTATAATATCTTCATATAATGGCATGTAGTTGGGTAACAATTATGTTACATTTCAGTATATTCATATACACATTTACATACAACGGAAAATGCTAAGTATTGCTTTAAAAAAAAGGAATCTATGATTGGTATGATTTTAATTTTGGAAGAAAATAAGGTTAGGAAACCAAAGACCTTCTAAGCATAAATTACAATTGGATGATTGAATTATAGTGCTGTATACTATTTTCAGATATTATCTGCATGTTCCAAAAAAAACTTTATTGATTTTACTCTGATTAGAATTTTTAAAAAACTGGATAACAATAAAATGTGTCTAGTATCCTAGATTTAGTTGTCTCAACATTTGTTTTTACCTAAGTAGCAAATAATTTCTTTACCTTGATGTGTGTTTTAGATATAAAGTTAGAGGAATAGATTTACCATCATTTTCTCTTGGTCTTTTTTCTTTTAATATGTGCAAAAATTTTAAAAGTAAAAAATAAAGACTTATCTTAGGAATCATAAGCACAGTCATGATGGTTTTCTATCATTAAAGTATTTACTTTCAGAATATTCCTAACTATTTTCATTTACAGATTTTGGTTCACTCTACAAGCAGACAAGTCTCATGGAACAGCTGGGCACAGATGCTTTTTGCATCTGGTCTCTGAAAAAGTAATCCACAGAGCCCAGATTTCTAAAAGAGCTTGCGTATGTATCAGTTTTTAAACTAGAAGAGTTCTCATAGAAGAAACATTTTTTAAAATTCTATGTGGAGATTCTAAAGTGATTTAATTATGACCTTTCTCCAGAGAAGATCACTTAAGCCATCATAAAATTTTATCTAATATTTAATAACTCTTACTGGCAAGGAACCAATCTTCCTATTGAACTTAAATCCTTTATGCGGTAGTTAGGATGGCTTCTTAGTGTTTTATCCCCCATGGTAAAGATATTCTGTGTAAACACCTTTTAAATGCAGAATGTTGGCAAGAGTTATTTCACTAAAATAGAGGAGAGTCATGGAAATACTTTGCTTTTGTTTTAGCCAATGAATACTGTAGTTATGTGGTAAAATTGTCTTCTACTCCAAATAAGTAACATTGAATAGAGAGGTGACTGAGAGAAGATCCAATCTGAATGTGAAAACATGTATAGAATTACTTTAAACATGCACATAATTACAAAGGTGGATTTTTCTAGATATAATGATGAAGTGACTTTAGATTGGACATTACCACTTAATTCTCAGCAATATAATTTCTTATGGCAGAGAAAAGAATGTATAAGTTTAAGTCAAACAAGAGTTTTTTTTGGAAGTCAACTCTGGTTCAGGGAAAACAAAAATAAAACAAAACACTTTAATCCTGGATTCAAAGGAATGTTTAGTGGTGTCAAAGAAGATTGTAGAGTGGGAAGTTCTAAGAATTGGTCCCTCCACCAAACAAAGATGGAGTTGACAAGAACTATTAGAATCAACTTTTTCATAACTCTGGAGTCTAGTCAAATACTTGTGGCTTCCAGGGGAGTGCTTGATGAAGAGGCTCAACAGTGTTTGCTATATCTTGTAGCAGCTGCCATCCCCCATGACCTGTCCCTCTAGCAGGCAGCTATAGGAATGGAAGCCTGTGTTCCTGGTGCAGCTTACTCATGCCAAAATGGAAAATAAAGATCTTATCCTCCAAAAATCAAGGTTGTGTGTATTTTGATTTGCCTGGCAGTTCACAGAAACCAGCACAAATGCTGGCAATTGTTTCAACACCAACAGACCAATGTGGCTTCCTGAGGGACATCTGTGAAAAGACTTTAAAGAGACAGAATATTTTTTCCCCTTTTCTTGTTGGATTCAGGCAATCAAGAACATCTCCCTTCAAGTCACTGGCTGACTGCAGAGATAATGAATGGAACAGAGACTTCACTAACCACAAGTGACAAGGATATAGTCTTTGTAAAAATAGTTTGGAAAAGTTGCTAAACAAATGGATGACTGCAGCCCTCAACAAGAAACAACAACAATCCCTGGGGCAGGGTGGAGAGAACAGAATTTGCTCTACAGAGTTATCACATTCCAGTATTCAAAATATCCAGTTATCAAAAACCACAAAATATATAAAGCATGCATATAAACAGGACAATATGACCCATTCACAAAAAAGAAAGAAAAGGAAAAAGAAAGAAAGAAAAAGACAAAAAAAAAAACCAACAAACAGGTTTTGGACTTTTATTAGAAGAGATTTTTAAGTTGACTACCTTAAATATGTTCGAAGGACTAGAGGAAAATTTATACAAAGAAATATAGGCAAAAGCAATCAGGAGAATGATGCATAGACAAGTAATAAAATATCAATAGATAGAATTTAGAAAAAAATATGTAACAAATTTTAGAATTGAAAAGTAAAATAACCTAATGGAAATTTAACTAGAGGGGTTCAGCATCAAATCTGAACAAGCAGAAGAAAGAGTCAGTTTAATTGAAGATAGGGCAATTGTTATTACCCAATCTGGGGAGCAGAAAGAAAAAAAGAATTTTTTAAAAATGAACAAATTCTAAGGAACCTATGGGATACCATCATGTATGCCAACATTTGCATTATAAGACTTCCAGAAAGAAATGAGAATGAGAGAGGAGCAGAAAGATTTTTTGAAAAAATAATGGCCAGTATCTTTCCAAATTTGATGAAATATATTAACATACACATTCAAGAAACTCAACAAATTAAAGCAAGTTAAATTCAAAGAGCTCCAAATGGAGACAAATTATAATCAAAATCTTGAAAGCCTCAAAAGAGAAGCAATTTATCATGTGCAAGAAATGTTCAATAAAATTAGCAGTTGATTTCTCATCAGAAACCAGGTTGACTAGAAGACAGCAGGATAATATATTTAAAATGCTGTGCCGGGAATGGCCAGCAATCCCTGTACCGACGGATGAAAGATTACTCCAAACTTTGCTGTGAAAGAGAGGAGAAGGCAAGGGGCTCAACACTCAGAGACGAAGACTCTTTGCCCTTCTTTGCTCCCGCTTTTATTGGTCCTTCAGGATAATCACGAATCCTTATCACTGTTTCTCAAGCACTTTGAGTTTAATGAAAATAAAAACACAACATACTAAAACTTATGGGATTCAGCAAAAGCAGTATTCAGGGGGAAATATATATTAGTAAATGCCTACATTAAAAAGAAAATGTTTCACATCATCTACCTAACATTACACATAAAGGAACCAGAAAAGAAAAGCTAATCCCAAAGTTAGCAGAAGGAAATAATAAGGATTAGAACAGAGATAAATGAAGTAGAAGAAAGAAAAATAAAGATTATCAAAACAAAAGTCAATTCTTTAAAATATTAACGTAATTGACAGACTTTTAGATAGACTAAGAAAAAAGAGGCAAGATGCAAACATCTAAAATCAGAAATGAAAGTGGGGGCATTGCTACTGATCTTACAGAAATTAAAATGATTATAATACTAAAGCAAATTATATGCCAACAAATTAAATAACCTAGATGAAATGGACAAATTCCAAAAAAATGCACAAAACTTACTGAAACTGAGTCAAGAAGAAATAAAATATGTCAAGAAGAAATAAAAAATGCCAATAGAGGGGGCGCCTGGGTCGCTCAGTCGTTAAGCATCTGCCTTCGGCTCAGATCATGATCCCAGGGTTCTGGGATCAAGCCCCGCATCGCATAGGGCTCCCTGCTCAGCGGGAAGCCTGCTTCTCTTTCTCCCACTCCCCCTGCTTGTGTTCCCTCTCTCAGTGTCTCTCTCTGTCAAATAAATAAAATCTTAAAAAAAAAAATGCCAAAAGATCTATAACAAGAGACTAAATCAATAAAAACCTCCCAACAAAGAAAAAAGAAAAGCCCTGGACCAGCTCTCTTCATGGGTGAATTTTACAACATTTGTTTGTTTGCTTGTTTGTTTATTCAGTGCAGTTTTATTGAAATTTTATAACATTTAAAGAAGAATTAGCACCATTCCTATTCAAACTTCTCCCCCAAAATAAGCTATTTTCTTGTTGTTTTGCTTTATTTGGTCTGCTCTTTAGAGGTAGAAGGCAGATCACAAAGCTTTTTCACTGGTTTGAAATAATAATCAGAGAAACAGTAGATATGAGAAATGCCTTTAGATTCAGTCCTTAAATACTGCCCACCTTCCCTATGTTCACACTGGGGTCATCATCTCATCTTTGTCTCCAAGTTAGTAAAGATGTAGAATGTGGTGAACGGAAGGGAAAAGGACTGGAATGTCTCACTTGTGGTTCTCAGAGGTACATTTTAGCCAACTAAGCTATTTGTTTTAATTCATTGTTGTATTATGAGATTTCCTGTTGATTTGAAACTCCCAAGGTACAAATCTGGCTCCAAATCCTGTGTTCCCAAATTTTCATAACTAATGAAACAAAGAATAAAAATTAAAAGGCAACCTGATCATATGCTAGAGGTATAAATGGTGAGGTGTTCAGAAGCGGAACATTATGGCATTTGTTCTAGCAAATATGAGAGTTACCAGTGTCTTTGCAGATTATTCTTCCAGAGTACTTTCCTACTGCCTCGATCCTATTAAGCTTTCAGAATGCGCATTTGAATTGTTCAATCTTAATAATGGCTTGAAATTTAAATATTTTTACCTAAAAATAAAAAATGATCCCATAAATCAGTGTTTCTCTTCACAGATGGCTCCACCTCATCGGAGGTATTTTGGAAATTATTTGAAGAGTTTTAGTGATATTTAAAATGATGGTAACCCCATTGGCACTTTGTGCATCAGGCAGAGGTGCTAGACCACTTGTTATTTGTGGAACAGCCCCCCGTATTTAAGAATTCCCCCTTTCTGTGTGACTCACAAATGATTCAAAGATTCATGTATGTGGAAAAGTGTATCAATAACTATTTGAGTCTAGAAACTAAACCGCATGATATAAGCGGACATAAATTATTTTTGCATGCTATAATTTATACCAAAATTCTGGGAGCAAAATTGCAGTGCAAATTGAGGAAAAGTATACTTTGCTTTGTATAGAAATTAACCAAAATTGTTTTCCATTGTCACTGAAATAACATCACATGATATCTGAGTCACGACAACAATAACCTGTGTTTGTCCGATTTGTAAATTTGGCAGGTTGTGGCAACTCTACACACAGGGGCCATCTTCTGATTACTTCAGTATGTCTCCTAGTGGAGTCAGGCTCCAGCATGCACAGATGTAAATATACACACAGATTTAAATATATTTTATTATGCATTATTCTCCTTTTATTTTTCTTTTATAATACAATTAGAATATTACTAATATATTGAATTTATTTTGAAATTTTGAGTATAGGTAGGTTATATAATGATTGAATTAATCATCAGGATAAAAAAGGACATTACAAATCATCTGTTAAAGAAAGGAGGTATTGGATTTGGTATGGTTGACAATCATTGACAACTGTATTTGAGTATTAGTGTCTTCAACATCTTCCAAGTGTAATTCATCATTCTCCAGTCCTTCCCTTACTGCAAGATCTAGGTACAATGACTTTTCGTTCCTCCACAGGCTAAAGTTTTTTCCTGCTTGAGACTAATCCTTCAGTTTGCAAGTGGCCCTGCCTGCTTTCATTGCTTGCCTAACTCTTAGTTTTCTTTTATGCCCCAACTAAAAAGTCAGTTTCTTAGAGACTTCCTTTCTCTTTCATTAAAGCCTGTATTTTTTATGCTAGAATTTATAATGTTTTACAGTCAAACATTTGTTTGAAAATTTGCTTAATTCCTGCATTCTCATTAAGCTGTAAGAACCATGACCATAGTTAAACTGTAAGGACCATAGTTTTTATTTCTGTATATCAAATGATTTTTAAAGTGTATAGTATTTAGTGGGGGCTAAACAAATATTAAATTATTTTCAAATGAAAACTGTGAATTTCAAAATATGCCTTAAAATAAAATTATCAGTTATAGGTCATTTATTTATCAAATAGTTTTTGCATGCCTACTATGTGATAATGAATGTTCTAAGCACTGAGAATATAACAGTGAACAGTTAGCAGAATTTTAAAAAAAAATTCTGGGACACCTGGGTGGCTCAGTTGGTTAAGGATCCAACTCTTGGTTTTAGCACAGGTCGTGATCTTGAGAGATTGAGCCTCATGTTGGCTCCATGCTCAGTGGGGAGTCTGCTTGAGATTCTCTCTCTCCCTTTACTTCTGCCCCTCACCTCCCCCGCTTTCTCTCTCCCCCACTAAAATAAATGAATGAATCTTTAAAAAAGAAGAGAAGAAGCTGCCATTCAGTTTACATTCCAGAGGCAAAGGTATATATTCCTATGAATATACATATATTCATTATATATTATTGTACATTCATTATATATTCATTATATTTATATATACAGTGCTATATACTATGTTAGATAGTAATCAGAGCTAACAAAAAAACTCCTATTAGGGAAGAGAGTTAGGAAGTGTTAGGAGTAGTGAGATTTTAGATTGGGCAACCAAGGTAGGCATCTTTAGGAAGTAGTACTTCAGTAGAGATCAGAAAAAGGAGGCCTGAAGGACATGAGTTGATTCACAATGGAGAATTTGAGATAAGCAGCAAATTAGAAATGAATAGCAAATAAATGAAAGAGGAAGATCAAAATTTGATAATAAAAATTGGTGGATGTTCAGCACATGTGAATAAATGGGTCCTGAAAATCAGAACATAGCCTGTATAGAAATCTCATAAGATTATACACAAACAATGAATCATGGAACACTACATCAAAAACTAATGATGTAATGTATGGTGATTAATGTAACATAATAAAAAAAAAGAAAGAAAAAGAAATCTCATAAGAGAAAATCCAAATGGATATTTTTCAAATTGTTGAGTTGGCAGCCTGACGTGTTACAAGTGGATAAAAGAAAAAGAAGAAAGAACATGTTTATTTCTCTTATGGCATACATGTCTTTCTATTCCAAAGGCTGCTATACTAATTCAGGTCTATACTCTTTCCTGAGCTGCTGTAATAACCTATGTCCACCTCACCCCAGGCATTAGCTTCAGAAAATCACACTTTGGATCACATCATGGTTTAATGCTGTGCTCCTACAGATATATCTTTTTCCTGTATTAGATACATGCATTTGCTTTGAATCTCTTCATATAGTGAACTCTTTTCTGTGTGGTCCTAATTAGGATGAGAGTTATGATGCTTCAGCCCCCCTCATTGCAATCCTAGCTGCCACAGTCTGAACTGAGCACTCCATCTTCTGGCTAGATGACCGGTCCAGCAGTGCCATAAGCAAACCCAGAAAGATTCAGTCTTTAGGGCTCATAGCAGCCAGATCACCTGCCATGTGAGATTCTCACAGACTGCCTAAACCAGCTCTATCCCTGTCCCTCTTGATTGTATGAATAAATTAATTTATCTGTTATTAAGCTATTTGGGGTCTTTTTTTTGCCACCTGTGTCCTAAAAATTTCTCATAACATATCCATCTTTTTAAAACTTTACTCTTTATTACCCAAAAAATTGATTTTCTAGTTGTTTTGCTTTTTTTTCCCCCTAGCTTTCAGATTCTTATACAAAATTCATTGAAATGGTACAGAATGGGTTGAAGTAAGGGAAATGGCACTTCAATCCCACTGCAGTGTGATTTCTTCTTTGCTCTTGGAAGTGGTCCCACGTGTATCTTTTAAGAATCCATGCCTTCCATGGAATATGAATATAGAGAACAAAGTTCAGTCTGTGGAGCCAGAAATTTAAACCTATCTAAGTCCAAATTATTTTTTATACCCTGTCTTCTACTTGTACTTAGTCAAACGGGCTCAATATCCTGACAGCTGTCATTGCTCATTCCCAATGCCATAAATTTATTTACATTGTTTCACCAGTATTTTTGTTGAGTTTAAATTTTACTTAAGTCAAATTATAGTTGGTCGAGGCCTTCCCTAACAGTTTTTGCTTGAAACTATTTTACATACCTCTCTGAACTGCTCTACCAAATAGTACCTGCACAGCTCACTTAGTAATTAATCCTATATATGGCTTTTCACATCCAATTTTGATTGTCATATTTAAAATATACATATATTTGATTGCTTTATCATTTTCTGCATTATTGTTAACATTTATGTTGTCATTTCTCCCAAACTATGTTGTAAACACATTGAAGGTAAGAATTATCATATGTTGATATTTTTAATTCCCTTTATACCTTGTGTATAATAAAACCCTTTCAAAATATATTCAATAAGTAGAAACCTAGATAGTCTACAAATGTAAAACACTAAAAATCTTGCCATACATAATAAACTATGAGGGTTACCCAATTTATAATCCTGAGTTGATTTTTGCTATTGACTATTAAGATCATCAATTTACACATCAATGCATAAATTAATTGTATACATGTAAAAAAAAAAACCAAACTATTAACAAGAGATTATTACTACCATTTTTATATACTAAACAGGGTACTGTTAAATCTTTCTATTTACTGGTTGTGTTAACATACATTTTTTCAAGTGAACAGCTGACGGACAATGTCATTCTCTGTTGGGATTCCAAGTTAAAAAGTAGAAGGGTCCTTTAAATTTTTTTATCTTATAAATATCAACCATTTCTCTAAGCAGATACATGCCATTCTTGATTCCTCTTAAAACATAAATATTCCTCCACAACTCGCAAGAATTTTTGAAATAAACATATTTTTCCTTGAAAGTATACAGTTTTTAGTCTAGAGCCACTCTCTTCCATTTTTGCATGCAGTAGTGATATAGTCTGTCCTAGAATATTTTTGCAGTTTCAAAATATGTCAAAACTCGTAATGATCTGCCTTACAAACATGAGGCCTAATAAAATTATCCACAGACTTTCTTACTTTAACTTTTTCACAGTGTAAAACTTGCTCTGTAAGATTTTCCTTATCTTCATGATTCAGTGATAACACCTAAGTTTTCTGTATTCTACTTTGAAAAGCACAGATTGTAACACACTATTCTGGGAAAGGATCTGATGGCTATTGAGAGAATTTGATCTTTAAGACAGCATTACTGATACTGATCATAGGGGAAGAAAACTTGTGTTTGTGTGCAGGTTTTTAATTGGCTAATTTAATAAATAATGCTAATATGAACTCTGGCTCTCTTGAAACTCAATGTCACGACAGTATCTGAAGTTACACAAATAAGCAAATGACCTAAAGAGACATTTGAAAGGTATTAATATAATAACTAAGTATATCTGGTTTAGGGGGCTCAGTCGATTAAGCGGCTGCCTTCAGCTCAGGTCATGATCCCAGGGTCCTGGGATCTAGCCCCACATCAGGCTCCTTGCTCAACGAGGAGTCTGCTTCTCCCTCTCCCTCTGCTGCTTCTCTCTCTCTTTCTCTCTCTCTGTCAAATAAATAAATAAATAAATAAGTAAATCTTAAAAAAAAGATTTAAGGGGCACAAATATATATTCAGAATAAGTAAGATATCAACTCTAATAGAGGATATAAATCAACCATCAAAAAGTCTACTAGAAAACAACATTTTTAAAATACCTAACTGAAAGTTCAAATTTCCTAATTTTGTGCTGAAGTGAATATATTAATACATGAAGAGAAAAGACTGTTGCATTTAAATCTCAGAAAATACATTGGCATTATGCCTTAAATATATCATTGCACTGATAAAAATAAGAAGCTAACAATAAAACATATATTAAATCTACACATTCTCATCAGTGACTTTTTTTGAGAGAGAGAAAGAGAGAGACAGAGTGCCAGTGAGGAGGGGCAGAGGGAGAGGGAGAGAGAGAGAATCCCAAGCAGGCTCCATGCCCAGTGTGGATCCCGATGAAGGGCTCAATCTCATGACCCTGAGATCATGACCTGAGTCAAAATCAAGAGTCAGATGCTTAACTGACTGAGCTACCCAGGCACCCCTGATCCACACATTTTCTATCAATATGAGTAGTTGATAGCTACACCTGATTACAAAAGTAAACATCTGCATGGAACATAACACAGTTTTTATAACTTTATAGATAATTTCACAGTCTATACTCACCTAAATCACCCAATATAGTCTGTATTTTACAAAAATAGATTAAAATTAAATTAAAATATAAACATTAAAATTTAGAGCAATGCCAAAACAAGCAAACAGGGCAAGCCATAACTCTCTAAATCTCCATTGATAGAAAACATTTTTTATTGGAATTTTATTACTTTCAAGTCAATAATCCATCTGTTACCAAAAGCCTTAAGATTATACTGACACACAAGATCCTTTAAGTCTTAGAGTAGTAGACAAAGATGTCAATAGCTGACCCAGCAATTCCTCTTGTAGTCATGCTGCAAAATTGCAGCCATCCCTGGCTCTCAAATATTTGCCTCATTAGCATTAAATGTTGAGTAGTGGCATTACTTCTGTACAGATTATCTGCTACGATTCAGACAGGGCAGGCACAGAGGAAAATATCATGGGTCACCTATTCTTGTTTAAGAAAAGAGAAAATTGATAGCACAAAGTGTCTTTAGTCATTACTACCTAATATATCTGAACCTTTATATCATAAGCCACAACATGCTAAAAAATAGTGAGTACTGGACAGTTACAAACATTTCATTATAATCTTCAAATGTCTACAATGTTGCCCCCCCCTTTTTTTACCACCTATTAACATTGAGATCCTAAACTTCCTCCTTTTTTATCAATCCAGATCACATATCCTGCTCTTCACCTAAGTAAAGCTATTTTATGTTTTTCATCCTTTGTAGTTGCTTGTTTCCCTTATTTCTTCTATTCCTCTCTTGTTCTAAAACCATTTAAAATGATCTCATTAATAAAGTGTTCAAAAGGAGCTGATATTTCATTGTTTCTACTATTATTGTTTATATAACACTGTTTAACCTACTTATGAAATCATTCTCTACCACATCTCACCTTCACCTCTATAGACTGAATTCCCAACATGTAACTATCATATCTTTCCCGGATAATCTTTATTTGCTGTTATAAGCAAAAGAAAAAAAAGAGAAATGGTTTAGAAATGTATAACTTTTTAAAGTATTTTCTTTCAAAGTATTCCCATAGTAACCCAGTTACTAAGTAGAGCAGAAATTTTAATTCTCATTTTTAAAAATGACTAAGTCTGATACCAGTTGACTTTGTCTTTGTCTATGCTTTTCTTTATTCTCTATTCATTCTTTAAAATCATAGCTTAAAATAATGATTTAATTGCTACTTCTCTGGCAATTTCTCTAAGTTATGGGTCAGGTATCAGAACTGATTATTTTATGAATGAGGAGAACTACCAAGGGGAATGGATGGGGTATGTGCAGAAAATTAAAGGGTTTTAAAGATAAAAGTTAGTAGTTTTATGTACAACATAATACTTGCAAGACAGAGTTATCACTGTTTCAGGGGCTGCTAAATTGGAATAAAATTCTTCGTATGTTCCCATGATGGAGTTTGAGCTTTATTTCTTTATTCTACCCTATCTTCTAACCTAGCTTACAATATACCTTGTTTGTACTAAGCTTATTGTTATATCTTTTGATGTCTGCCTTGTGATTGTATCAAGTATGACCTTTTTGTTTTTACATCAGCTACCTGCTCTTTTTTATTTGCTTAGAGTAAAACAAAATAATTTCTTAAAATGCTTGTTATTAGCACATATTTATTTATTTAAAATTCCACATGGCTCAACTCATTTATAAGAATTGGAGAGAAAGAAAACAAGCCATAGACTTTCTAGGTATCTCTTCAGCCGATACGAAATTCAATAAAGGTTTTCCTGTGTCTGCTTACAAAGCACGTCATAGAAAAAACATCCTGGAATTTTGTGAAATAATATTGAACTGCAGTGCTGAGACAGTTACCTGAATTTTAAAAGAATTCAAAGGGACAAGATCCCAAACTACCATGCAATGGTTTTCTATATTAACTAGTCCCACACATGGTAGAATATATTTTCTAAGGTTGCCTCTCACCTTTCATATTACAATACATAATTGGATGTATGGCATCTCTGGAATAATATTAAGACAAATTTATTTATATAATTTATATGAAGAGAAGATATTGTCAGAGATATTACCTGAGATGGCTGATTTCTAGAGAGAGAGAGATGAGGAAAACAATGGGCAATTAGTTTCTAACATAACATTCATATTTTTAAAGAAAATATGAAAAAGGAATTTTTTCATGGAAAGTAAACTATTATATTTTGCTCTATGTAGATATAAAAGGTAAAATAACAACAACAACAACAATAATAATAATAATAATAAAGCCAAGAAACATAAACTGAGCCTAGGCATATGATGAAAGTTAAAAAACAATTTTTAGTGTTTCACTTTGGTCACTCAAAAAAGAACACCTGAACAAAAGAACAAAATGATCCAATTCAGTAACACACATGTGAAAAAGCATCACGGTGTTTAAAGTTAAAACCAAATACTCACATTATGACTGAAAGAGCTAAAATCACCTAAAGGAAAGAACTGACTAAATTTAATTCTGATTGCCTGGCTAGGAATTTACTCTGCTGACATAAGCAAAGGTTGAGTGGAAAACTAGGAAAATAGCTGCATTAGATAGAAAGAAATATTAGACTTTCTATTTGAATAGGTAGAGATTAGATTATGCCAAGATGTGTGCCTTGGGGAAAGTCAACAATCCTTCTAAGTCAGAGTCTCCCAAATCATAAAGTGACAATAATATATACTCAAGAATTTATTGTATCAAATGTGAAGGTTCTTCATAATTTATGAAGAACTCTGCAAATTCAAAGCATCTGAATGTTTATTAGGAAAAAGACAATCCTCTGGTAGACAGATACAGATGCCAGTCATGGTCATTACCCATACTTTGTGGGGACAGAGGCACTGAACTCAAGATTTGTATCCGACATTCTACTGTGGAAGAATTGGGTTGGACTACTAATAAACTGTTAATTGTGCTCTCTCTCTTTTGGCCTGAAGCCTGACAACTTAGAAGGGCAGCTTCAATGTCCTATGTGTGTTAACACTTGAATGACAAGAGGACCTCTAAAGCTTATCTAAGGAAAAGAGCATGTCCCTATGGCTGAGAATGCCCCTGCTCTAAACTTCCCATCCCTTACCTCCTTTCCTCTGGGCTCCATGCTAATTCCCAACTAGCCTTTTAAAACTAGAGAATGAGGAGGGGATAACTACTTGAGCTGGAAAACATTTGTCTTACTGCCGTATTTTAGCAGTTCCAAGGAAAAGTAAGAGAGAGAGCTAAGTAGAGCCATAAACTAAAAGTAAGGGTCAAATAACCAGGAGAACATTGTCCTATTATCCAATTTTATTTCCAATTTCTAAACCTCTCTCCTTAGAACCCTCACCCTATAGCACTGTTGTCTTATTATGAATTTAAATGCCATTTTGTCCTATTTAACATTGAAACTGCCCCCTTTTGAGCATGGGATGAGTTATGAAATGGTAGTTGGAGGAAGAAGAAAGCTTTGCGGTCTCTCTAGTTTTTAATATACTGGTAATATTTATAAATATCATTTACACAGAAGTAAGATAAATATAGTAAAGGTGACTTTTTGCTTCTTAAGTTCTTTTTAGCCACCTAAAGATTTTTGACCCATATTCTTTTTTTAAAGCTTTTTTTTATTTATTCGTGAGAAACAGAGATAGAGAGAGGGAGACAGAGGCAGAGGGAGAAACAGCCTCCCTGCAGAGCAGGGAGCCCAATGTGGGGCTCGATCCCAGAACCCTGGGATCACAACCTGAGCCAAAGGTAGATGCTTAACCAACTGAGTGACCCAGGAGCCCTATTGACCCTTATTCTTAAGCCAGAACTATATATCCAAGAGTTGGGTGATTCATAGCAATGAAAAAAGCAAGTGGGATGTACAATATACAAAAACTTTCTCTAAGACAAATTATCTTAGTATTAAGAGGGTCTTTTTCTAATCTACTCTCTAAGAGGCATTGAGATAGGATGCTTGAAAAATAAAACTGGTGGCAGCAAAAAATTTTTCCCTCTTTGAGTATTCATGGAAAGTCATCTTGAATTCTTTTCATGTAGAGTTATGTTGGAAAAGACAAATAACCTTCTTGTAATTCAGTTAAACTCTCTGTAATCTTGAAGATAATAGCAATTGCTAACTTAACTCTACTTCACTAAATTGTAAGGATCAAAAGAGATTTAATTAAATTGAACAAAGACATATTAAAGATAAAGAATGTCACAGTTAGTGTTAGACTCTGAGAATAAAAGAGTGAATAGAACTGAATAGAACTATTGTCCCTACCCTCATGGAGCTTATAGTCTAATGGGAAAGATAAACTGATACAAATAATCAACACTATAATCAGTTATCTATTGGCTGATAATACTGCATTATAGATGTAGGAAGGTGCGGGAGGGTCAGTAATGTATCCTCCAAACTGAGAAGATGCTTTGAGACAAAAATGGTACGAGCCACTCCATACCATTTATATAGAATTTTATTCAGGGTAACATCCTGATGGAAGATCGGGGGCACTGATGGAAGAGTCAGGCGGTACACAGCTATTCTCTGCCCCATTCGCTACCAAGTCCAGAACTTAACCCATAGTTTTTATAGAGCAAGGGGCATTGTGGTGAGGTCAAAGGGTAGTTATCTAAAGTGGTGCCTTCTGTGCATCAGTCATCTCTACTAGTTACCTAAAGTGGAACCTTCTGTGTGCCGCTTTAAGGAAGATCAGCACAAGCCTTCCTGCATTCCAGTCAGTGAATACATTGACCTCCAAGGGACCTAGAACACATAGCCCCAAGGGAAGTCATTGCTCCCGCATGAACAAGATAGAGGGCCAAAGTTGGAGTCAGTGTTGTCAGCACTCCTACACCATAACCACAAAACCACAGTGGCACATAAAAATAAGGGATTATTAATCACCTAGGTGGGCAGCTGGGTGGCTTTCCTGGACTTGGCTGGACTCATTCATATGCAGTGGGGGTGGCTGGCTATAAAATGATCCAGGATGATCTTGTTTGGGACAACTGGGGCAATGTGATACTGACTACACATCTCCCAACTCAGAGCAGTAAACCTTGGGCATATTATTTTGGTGATGTCAGAGATACAAGAGAGATCAAAGGAAAATTAAGCATCCTTTCGAGGCTTAGACTCAAAACTGGCTCACCACATCATCATTTCTGCCTCATTGCAATAGCCAAATAAATCATATGGCTGATCCCAGAATCAATGGATAGGAAAATTGACTCCATCGCTTTAGTGATAGGAAATGTAAGGATCAAAAGGGCTTGAATAGAGAAAGGGGTAAAGAGTTAGGGTCATCAGTCTCCCATACACCCACTTGTATATGCATGATCATGAAGTTTGCTCCAATGGAAACAGATAACATTATTACAATGGATACTGACACCGATGGAGAGAAGTTTTGGGAGAGACATGAAGCTTTGGGAGTCAGCATTACATATAAATTACAGGCTGTATTAATTTTTTTATTGCTGCTCTTCCAAATTGCCACAAATTTAGCAACTGAAAACAACATGACTATATTATCTCAAAGTTCTGTAGGTCAGAAATGTAGTCAAGATTTTGCCTGGTCTGGATCTTATCTGGAGGTTCTGGGAGAAAATTTGTTTCCATGTTCATTCAGGTTATTGGCAGAATTTAGTTACATGCAGCACTACGACTGAGGTCCTTGTTTCTTTGTAGACTGTCAGTCTGGAGCTTCTCTCAGATCTGTAATGCCTCCTGCATCTCTTGTCATTTTGCTCCCTTCAGTTTTGAAGAGAGCAATGGCAGGTTGAATCCTTCCCTGTCTTATTTCTGCCATATCTCTCTTACTGCAACTGGAGATAGTTCTCTGCTTTTAAAGGCTATATGACTAGTTTGGGCCTACCAAGGCAATCCAGGATAATCTCTCTATTTTAAGGTCCATAGATTTAATTACATCTGCAAAGTCCCATTTTCCCTATAATGTAGCATATTCACAGACTCTAGGGATTAGGGTGTGAATATCTTTAGTAGGTCATTCTGCCTATCATTGTCTACCTGCTGACTCCCAAAGCTTCATGTCTCTCCCAAATGCAAAATACATTCATCCCATCCTAAATTCCCTAAAGGTCTCCTCCCAGCATCAGCTTGAATTCCAAATTACATCTAAATCTCATCAGCAAAGAAATTATCATCTAAATAATGTGAGGAAAGTAAAGCATCTAAATCATGAGGTTGAGGTTCTTGGTATAGTCTATTAAACAACTGCTGAGGCACAATTCCTCCTCCATCTTTGAACCTATGAAACTAAAGACATGAGTTATCTGCTGCCATCATAGAGTAGTAGGACATACATAGATTGTGGTTATAGAAACCCTCATTGAAAAAGTGGGAAAATGGAGAAGACAGATTCAGCAGTCCAAGCTTTTTGAAACTAGAGGCAAGCAAACTACATTAGTTAGGAATAATCTTCCTTAAATTCTTGGTTCTCGGCTCCACCCTCAGAATCATTATTTCTTCTTCGTGAAATGTGGCATGCATTTAATGCTGAGTGAACAGACTTTTATCAGCCTGTTTCCTGCTGGTAGAACTTTGGAAGCTACAGAAGGATTCACTCCATTAGACAGAAGCCATGTCCACAGATCTTTTGGAGACAATCATATATCTGTTTTTAGTTTCTGTTGAGATAACTGAAGGAAATGATCTTAAGCTTCCCATGGGGTACTGGTTGGATTGAGGGAATCTGTGAGACACAGCCTTGATCTCTTCAAAGAGCCTTTGTGTGACTGAGTACTTGGACCTGTTGCCCTCTGGATAGGCTGAAAATTTTCCAAATCTTCATGTTCCAATTTCTTTTAGCTGAATAGTTCTTCTCTCAATTTATGTCATTCCTCTTGCATTTTATTACAAACAGCAAGAAGAAACTAGGACTCAGCTTGAACACTTTGCTTGGTAATCTGCTCAGTTAAATATCTAAGTTTATTATGCACAGGTTCTGATTTCCACATGTTCTCAGAACACCATTACAGTAAGCTTTCTGGCACTAAATAACAAAGATCCTCCTTTTTCAAGTTCCTATGTAACATGTGCCTCAATTCTTTCTGACTGCTCACCAGAAGTATCCTTGTCCAGATTTCCATTGATAGTCTATTAACAGAAATTTAGACTTTCTGTAAGGCGATCTTCAATTTCCCATAGTTCTCACTACTTCCTTCTTTTTATTATTATGTTATATTAATCACCATACATTACATCATTAGTTTTTGATGTAGTGTTCCATGATTCATTGTTTGCGTACAACACCCAGTGCTCCATGCAGTACGTGCCCTCTTTAATACCCATCACCAGGCTAACCCATCATTACTTCCTTTTGAATCCTCATTGATAAAGGCTTTGTTGTCCATTTTTTTTAGTAACAGTCTTTTCAAGGCACTCTAGGCTTATATTCTTCAAAATTCTTCCAAATCTGCCTACTGCGCAAATCCAAAGCAACTTCCACAGTTTAAGTATTTTTTATAGCATACTCCTATTTCAGATACCAAAATCTGTATTTATTTTCTATTGCTGCTATTACAAGTGTCAAAAATTTTACAGTTTAAAACAACATTCATTTTATTTTACAGTTTTATCGATCAGAAACGCAAATATGGCATAACTCAGCTGAGTCCTCTACTTAGAATCTCACAAGGTCTAAACCAAGGTGTCTGCAGGGCTTTGCTTATTTCTAGAGGCTGTGGGGGTAATTCACATCCAGGCTCATTCTTGGCAGAATTCATCCATAGACACTTGAAAGACTAAAGTCTCTGTTTTCTTGCTATCAGCCAGACGCCTCTTTCATCTCTTCAAGGCCACCTGCCCTTGGCATTTTGCCTCCTCCATTTTTAAAGCCAGCAATAGCTGGTCAAGTCCTTCTGACACTTCAAAGTTCTCCACTTCTCTTTTTGCCACATATTTCTAATTATAGTGAGAGAAATCTCTCTGTTTATAGGGGTTCATTTGAATAGATTGGGCCCATCTAGATAATCCAGGATAGTCTATCTTAATGTCTGTACTTAGTTACATCTGCAAAGTCACTTTTTTCCATGTAGTGTAGCTTATTTACAGGATCCATCAATAAGCATATGGACATTATTGGAGTGGGGTGGTGGTGTGCCTACCACATAGACCTTCTTTTACATCCTCATAAGAAGCTAGATGGGTTCTTTCTGCTCAAACTGAGCAATAGGTAAAACTCAAATGTAAAATTTCAAACACTTGGGAGAATTCAAATAACATTCTTGATTCACAGTGACAAATTAGAGTTAAACTGGGATTAATCTCTAAAATATTCCGAAGAAGAAAAACTAAATTTGGATGATAAGAGTTTTATTTTATTTTTATCTCTGCGATTCAGGAAGCCAGTGGGATAAAGGAAGTAGTTTCCTAATCTATCACTGTTATCAAGAAATTGTTTAAGCATGGCAATGCTAGGGGACAAAATGGTCAGCATTAGCTAGTCTTCTAGTCAATGGCAGATGAAGGTTAAAAATATGAGGCCAGGAGAATGGCTTTATATTGGACAGTGCAAGTAGTTGTACTGCCCTTTGAAGCACTGACACCTATGGGTTCTGGGATGGGGGTGGAAGGGGAAGACATGAAATGAAAAGGAAATGTTATGACTTGAGTGGTAAAGGTCAGCAGAAGGAGTTTCAGTTCTAGCTCAGATAGTAGTAATTACTCTAGCTACAAGACTGTAAAAATGACCCCTCGAATGATGCTTTTTCTAGCAATGCTAATTACATCATCTCATCCAACATTAGAAGAGGAATCAGAGTAATTGGTGTGGCCAGATGAATTCAAGGGACTTCCTGACCTCATTTCAATTGCAGCAAATAACCCCAGTGAGATGAAACATTTCTGCAGCACTGAGGAGTTGCTCAGTACATGAACTCGGTCTGGCAGACTGCTGTATAATGACTTGCTAAGGAAGAATTTACTGAGAATTTATTTCCCGTGTATGTTTTTGGACGTAAATCCACCTGGCACCCTAAACCATGGGGAAGATAGAAAATAGCCCCTCAACAAGTGTTGAAATAGAGCTAAAACTGCCAATCTGCTTCTCAAGTATGTGAGAGAAACCATCTGGTTGTGTCTTCAAAGAGTGTTTTCTCAAGAGTAATTTAGGTGAGAACCACTAAGCAAAGTGGAAAGGATCTGTCACCTGTGAACAAGATGACATGTTCATCAGATAACAGGCACATGCCTCTGCAGATATAAAATTGGGCACATCAAGAAATAAAAAACTGGGCAGGGGGGAGAGAGAATGCAGATGGGTTTTAATTTTTTTTAACTCAAAATGAATAGCTAATGAGTAAAGAGATGAAGATGAAATTTAAAAATTGTCAATTAAACAGCTGTTGCCTCAAATACCTATCACTGAAAATTTCACCATTTCAATAAAACTTTCAGGAAGATTGTTACAGAAGTACCAGTCTATAATAAAAATAAGCCACTGTATTTGTCATGTTTATGAACCATCTTAAAGGAAATACTTTTTGTTTATAAGTAACATCATGAAAAACTATAGAATAATGTATAAGTCATTTAATGGAAAAACCTCGACTAAACTACTTGACCTTTGACATTTACTTATTTAGTCGTTCAATTTATATGATTACGTTACTCTTCTTCTAAGAAATGTTTGTTGGTTCCCACTTACCTGTAGTATAAATTTCAAAGTCCTAGCATTTATTATATGGCTCCAGTCTTGTGTTCACCTGTACTTTCTGACACACCCTGCGAACCAGCTTTGTGGACTATCTCATGATTCCAAACAAAACATTTTTCTGCCTTTGAGTGTGCTCTATTCTGTCTGGAATGTCCTTCTCAGTCCAATTGGCTTAAGAACTACATTAAATAGTAACACTCCACCCTCAAGATGTCTTCAATAATTTCAAACTGAACTAATCATTTCTATATTTTTTATCACCTCTCTTATGGATTTAATGCATATTTTGAATGAAACACAAAACAAAAGGGAGTAATCATTGTCTTTGGAGTTAAGTAACTATGGTTCAAATACTGGCCTCATCATGTTCTAGCTTTATGACCTGAAAACATCTTTTCTTCTATATGAAACTTAAAAAAAAAAATCAATGCTTATATTATAAGTACATTAAGAATATTAAATGGATACATACAGGGAAGCCACTGTGCTTAGCTGTTAGTACACATTCAATACATGTGCTTTTCTTCAAACTTATAGCACTATGAATATGTAATTTATATAACTCTAATCTCACTTGCCTGTGACTACAAAATAAACTTACATTTTGTTTTTTAAGCCCATGTTTTTATGGTATAAGCTCACACTAGCCTATTTCCTAGAAGTAAGTCCCACTCCATGTCTTATTCTGTTATTTTTGTTTGTTCCTGAGAAGGAAATGAATGAAAGAATCAAGAATTTATTTTACGTAGGTGGTGTTTTAGATACATAATATGTGTGTATTTGAAAGTGAGTGTTCTGGAGACCAAGGGAGAGTAGAGTTTTGGGAGCACAAGAAAGACTGATATGTTTGCTATTTCTCTTAATAGGATAGCTGGGTCCTTGTGTATCAGAATTGGTCACAGCCAAAACATTTCTAAATAATCACTTGGGAATCTCAAGAATCACATTTTTCTTCCATTCATGTTGGATTCATGCATTGAAAGCATGCAGAGTGAATATTTTTTCTTAGGTATACAAAAGATTTTTGAGACTCCCTGGCAACTTAATAGAGAAAATAGAATATTTTATAAAATATAGATCAAGAGACTCTTGTATTTCTGTGTTATAACTTCATATTTCTTTCTTTTTACTACTATCTTTATGTGATCAAGTCAAACAAAATTCAACAAGAAATCTCAAGATAGCTAAAAGGTAGTTTTTGAATTGAGGAAGTTATCACGCACGCATGCGAGAGAGAGAGAGTGTGTGAGAAAGAGAGAGAAAGGATTCTGAAGGGGAAGAAAATATAAGAGTGAAAATTTTACTTTAACAAATGAACCCTTTTTATTTTTGATTTATGATTCCCTATTTATTCTTACCTATCCTTTTCATTTCTAAGGGTTCATTATCTGTCATTTTACCAATTTCCTACTCTCATTTATTTCAAACTGACTTTGGTTATAACTTACTGATATTTAACATATTGCTTAGCTAACAGTTTTTTTTTTAATTTGTTTTATAATATTGGTCACTCTGGGAATGTCATTCAGCATAATTATATATCCCTTTGTTCTCTTATTTTCTTTGACTCAAAACTGTGAAAGAAAAGTTGTCATTTCTTGTATCACAGTACACATTTTGCATATTCTTCTGTTTTCTTACATCTTAGTAAAACTGCCTTTTCTAAACAAAAAGTATTTGTCTCAGTTACCCAACAGTCCCACCACCATTGCACCACCTCTAGTTACCACCTCTAGTTAAATATAATTGTATATTACCACCTCTAGTTAAATATAATTGTATATTTTTACTTATTACCACCTCTAATATATTATATATTATATAATTTAATATGTTCAATTATATTTAACTAGAGGCATATTTAACCTCTAGTTAAATATAATTGTATATTTTTATATATTCTCTAGATTTTCCTTGATATCTAGCCTTATATTTGGAGTCCTTTTTTCCTCCTTTTTCAATGACATCAACCACCAAGGAGAATTAAAATTTGTGCTTTCCTGGGGTGAGGTACAGATTGCCAAGCTTAAAATTTTGGTCTCCAGCCATTTATTGACATCATTCACATCATTGTCTATAAGACAGTAACCTAGAAGCTGTGGGGAATTGCAAAAAACAAAACAAAACAACCCAGTAATCTCTATCACTATCCCAAAGAACATAAGCAATAAAGGAAAAGCAAGGGGGGGGGGAAGCAGCTTTAAAAAGATACTTAACTGTTATAATTGAGTAAACAGAGATGATCAAGGAGAAAAAAAAACATAGAGATCTTTCCTAAATGAAGATAATAGAAAAAGGCTGCATCTGTTCTACTTTAGATAGTGATTTAGTGGAAGGGACAAAAAGATGTATATCAGGTAAGTAGACAAAGAAGAGAGGTATAATCATGGAAACTCAAACGTGATACAGTGAATATTAATTTTCAAGAAATATAGGAAGACGAGATCAGTGATAACTAACTGGCAGCTGGCCAGACTCATGAGTGAGCATGGCTGAGATTAGAAAAACTGGCCACCGGAGTCCAGACAAACTGCTGACCCACAAAACAGTGAGTTAAGTGAACAGTATTGTTTTAAGTCTCTAAATCAGCTAAGAATTTAATTCAATATAAAATGATGTGCATCAGTTGACAAATGTAAAAGTTTAAGTGCTTTATTTGAACAAATATTTTATTATATAGCTGTTTTAGACAGTGGAATCACAGTAATAAAACAGTTATAAGTCTCTGCCCTTGTGAAGCTTATATTCTGGAAGGAGTGATGCACAGTAAACAAAGAGAGTGATGCTTGTAATGTCAGATGTTGATAAATGCCATGATAAAACTAGGAAAGGTCACTAGGAATTACTGTGGAGAGATGGGAGGAGATGTGGTTTTAGTTAAGATAGTATTACAAGGTTGAGTAACTTCCTGTGCACACATGCACACATGCGCACACACACACACACACACACACACAAAGAGAGAGAGAGAGACAAGATGGATTCCATACTCAAAATGTAGTCCAGACGTTGAGACTGTTGACCCTTCATATACCAAGAAAATTTAAGAGAAGGCATATCACTTATGCAAAGTACTCCTAAGGGAGAGAAGAGTGGGCAGAAGACTTGTGCTGGCTTGAAATGGACAGAGGAAGTAGGTTTGGCCTTTCAAGCTGTAAGGGGGTGGGAAAAGTTCCCATGTGCAAGCTGGAGATTTGCAAGTTTTGAGAAGGGGCACACATGGGCTTTCTTGTCAGCCTGTCCTGATAGGGGGCCAAAGAGGAATGGAAGTGAATATTTTAAAAGAAATTTTTCATTTTCATGAAAAAAATGAGTCAGACTCTTTATTACTGTTGATCAGAGAGGCTTTACTGAAAATGTGACATCTGACAAATGACTTAAAGGATATGAGATGTGGTCTAATAAAGAATTTTTGGGCTTTGTCTCAGGTTTCTGGCACAGAGCTTCTAAAACCCCTAGAATTTCCTGACTGAAGAGTGTCTGTTAAGCAAATGAGGTGACTTACAGTGGGCTACTAGACAGCTTCAGCATGGTTTCCAGAAAGACTAACAATGTGATTAGAGAGTTGGGATCTGGGGCCCACCCATCCTCCACAGAGGGTTGAGTTCAGTCACATGACTGATGATTTTATTAATCATGTCTACATAATGAAGTTGCCCCCAAAAAACTCTGGGCATTGAAGTTCAGAAGAGCTTCCTGGTTGGTGGACATATTAACGTGCCAAGAAGGTGACATAGCAGCCTGAGTCCATGGGGAGAGGATATGGAAGCTCTGTATTTGGGACCCTGCCAGACTTTGCCCTACATATAGTGCTTTTCTGAGTTCTGTGGGTCATTTTAGTTTATTATTGAATCTTAAGGGGTTGAAGAAAGCCCTGAATTTATAGCCAGTTGATCAGAAATACAGGGGGCCTGGGGATCCCTGAAGTATGACAGGCATCTGAGGTAAGGATGGTTTTATGGAGGACTGAGCCCTTAACTTGTGGGTTCTGATGCTAACACTGAGTAGTTAGCATCAGATTGTATTGCAGTATACCCAGTTGTTGTTACAATAGTTGGGTTTTTGCCAGATTGCAGAGGGACAGTCTTGTACAGGAGGAAGGACAAAGAGCTTCCCTAGCAATGGGAGCAAGAAAGTCAAAGATCTTAAGGTAGGAGTGTGCATGGTGTGTTCCAATAATAGCAAGTTCATCATTGTGGCTTAAGAGAGTTGAGGAAACTAGATGAGTAGTGCATGAGATCAGAGAAGTAGAAGGGAATCAAAACACAAGGGGACCTTGTGGGCCATTGTAAGAATTTTTTTCTTTTACTTTGAGCAATACCAGAGTCTTAAACTAGAGAAGGAGCAAAACTTGACTTAAAAAATAAAAGAATTACTGCTTTTGTTTGTTTTTGCTACATGGAAAGGCAGGTAGAGGGAATCTGCTAGTAGGCTATTATAATAATAAGACAAGGGATAATAACTTGGCCAAAATTTAACTATTGTGATCAGAAGAGTTAGGATTCCACATATATTTTAGAGGCAGAGGGGGAAAAAAGGATTTCTGATGGATTGAATATAGAGTTTAAGGAAAAGTGGAGTCAAGGGTGAAGAACCTGTCTGTGCCTTCTAAATTAAAGCCCAGTTGGAGCTGAGTGAGGGCTTCATCTTCTGAAAGGGCCTGGAAGATCCAGAGTATGCCCTCACGTCACGTATCTCATCAATCTGTGCTGTCCTGTCAGTTGAGTGTCAATTTTCTGATTTAGACTCATAAAGCGAAACTGTCTTATTTCTATGTGATTGAAACTCAGCAATACAAATATATGACAGTGTCCTGCCTTAAAATATAGATATATACATAAAAGAGTCCAAATATTCCTTTCTCCTCCAGGGGATATATTATCAAAATTTTGCTTCTAGGTTATTAATGAGAAAAATAGTATCATATTGCTATTGTACTCAGGTTTGTATTTCAATAAAAATGTCACTCTGAAAACAAATGCATAGTAAAAAATAATCCACTATAGACATGATTGTTCATGAAGGTTTGGTGATCTTAAATATACTCTGTCTATATTTGGGGAAAATTATCTTTCCTGAAACCACACCTTCATTTTCTATAGTATCTCTATAACATGTGCAAACACATTTAGGTAAATTTTTAATGAAGGATTTCTGGATTGTAGAGTACTAGTCTAGCCTAGTACTCTAGTACTAGAGTACTAGAGAATTTCTGGATTGTAGAGTACTAGTCTAGCCTTTTGCTCAGTGTTTGATCATAGCCAGGCACTTAACATTCTCAATTCTTTTATGATCTCCATTGTAAAATACAGAAATTTATTTTGTAAATTGCCCTGGATATTTTCTAATCCAGAGGTAATACGTAGACAATTGTTTTGATAAGTTTTTATTTGATGCTTAATTTGATTTTACCGAACAAAGTGCCCTAGGCAATATTATGTCTTGTTTTTGTTTTCTGATTGGGATTCAGAATAATCAGCTGTGTTGATAAATTTTGCTGTATACACAAATTTTCTCTTCCTATGCTCCCGCCTGCCCACCCCCCACAAATACACATACCACATTCACACACATACATGCATACACAATCAATAAACAGAGGAGGGATTCATTTTCAGTCAAATAATTTAATGCCTGTTGGAATATCTCCGTGAAATATGTTAATTCATCATGTCTACTGTAATGGTTAAAAGAGCAAGAGCCAGCATAATATGTTCTCAACCCTATTATTTCTTGATAATTGTACTCATTTTTATTCTCCTTTAGGAATGTTGTAGTGATTATGGAGAGCATTATCAAGTGGGGATTAAAAGAATAATAATAATTACAGTAGAAAATTTACATGATTTACAACATGACAAGTTTTCACATAAAATTCTCATTTCTGACTTTTAATCTACTCTAATGTTGTGCTAATATTACTCTTTATTAACACAATTTTGACATTTTCCTTCACCTTTGCATACAAAAATAACTGCCTCTTTCTTCTTAGAAGGCTTATAACATACAGCTCTAGACCTTTTTAGCATCTTTCTTCTTTTGACATTTCTTAAATTGAATAATGGCTTTGAACTCTTCTGGAAGAAAGCCTTGAGGCAAAATGAGAGAAAAAAAATAAAAGAAAAAAATGCCAACTGTATTTACTATTTGTGAGAAATACAAAATTTGAGATAAAACAAACAACTAAGTAGTTTTCACAGTAATGACAATTCCAAAGGAAATGCATGAAGCTAGAAATCAGAAGTCCTCACAATCATTTTCTCCTTAGGTACAGTATTCCTATTGCACAGGAATGTTAGAATAAAATTAACTACATTAGATAATATATGAGAGCCCTTTGAAAACTCTAAAGTGCTACATAAATGTATTGTTTAATTATTCAAATGAAATTAAGGAATTTCTTTTAATAATACAATTCTTTTTGATACTTCAAAAGCATGTGTTACATTATATTTAGGCAAAGTACTTGGCAAGGTCCAAGATGAGCAAAATGCCATTCTTCCCCACAAGTTATGCACAATCAAATGGAAAGACATCGTATACAAAGTTAATATTTAAAAGAGTAGGATTAATTACATGACATGTTAATTGCTAGGTTCTAAAGAGAGAAGGAATAGCATAATTAATTCAGAGCATAGCACCAGTAGTGTCATGAGAAAGGTAATTTACAGGGTGTGTCATTATAGATTTCTTCATTACAATGTCAAAAGTTTTAAGGGGCAAATGTGGGAAATATTTTTTTTTAGCAACATTTGGCCACTGAAGTGAAGATGTTGAATGATACTATAAATATGCCAAGAACTGTGAAGGATTTAGATCTTATATCACTTGTAAGCCAACAGGTTAGCTTGCCACACTTTCAAGGATGCTGGCACAAGACTCCTGGCTCAGATACAGAATCCTTTATTCACGGCATGGCAAGCTGAATGTGCTTTATGTTCTCATTGGTTCTTTTTACTCCTTAAGTCTTATGGGAGACAGGCAGAATAGTCCAGGTGGGTGCTGCACTTCTGGAGTTTTTGCCTCCTTACTGAGGAACTCTGAACTTAGGGAAAACTCCCAACTTATAAAGGGACTGCTAGCAAACTACCCAACCTGTGTACCAGAGGAGACATTATCTTTATTATCCTGGGTAGTAAACTAACGTGTCCTTGCTCCAGAGGGAGACCTGTCTCTATCATCCTAGGCTGTTTGCTATATACAAACATCCTTGAAAATATAGCCTAGAATAAAAGACAAAAGCTCTCGCAAAATGTGCAGAAATATGAGGGGCAAGTGGAGAATTGTCATGCAACAACACACACACACATATACACACACACATAATACTTACAATATAAACAATAAACTCAAAGGGAGGAGAATATTTCCAGACATTGCTTACTCTCCCATTTTTCTGTTAGAGACCTATTTTTAACCCAAAGGTAGCGAGATTGAATTTGATGATCACTCTGCATAATATCTCCTTTTTATTTAATACCAACTTTTTTTTTAGTTCAATCCTTATTACATCCATTCTTTCCCTTATTGTACTTGGTCCCACTAATATGTCAATACTGGTTGCCTAGATTTTGTCAGTCACATTCAATAAAAAGCAAGTGCGAACCTAGTGTCTATATATCTGTGTGTATGCATGAGTGTGTGCATTTGCACTTCGAAAGAAGACGGGGCAATGATGAAAGGAGATTTGACACTAGGAAAATCAGAATACATTCCCCTTTCTTTATAGAAAATGGAACTTGACTTCCTATAAGCAGCCTTCCATTTTGAGAAGAAAGATATGAGATATCTTTGAAGCTCAGCTTTTTTCTAGTTGTTTTCATCACAAGTCTTGCCTTTCTGCATCTATTCTCAGGATCTATCCAAGAAATCGAAGAGAGGACCTTAGGAAAAGCATATCCAAATCACACAGATCTCACAGAATTAACAGCTCTGAAGAATGCTCAAGGCTGTTTAGGAAAATTTGAAGACACTAACTGGAAACACACACACACACACACAATGTCCCTGTAATGGCAAAAAAATTATTTAATGTCATGCAAATAAAGGTATGGAGTTAGATATCCCACAGATGGTATCATAGTTCAATAATATTATTAGGGATCTAGCCTCTTTCTGTCTTTCTTCTCTTTTCTTAATGCGTATGCCTTCATCCTCATGTAGTCAACAAGCAATGTCTGCCACAAACACATTTCCAGGACCCAGAATGGGGATTTCTCCTAAGAAAGCTAAAGAAAGAAATAAAGAAATAAATATCTATAACTTGAGAATTGTGGTCATATTGAGACCAAAGGCCAAGTGAAAACTCTTGTTCTTGCTTTAAGCTAGAAGGAACCAAGTGGATTTTCTCACATTCCTGCTCACTACCGTTTACACCCACATTCTCTGTTGTCCTGCCCCACACCTTAATGAACTATTTGCGTTCATCTTTAGCAAATCTCTCCACCTTTGCACCAGATCCTATCTCTTCTTACTTGTCAACCATTTTGCTCTCAACAATTCGTCCTTTTGGCCATATACTCTCTCCTGTTTCTAATAGCATGAAAATATTATTTTATTTCTTCCATAAAAACAAACAAACAAACAAATACCTTTGTTTGAATCCAATTTCCTGACAGGTACTGCCCCAATTCCTTTGTAGCTTGAACTGTCTATCCTCACTACTTCTAATTACATCTTCCTATTTTTTCTTAAACTTGCTTTTACCAAGTGTTCATGCTTTAACTCCAACAGAAATGCTCTTATCAATAATACATCCGGGGCACCTGGGTGGCTCAGTTGGTTAAGCGACTGCCTTCGGCTCAGGTCATGATCCTGGAGTCCTGGGATCGAGTCCCGCATCGGGCTCCCTGCTCAGCAGGGAGTCTGCTTCTCCCTCTGACCCTCCCCCCTCTCATGCTCGCTCTATCTCATTCTCTCTCTCAAATAAATAAATAAAATCTTAAAAAAAATTTTTTTAAAAATTAATAAAAAATAATAATAATACATCCAATGATTTCCAGGTTGCTAAATCCAGTGAACAATTGCCAGTTCTATATTGTTTTATCATCAGGATTTGATAACATTTGATCATCCTCTCATTCTTGATGGACATTCTTTGCTTGTCCATTAATATACAACACTTCTGCTTCCCCTCTCACCTCATTGGCCACTCCATCTCCTCTCTTTTGCTTTTTTTATTTTTCTCTTATCCCTGAATCTCATAATAGGGGAATTGCATATGTCAAATTCACAGAAAGAAAATCCTTGATTGAGTGGCCATCAGAGTAGTAAGTATTTAGACATTTAAAAGAATGCTCTAGAAGTTATTCTAGGCTATAAAGAGATCCCACACATCTCCCATGACAATAGATTAACAAATTTTGTTGTTGTTTTTATACAGGTATCTAGCCTATTTGTTTCCATTATTTTCCAGGCCTGACATCTTCCTAATTTTTCCCAAAATCTAACATTAAATATGAGTACAGCCTAGCATAGCTCCATGTGGGTTAAGGTGAGTCAAACCTGGAAGTGTTTCGGTGCTTCATGCACTGGCTATGAAGACTACGTTGGTGGTAAATAGAATCATTTGTTTATAAATCAACGCTAACGTACAGCTTTAATATCTATTCCCTGTTGTGTGGTCACTAATTTTGAAAGGCTAGATTCAGGTCTTTGATACCTACTTCAGTTTCCAGCTTGTTCTAGAACTGAGCTGCAAACCTCAGCTTGGAGAGCTGGGTAATCTACACAAATATTTTATTTCTACCACCAGTTTCTTTTACTATGGGAAGACTCCACTTGTGACACTCACTACATTAAGTATAATGGATCACCAAGAAATATCTGCATGTTCTCAACTGTAAGCCTTTAGAATATAACATAGATGCTGATTCTAAGGGGAATTATCAAAATTCTGTATGCTCCCTTGAATGTAGGCATTTGGACAACTATTCCAATGGGCCCACCCTTCTCTTTCTATTAGATTTCCTTTGTCCCATTTGACTGGAAATAATTTTTTCCTACCCATCTGGAATCCACTCACGATCAGGGCCAAACAGAATTTTCCTTTGTTTTCTACCTTAAGGTCTGGTACATACGAAATGAATAAATATTAAATCACTCTTGCTTATAAAACCCTGAAGCAAAAATATATGATTTTTTAAAAGATTTTATTTAATTATCTGAGGGAGAGAGCTGGCGGTGGGGGGGACGGGCAGAGGGAGAGGGAGAGCAGAGGGGAGGGGCAGAGGGGGAGGGAGAAGCAGACTCCCCACTGAGCAGGAAACCCGATACAGGACTTGATCCCAGGACCTTGGAATATCATGACCTGACTTAAAGGCAGACACAGACTCACAGAGAAAAGACCATGTGAAGATACAAAGAGACGGCCATCTATAAGCCAAGGAAAGGAACTCTAGAAGAAACCAACCCAGCTGACACCTTGACCTCAAACTTCTAGGCTACAGAAATGTGAGAGAATACATTTCGGTTGCTTAAGTGACCCAGTCTGTGATATTTTGTTAGGGTAGTCCCAAGAAACTAATGCAGCCAGGCATTTCTTTCTAACTGAGAAGAATGAGGAAGGACATAGTTCTAAGTGTTGCTGGCATTCATCTTAGTATCATGTGAGAAGCTTCCCTTAGGATGAAACCAACCTCATGAAGTCAGAATGTTGAGCCATACAAAATTACTAATATTTGACCATTTTTTATCATAAAAATGTGACTAAAACAAGTTCAACCCTGGAACATTCAATTATGTAAACACTATAAATTTCTTACTTTTTCTAGCTAGATGTATTTACATCCAAGTTACTTGGGCCAGAACTATTATTAACTAATATACCTCTTTCCTCACTTGGGGATCTGCACAACTTTCTGAAAAATGTCAAAATGCCTCTAAAATCTTTATATTTTAAAAGCATCCTACATTTAGGTATGTCATTGAGTGTCTCAACTTGCATTGCACTTACCTATTTCTTTTCCAATTTTATACCCCATTGGAACTTAAGATCCTTAAAGAGTATAAACTCATTTATCTTACTATACCTATTACATAGTACATGGTAACGTTTATTAAAGGAATGAATAATTACTCAGAACATAAAATATATGATTACTGACATGCTAATTGGTTTAACATACTCTAAAGGGAAGCATTTAAATTGAAATTTAAGAAGGCGATAAAGAGAAACTTACCATTGTAGAATTATAAAAGGCAAGAAGTTTTGATTTGAGTCTGCTTCTCCCTCTCCTCTGCCCCTCTCCCTGCTCTTGTCTCTCTCACGTGCGCCCTCTCTCTCAAATAAGTAAATAAAATCTTTAAAAAAGAAAAAAGAACGAAAAGAAAAGAGTGTGGCATTGTGTATGAAACCAGCAACGGGACTGAGGAGAAGTTAGCAATTTCTGAAAGTATGAAAATGAACTTTGTACTTGACTCCTCCTGGTCCGGACACTAAGTTTCTTATGAGTCCATGGAGAGAAACCAGTGTATAGCAACATTAAAAGAACCTTCACCACTAGTGCTCCATGGGAGCTTTCTGGGAATCTCTATACTCTTTACCTCCTTCTAAGCAGATGGAGAATAAGAAGGGCGGTGAAGGTCACAATCAGCTCCTCAGTGCCATGCGGATGTCCTGAAGAAAGTGGCAGGATCGGTATGAATCACACGGAGAATCAAATAGAGAGAACTAGGAATCCAGAGGCAGAAGATGAAGTACAACCTCTAATGTGTGGGAGACTAATGTAGATTAGTGCCTTTATTGGGATATTGGATCCATTACCCAAACAGGAGCCAAAATAGCAATGTTTTAGAACAAGGTACAAGTTTCCCCCACTATCTGAAATACAGTGTTCCTATGAAAACTTTCCTAAGCCAATATGGCGTAAAGCAAATAAGCAATTACCATTAATTTATATGGAAACATTTTTGAGTGCTCCTAGACCCCAAAAATAAACTTTCTTAATCTTTTCTGATACTTTAGGATGCATTTTCCTAACAGATACACAAAATCAATCAATAAAAAGCACAGGTGCTCACAGACACAGTTCAAAGCTATGGTGGCTTGATGATGAGATGCTGAGTGTAGGTCCTAGAGAAGGAGCTTGGTGTGGGCGCATGCTGCCTCTCTAACAGCTCACTACAAGACAAATGCTGAATGCTCTTTCTGCTTTTCACTTTTTTGGGGTTTTTGGGGGGGTAAAAGTAAAATTCTTTGGATTTCTTTCGGTTATCAAAAACAGGTACTAATGTAGGTCTTTCATAAAAGAAAAGTGGTATGATACAAATTTTCAAAAAGCAAGGGATAACTAAAATTGTTTATTTCCTACTTATGTAATGGCATAAGCAGTCTAGAGCTTGGATGGTAACCCTTAGCATAATTAAACAAGAATTCTGTAATTTTGCTCTCCTTAGAAATAGCCCTTGTATACTTGATCCAGATGGCTCTTTAGTTCTCCCACAA
Organism: Leptonychotes weddellii; assembly: GCF_054177405.1. NCBI lineage: Eukaryota > Metazoa > Chordata > Mammalia > Carnivora > Phocidae > Leptonychotes > Leptonychotes weddellii. Next base: position 119,941,190 of record NC_138373.1, on the reverse strand, counting down.
TTTAACTAGGTTCATGGGGCAAGGAAGAAAGAGGATAGGAAAGGTATAAAGTATGCCTTGAAATGTACATATATTACTTAGACTCACTTCCCATCAGCCAAAACTTAGTTACATAGCCATACATAGTTTAAAGGGAAGCTAGGGAATACAGTCTTTATGGACAGCCATATGGTTCTGCTAATAATTGAAGATTTTATTGCATTGAGAGTGAAGGAAACAGTTACTTAGGGACTTAGCAGTCTCTGCCACAATACTATTTTGTAGGCAGCTCAAGAAGAAGGTTGGCAGGAGCAGATTGGTGCAGGTGACATCAGAGTGGGCAGACAGAACAAGAAAAGACAAAGGCTAAGAGGGAGAGCAAAAGTAGTAGCTGGAACAGAAGTCTGACCAAGGTTAGGTTTGATATACATAATGTGTGAAACAACTTTGCCCTTAGAAGGATCCCGGAAAGACATTAAAAGAAAATGTTAATTTGACAGATGGGAACTAATAAGCCATTGGTCATGGATATTTAAACTTTTAAAGTGGCATGCTAGGGTCCATAAGACAACAGGGCCGAAGAGTCATTTTAGATATATGTGTATTAGAATTGTAATAGCATTTTATACATAGGTAAATAATATGTATATGTAAACTTAGTCACTTCACAATTATAAATATATTTTTTGAATGGTCCTATTGGTAATATGTGATGAATAGACACCATTTTATATATATATATAATATACATTTTATATATGTATAATATACTGTTTTATTTTAATATTCATATTAAAAGTTGAATATATTCATATATTGACATATTACTATATATAACATATAGTAAGCCCAGGATAAATAGGCTTAGGGATGAGGGAAAGAAAGGATTAGTCTAAGACACCTAAAAGTAAATGAATCTCAAAATAAAATTGATTTAAGGCAAAGCTTGAAGAATGATTTTGTGATAGGTTTTATTTTTTTTTTAAAGATTTTATTTATTTATTTGAGAGAGAGAGACAGAGAATGAGTGGGGAGAGGGACAGAGGGAGAGGGAGAAGCAGGCTCCCCACTGAGCAGGGAGTCCTACATGGGCTTGATCCCAGGATCCTGGGATCCTGACCTGAACCCAAGGCAGATGCTTAACCGACTGAGCCACCTAGGTGCCCCTTGTAATAGTTTTTAAACTGGCCCCTCTAAAGAATGGTAACCGAAAGAAAACTCAGGATGTGAAATTCATGGAAGATCCAGTCATTGACCAACATCTTAGATGTATCCAGTAAAGAAGCTTTGTTACTTGACCTTTGGGTTGTATCTGGGCCTCAGCTAGAAAATGGTTCTTTATTTTCTCAATTTCCAGAAGTCAGAAACCATGTAAGAAAACAATAACAAGTAGAATCAGATGTCAAAGAGTTTAAAATAAGCCAAAAGAATATGGGAAGTTCAACAAACTGGACTCTGTATCTATACTGTCACATTCATATCTAAAATTTCTAGCAAGATTCTGCACACTGTACTCAAAAATACTTACTATTTGTTAAATGGGTGATGCATTAATTCTCCACAAAGAGATGTAGAGGAAAAGATAGTACAAGTCCTCAGTTAAAAATCAAATGGGGAGAATCTGTTTAATATTCTTTAATTCATACATATGCCAATGGGCAATATCAGTTCAGTGTTTCCCTCTTGAAGAGTGCCCATGGTGTATTTCAAAACAATTTTCCAGAGTTTTGAAATCAGATCAGTCTTATTCCAATAACAAAAGGATATTGTAAACCCTCCACTGTCGAGTGTTTTCTATACAACATAGTGGTTAAGAAAGTGTATTATGGAATCTTAACTACTAGATTTGAAATATGGTTTCACTACTTAAGTGTTGTATGATTTGAGACAAGTTATTTAAATGTTTTAGGTCTATTTTTTTCATTTTCTAAACAGATTTCAAAAGTAAACTTCCTTCCCTGTGTTGTTGAGAAGATTTAATGAGATGACAGATTCATTAACATAGCAATGAGTCCATGCTTACAATACTACTGTTCTCATAAAGAGCCCATGAAGCTCTGTGTGCTAGGACAGAATGAGAATTCTGCAGCAAACAGAATTTGGAAGGGAGGACTTCTGCATTCTCATTGCTGCTAATAGAAGAACGTGTTACTTTTATGAGAGGTTCTTTTGCCAGACCTTGTCCATAGCTGCTTCTACTCTGATTTGGGAATGAGTCCAGGAAGTTTGCAATTTCAAATTTTGTCCCAATTTCCTACAGGTACTCTCGTCCTCTACTCCATGAAATTATGAGGTAGTAGATGATATTTGAGAGTTGAAATTACTATTTTAAAACTATCATACCCTAGATTCAGTGATTACTATCCAGTTTTTTGACTTGAATATTTTCTACTTACTTTTGGGGGGGAGGGGAAATTTACTTTTCTAAAAGATTTATTTCTAACAATGAAACATGTATTAATTTCCTGAGACTACTGTACTAAATCTTCAAAAATTGGTGGCATAAAACAACGGAAATTTATTCTCTCACAGTTCTGGAAGCTACAAATCTGAAATTCAGCAGGACTGTGCCTCCTCTGGTTGCTCTAACAGAGAATCCATTCTTTGCCTCTTGTACTTTCTGGCATTCTTGGGCTTGTGGCCACATCACTCCTGTCTCTGCCTGTATGTTCAGGTTTCTTTCTCCTCTGTGTCTGTGTTATTTCTCTTTGCCTCTCTCTTATAAGGTACATGTGATGACAGTTAGAGCTCACCCAGATAATCTAAGGTAATCTCATCTCAGAATCCATAATTTAATTATATCTGCAAAGTTTCTTTTTCCAAATAATGTCACATTTACAAACTCCAGATATTAGAACCTGACATTTTGGGTAGTGCTTATTCAACCTACTATAAACTGTTTAACCAATATACTAGCCTTAGAGGCATTTATCCTTCAGGGTTAGATTCCGCCCCCGCCCCCATACTGCGCTTAGTGTGACTCATGTGTTTTGTTTATTTATTTGTTTTAGATTGTATGATTTATTTGAAATACACATACTTTGGGGAGTAGGTGTTGTTAAAGTGAAATCGCTTTGTAGCAACTTCATTCACTATCCATATACCTGATCTAAGCTTTTTTTTTTTAAAATAGTTTTGTTTTTGTTTTTTTTTAAAGATTTTATTTATTTGAGAGAGAGAATGAGATAGAGACAGAGAGAGCATGAGATGGGGGAGCGTCAGAGGGAGAAGCAGACTTCCTGCTGAGCAGGGAGCCTGATGCGGGACTCGATCCCGGGACTCCAGGATCATGACCTGAGCTGAAGGCAGTCGCTTAACCAACTGAGCCACTCAGGCGCCCCTGATCTAAGCTTTTAATATCAGAGTGAGGAGTTGTTCAAAGTACTAAACAAAACATCACGTGCTATGTGTCAGCCATATCAACAAAAATGTTTGCCAATCTTTAGTCTAGTCCACACAATTGTAAAAGTTACTGGTGAAAAAATGCGGAAGGTACAAAGAAACCACTTGTAACACAAAGGATGATATTTTCATTCATACTTATGGAAAAAATAGAACTATTGATATAGAACCCACATTGACAGCACCTTCCTTCTAGAGCTCCAGACTTTATGAAGGAGAAAACTGAATCCTATCCTGAGTAAGTGGTTGTGCACCCAACCAGAGGCAGCCTGGGGCTAGAAACCAGGTTCTTTGGTTACAAGGCCAATCAGCCCTCCCTCTAACACTTGCTGGGAAAAGCCTTCTACTTCATTAAATCAGTTTCTCAATGTCTCAAAGAGCCCGGCAATAATAAGAAATAAATGTCATTATTTATGAAGGTAGGTTAAATATTATGTTATTTCAAGAAAGAAAAAAAAATAAACATAAATGCAAGAAAATTCACCAGAAATCTTCATCTAAAAGCTACAGAGAACATAAGAAGAAGGAGGAGGAAGTGGAGGAGGGGAGGAGGGGGAAGGGGGAAGAGAAAGGAAAAAAAGATATAGCAGGAGGGGAAGAATGAATGGGGGGAAATCGGAGGGGTAGACGAACCATGAGAGACTATGGACTCTGAGAAACAAACTGAGGGTTCTAGAGGGGACGGGGGTGGGGGAATGAGGGGTTAGCCTGGTGATGGGTATTCAAGAGGGCACGTTCTGCATGGACCACTGGGTGTTATGCACAAACAATGAATCATGGAACACGACATCTAAAACTAATGATGTAATGTATGGGATTAACATAACAATAAAAAAATTATAAAAAAAGAAAGATAACTGTACTAAAGCAGGGGAAAATGTATCTTAAGATTTTTTGTTGCTATGGTAACAATACACTATTTTATCCATTCTTATCAAAATGTATGAATGTAGGACCCCCTCCCAATAGATGAAGTGTACAGCTGCTTAGTAAAGGGTAAAGAGCAGTACAAAATATATTTTCACCTGTTAACTAACTTGAATTTTTTTTAATTGGATTAAACAATGACAAGAAATTGAACACTTCTTGTCATTGTTTAACCCAATCAGGGGAAAAAAAATCACATTGATTGCAAGAAAAGAAGTCAGTTGCTCTTCTGCTCTCATGAATAAATTATTCCCGATAGATATACAATATTGTTGTCACTTATTAGATTAACTAGTTGTAACCTTATAAATCTGAGGCCAAGTGCCTGTGGAATTGGAGCTAATAGAAAAAAAATTAATGGGGATGAATGGGAGAGAGACAACGCCTGGCAGTGCTTCTCAAACCTCAGGCAGCACAGGAATCACCTGGGGATCTTGTTAAAATGCAGATTAATGAATCACAGGAGGAGTCAAGATTCCTTAGTTCTTACAAGGTCCCAGGTGATGCTGAGGTCTTTAGCCCACCATTCAAGTTTCGGCTATTGATGTGAGAGTTTACACAAAGGGTTGAAAAGCTGCAGAGAAGTTTGAGTGAACATAAAACACTAAACTTTCTAGAGTTGATATATTTTGTGTCACGATTCTGCAGATGACCAGACTGTCTGACGTATTTTGTGCAAGTCCAGTATCTCAGGTCTGACCAAAATGCCCTGAAGTTCCCTTCGGCTCGACTAAATTTTAGACAAGCTTCTTCCTCTCTGGGCCTCTGAACTCCCTTTTTTAAGAACATTTACATTAGAAAACTTGTAACTGTAAATTCTTCCTCTGCCCCTTTGATATGTGTATAAATCTTCTCCCAGACTCTGGCCGGTTTTACAACCCAGGAAATGTCTTTCTCAGGGACCTGGGAACCATCTCTTTGAAGTGCAAAACAGAAGGAGATAGTTACCACTCTCCCATTCTCTGTGGGAAGGTAAGAGCCCAACTTTAATAGACAATTAGCAAATACAGATGGACTAAACACAAAGAAGAGAATTTGCAAACTTCCCTGCCAAAGATGCTTCTATTGCCTCAAACTGAAAAATCTCAAGATTCCCCATACTTGAGCCATGCTTCGTGTCCCTTTTCGCTAACACTGGACGTTATCATTTTATGGGTTTAAAAATATATATATCCCTGAAGACAGCTTCAGAGCATCATTTTCTGGCCTCAAAACCCATCAATTTGGTCTCACAGAGGAGAGCTAATTGGACACTGTTCTCCCCAATTCTTGATTCAATCACCATTTTCTTTCCTCCTCAAATGACAAACACAAGCTCTCTGAGTATCAATTTGTGTATGCCTAAGAGATGTCTGAGACCCTAGATTCCAAATTTCTACATATACATAGCCGTGGTATTCCCCCTTGTTTGCTTTATGAATCATAACAACCGATATAATAAAATTATTTGCTTCATGTGTATACAAGGATTACCTATCTATCTCTATATATCTGTCTATAAATTCTTGTTGACATATTCATCTCAATATATGTCAAAGAAATAAATTTTACAGTTGGAAAAAATACCACTTAAATAAAATGAGACTTTAAAATTCTTTTACTTCCAAACATATATGATATTTCTGAATTATCAAGTATTTTCTCCAATATTCAGTATGTCTTATATTTTATATTACCTTACATATAACTTTTTGACAACTCATAAATAAGATTACTAACACTGACTGCATAATAAGAATGCTTTCTGTAATCCCTACACTTTACTGTAATCCTTACAACAATCTATAAATCACGTACTATTTATATCATCATTCTACCCATGAAGGAACTTGAAACACAGAGAAGTTAAGTAACTTGTTTAAGGTTATTCAGCTGACAAGTGGTGAAACATAGATCTAAGAATTTACCTCAGTAGCCTGAGAGCTTAACCATCAAATATGTTGTGAGGAGCAATGACTATTTACAATTATTTCTCAATACTTTGAAATTAATTGGAAATTGGGGGATATAGGAATCACTGCTAGACAACTTTGCATACCTTCATTTTAACAAATGGTAGAGGACTAACTGGAAAGACAGCTTAAATTTATAGTAGGGCTTTGAATGCTGTTCTTGGTTCTCAAACATCTGATGAGCAAACACTATATGATATACATTAAACATATATATAATATGTATATTATAAAATATATATGTTATAATAATATAAAATACATTTATGTTTTCATATGTCCAGTACAGATATATATCCTTCTTACTGAGATCATAAATTTTTTATCATATATCTTTGGGATAAAAAATTGTTATAAGATGGCAGGCAGTAATTTTATGAAAACTGTGATTTGTAGCTCTTTTTTATATTACTTTCATCAGTGGATAACTTATTTCAATGACATCCAAAAGATGGTAATGGTGCTATTTTTACTGAGATGTGCAAAGTATCTAGTAATGCTTTTATTAGAAATGGTATTATCTTAAGAGAATTAAAAGCCACAGATTGGAAGAAAATATTTAAATAATACATATCTGATATAGGATTTGTATCCAAAATATACAAAGAACTCTTCAAAACCAACAAGGAGAAAACCAATTTTTTTAAAAGGCAAAAGATCTGAACAGATACCTCACCAATGAAGATGCCCAGATGGCAAACAAACATTTGAAAGGATGTTTAGAATCATGTCATTAGTGAATTGCAAATTAAATCAAGATACCACTACACACTTATTGAGTGGCTAAAATTAAAAGCAAAACAAAAACCTGACAATGCCAAATGCTAGAGTGGATGTGGAGCAAGAGGAGCTCTCATTCATTGCTGATGTGCATGCCAAATAGTATATCCACTTTGGAAAGACTGGCAGTCTCTTCCAAAACCAAACAGTCTTACCATGTGCTCCAGCAGTCATGCTCCTAGGTATTTACCCAGTTTAATTAAAAACAAGTCTGAACAAAAACCTCCACACAAATGTTTACAGCAGTTTTATAAAAAATGGCACCAAAAACATGGATGCAACCAAGATATTATCAATAAGTAAATGGATAAACTGTGGTACATTCATACAGCGAAATACTATTCCTCAATAAAAAGAAATTAGCTATCAAGTCACAAAAGGGCATGGAGGAAACTTATGTGCTTACTGGTAAGTTAAAGAAGCAAGCCTGAAAAGGCTATGTAGGGCATGATTCTAATTACATGACATTCTTGAAAAAGCAAAACTGTAGAGACAGTAAAATGATTAATGGTTGCCAGGGGTTCAGAGTGAGAGAGGTAGGGATAAATAGTGAAGCAGAGGGAATTTTTAGGGTAAAACTATGCTGTATGATACTGTAATGGTGAATAATGACATTATCTACTTATCAAAACCGATAGAACACTACAACGCAAAGACTGAGCCTTAATGTAAACTGTGGATTTAGTAAATAATAATGTGTGGATATTGGTTCATTTATTGTCACAAATGCACCATGCTAATGCAAGATGCTAACAACAGAGGAAACTGTGTGTGAGGACATATATGAGAACTCTTTGTACTATCTTCTCAATTATTCTGGAAATCTAAAATTGTTCCAAAAAATCAGGTCTATTACTTTAAAAAAAAAATGATAAGCAACAGATAAACATGACACACCCATTAGTGACAACAATGTTCTCACTATATGTTATTGCAAGCTATATATACTCTTTTTGAGGTCCATTTATAAATAATTAAGTGTGAACAAGGACAAATTCCCAATGCAAATTGAAATAGTAAGCATTCTACTATTTAAAAATCTGTTCTGGGGGCGCCTGGGTGGCTCAGTCATTAAGCATCTGCCTTTGGCTCAGGTCATGATCCCAGGGTCCTGGGATAGAGTCCTGCATCGGGCTCCCTGCTCAGTGGGAAGCCTGCTTCTCCCTCTCGCACTCCCCCTGCTTGTGTTCCCTCTCTCGCTCTCTCTGTCAAAAAATAAATAAATCTTTAAAAAAAAAATCTGTTCTGACATGAATTAAACTAATTTAAAGCAAACTGTGAGGCCACAGATAAATAACAGAAAATGAAAATACACATTCTGAATTATTTGAAATTTTTATTTTAAATGGATAAAACAGATTAAAATAAATCCACCTGCCCGATGAATTGATAGTATGAATTGATAGTTATTTTTTTTAAAGTTAAGTAGCATTAGACTAGAAATTTAAGGCTAGTCTTTAAAAAGAAAAAAGCAGATATTTAATTTAAGAGCAGGATCTTCAAAAAAAAAAAAGAAGAAGAAGCAGAATCTTCAGAGTAAGAAAAACCTGGTTTCAAATTCCAGCTTTATATGACCTACTAGCTGAATGATTTGGGGATCAGTTACCTAACCTTGAAGTCTTTTTTTAATTCACATATAAAATGGAGATAATAATATGACTTCATCTATGCATCTGAAGCCTTAACATGCTCCCACCATGTACTAAGTGCTCAATGATAAGTCCTTATAAGTATTGTTGATATTATTGACAAAACATCTGATTTCCCAAATGAAAGCAATATCTGAGACTCAATTAGTTCTGCTTCTAATCCATAGAATTTCATATCAGGTAGGGATTGTTGAAGCAATGCTTCAATTTGGAGGTGAGAAAATTAAGGATTTTATGTTTGAGCACTTGCTGAATGCCAGATAACTAGTTAATTGGTGACTCTCCAGTCATTTATTTACTACACAGCCTTGTGTAGTATTCCTTGATTTTATCATGACTATAATGACTGCAGATTTCTTCCATCATCCTCATTTTTTAAAAAAAGATTTATTTATTTATTTGAGAGAGAGAGAGTGAGTGGGGGGAGGAGCAGAGGGATAGAATCTCAAGCAGACTCCCGACTGAGGGCAGAGCCCAAGGCAGGGCTCCATCTTGACCCATGAGATCATGACCTGAGCAGAAACCAAGAGTCGGAGGCTTAACCCACTGAGCCACCCGGGAGCCCCTCCAACATCATCCTCTTCCAGAAAGTTTTACTGAAAGGGATTTTTCTTTCTCTGAGTAAGGACAGTTTCATAGAACAACACTGGAATAAGTTGAAGCAAGAGACCCTGGTTATAGTTCTGATTTTTTCACTTGCCAAAAAAGTCTCCTTGCATGGAGGATATCATGCACTCTCATTGAATATTCAGTCTCTTCAAATGTTTATTGGATGATAACTCAGAATTTACTAGGAAGTGCTTTGTGTATAATTATTGGAAGGCTATAATAAAATGGTTTAAAAGTGGTATGAAAATCACAATGTGCAATATAAATATAAAGTTCTATTATATCTACGACACTCTGAGAGGGAGCTGAAAGCAGATTACTTTCAAAGGAATTCACTAGATTATTATAGCCAACATAAGAGTGCACATTCATTCGAAAAGGTGTTTTGTCTTATTTTTATTTATCCCTACTGCTATGAGAAGTGGATAAGACTTAATTAAGCAACATAACAGATTACAAGTATTGTCAGGATTAGTATTTGACAGCCAGTTGAAAAAGTGTGCCTTAAGTTCCTGAGAGTAATGCAATGTACACTGATAAAAATAGAAGTATGCATTTTATTTTTTTTTCAAAGATTTTATTTATTTGACAGAGAGAGACACGGCGAGAGAGGGAATACAAGCAGGGGGAGTGGGAGAGGGAGAAGCAGGCTTCCTGCGAAGCAGGAGCCCGATGCGGGGCTGGATGCCAGGACCCTGGAATCATAACCTGAGCTGAAGGCAGGCGCTTAACGACTGAGACACCCAGGCGCCCCTAGAAGTATGCATTTTAAACCTCTTTTCTATTCTGTAGCTCAATGTTGAAAAGATATGTTTTAGCTCCAACTTTTATAAAAGTAATATACCTTTAACATGAAATGAAGCTGTTAATGAAAAAAGATATCTTTAAAGTTCAAAATCAAAACAAATATATATATATCCTGAAATTTATAAGGTAAATGTGAGTTCTGTGCTATCTAAAAGAATGTTATGAATACTCTTCAGTAACAAAACTAATAGGTAACATAGTAGGGGAGTCACTAAGTATGGTCCTTTTAAAAAATCTTGCTGTAAGTTCTGTAAATAGAATAAAGAGTCTATGTTTTAAGTAGATGTCCTTCACAATCTTCAACCAACTTAACTTTAGTTATGCTATATTTAAACTATATTTGAATTGTGATTCTTATTCATTACTGTAACAAGAAGCCCTTACATCATTTGTTTAAAGAAAGGTGGAAAGAAGAGAGAAAACTAACTAATCTCAAGTATTTCTACACAGGACAAAAGAAGAATTTTACTTCTAAAAATTCTTGAGCAGATGGTGACTTTGGCAAAAGCATAGCAGATTGTTTTCAAAGACCCTGAAAAATGCATTGATATATTTGAAAATAATTTGCTGGATAGCTGTAAGGAGTCTTGTGTACTCCAGAAGATCTAAATTTTAATGGCATTGAGCCTGATGACTTGTCAGTCAAATGGACAAGGTCCCAAATTGAGAGGGATGGGATGGGGAGCAGATAATAATTAGCAAACTAACAACCAATTCTACTTCCTAAGAGTAGAGGGTAATGGGTGTGTTATGTCTATCTACTGCTTCAAGTACTTTCCAATGAATGAGCTGCTTGGAACATGTCTTTCTAATGTCATTCTAATGGCAAGTGAAAGACTTAAGAAAAAGGTAATAAAAATGTAAGTACAGTTTAGCATATTTTTGGTCCTGAATATCAGCAGTTTAAGAATGTTGGTGATAAGTCTCATAATTATCTAGTTAATTTATTATTAGTAACGAAAAGAAGAGCTTTGCCTTTGGAGGCTGTTCTTTCACACTGGATTAATTTCTGGTTTTCCCAAAGCACTGGATTATCTGATCTCTCTCATAATGCCTCACTCTGTGAAGAAAAAAGTCCTAACCTTAACAACCAGTTCAAGTCCATACTCGAAACTAATTATCTAAATTTACATAAGGGTAACATAATGGTGGGGAACAGCTAGGCTTAAGTTTACAGTTCAAGACCATCTTGACTGGGACACGATTTCCTTCATATATTTCCTTGCTATAGAATCATTTTCTTTCCGTTTCTAAAATTCTCCCTTTATGTAACTCAAGATTAGTGTCTAGTTTGCAGTTGTGGATAATTTCCAGATTACTATTTCATCCAAATGTAAAGGTTCCTACCAGCATTCATTAATGGCTAGTCACAGGAAACTGTGTTCTGTGGAGTAAATGAATTCTTGTGAGTTCTTTGGAGGATCACTTCCTCTAAATTTAAAAAAGGAGTGGGAAGGTTGTGCCTTAAGCACATGTTACTTTGATCCTCGTAGGTTAATCTTATTAGCAAGTTTATTTATTTAGCAACCATTTGAACCACAGTATCCCATTGCACTTGCCAACAATTTATGAAAGTCAACCACCATATGTCAGCTTTCTTTGAGGGGGATAATGCATCCTCCCCCAAGCCTAACATTAATACCCAAAGGCCTTACTGCCTTTCTGTTTCCCTCATTCAAATAAACCTAGTAATAAACATTCCTAAATAGATGATTGATAGAGACTTGGTAATAAATAACACAGAGGCTTGTATAAATTATGGCTAAAGAAAAATCCTCTTGGAAATTAATAAATGTAGTAAGGTACCATATAGCCCATTGCAGCATGCTGCAAAATTTACTGTTGAATGCATGTTATAAATTTGTCACTGAACAGGGAGAAATATGGAATCAAGCTTGTGGAACTATAGGCTCCAGGATTCGTTGTGAAAATAAAAATTTTCAAAAACTTTTTACAACAGTCTAAATAAAGTAGGAGAAATTCTGTACCCTTATATGAAATATATATTTCCCTACATACAAATCAAATTCTGAGAGAAACATTTACAAAGTAGGAAGTAGGTCATTACCAAAGGGCTCATAAAAAGCGCCTGCATTTTATAAGGCAAAAAATCAATGTAGTAAGTTTTTAAACTTTTGGTTTTTTTTGATTATTTTTTGTCTGAAGACAGAGGTTATCCAAACTTTCTCAAAATATTATTTTAATGGTAATAATGTTCAAAATCTCTGTTACTGGTCAATGTTTCTTGACTGGAATATAATGTAGATTCAAAAATATATTTGGTGCTTTATTTTATCTGTGTTATATGTAAAGCTATTACCTGAAATATATATACCAAAAATCTGCCACTCCTTATAGAACAGGAAAACTAAGTAAAATTTTAAAGGGTCATAAAAAATTTTAAGTAAACTAACTCATGAAGGTTAATGTAGTGGCAATACGCTTATTAAAGATATAATGTTAGTTTTATATCACGGCTGTAACAAATCATCACAAATTTAGTGGCTTAACACAATACAAATGTATTATCTTACAGTCCTGTAGACCAGAAGTTTTACCAGGCTAAGACCAAGGTGTCAGCAGGGCTACATTCTTTCTGGAGGCTTAAGGAGAGAATCTGTTTGCTTGAATGTTCCAACGTCTAGAGACCTCTTGCATACCCTGACTGTAGCCCCTCCTTATAGCCCCTCCTTCTATCTCCAAATCTAACAATGGCAGGTCAAGTCCTTCTCACAGGGTCACTCTGACTTAACTCCGGCCTCAAGTCTTCCACTTTAGGAACCCTGTGATTACACTGGGCCCATCGTAGATAATCCAGGATAATCTTCCTATTTTATGGTCCGCTGAGCAGCAAACTTAATTCCATCCCCAACCCAGATTCCTCTCTTCCATGTAACATAGCATATTTTTATGTTCTGGAATTACAGTGTGGTTATCTTTGAGAGGCCAGTATTCTGTCTATCAAGGTATATACAGAGATGCACAGTTTAGAATCAGTTTCATTTATGGACACAACATTCTTCAAAAATATCTAAATTTGCAAACTCAATTCTCACCAAAATAAAGAGTAAAAGGATACACAAAGCTTTATATTTATTCCATTTACAATCCTTTATTTGGGTGAGTACTTTACTTTTCCATCCCTTGAAGGTTTAATTGAAAAAAAATAAAGTGGATGAGATGTATATGTGTAAAAATTATGGAGAGCACAGAAAAAATGATATTCTACAATCTTCTTGAACTGCACATTGCTCTTAAAAATCTATAAGACTTGAGGATTTATGCATTCTATCCTGCCCCGGTTCTATTCTGAAATACACACAGTACTATCCCCTTATCATTTTGTAGCTGCTGTTCTCTTCGCTGTGTGTGCCAGGTTGGAAGATTAGAGGTCTAGGACTTAAAGAAATACAGAATAAATCAGCTGCTGTTCTCAGAGTGCCCTAGAGTCAAGTAAGTTTTAAAGAAATACAATTATGAAAAAGCATGCTGAATTGATGTATTTCATATATAATACCTCTTATTTCTCTTTCCAGTAATATCATCATGTCTAACGATGTCAAGAGAACACCTGATCACTCCCTTTCTCAAGTACATTCTCCATAATCTCTTAATATTTAAGGTTATGCATATCTAGTTAAGAGGGTAAGGCTGTAGTGTTAGAGTTATGAATATTGACATATACCATACATTGCTTAACACTTTTCTATTTGCAAATATCATTTTGAAAATATCATAAAAGGTCATCTTCATCTCCTGATGCTTAGGCAGAATTAAATATAATTAATTTAATCTAAGTAGATAAATATTCCACTTGTTAAAACAGACAAAAGTTTCAGTTTTTTCCTCTGATTGTTTGTAATATGGTGCTGAGTAAGGCAACATGAGCTAAGATAACAAAATAGGTGTTTTGAATGGGAGTCTGGAGAACAGAAGTCAGACTTAGGGTCTGGCAGCGACTGTATTTACACCCTAGATAAGTGAATAAAACACCAGTTCTTTTGGGGCGCCTGGGTGACTCAGTCAGTTAAGCATCTGCCTTTGGCTCAGGTCATGATCCCAGGGTCCTGGGATGGAGCCCCCCATCAGGCTCCCTGCTCAGCGGGAAGCCTGCTTCTTCCTCTCCCACTCCCCCTGCTTGTGTTCTCTCTCTGTCAAATAAATAAATAAAATCTTTAAAAAAAAAAACTGGCTCTTTTAAAAAGTATCTATCAATCGATCTATCCACCCATCATCTACTATAAAGTTTGTGTGCTCCACAACAATCTCTTTAATATTTAGTAAATCCACAATCTCTAATCTAACTTGTAAACATACTCTGGCCATTTTGCCATCACAAAGGCTAATTTAAAATTCATTGTGTTCATTATACTAATTTGCTTGCTTAGTTGCCCATCCTACTAAATCTTACTGTTCTTATTAGTCTAGAAGTAGTACCATGTAAGACAAATATGTAGGAGAAAACTGTTTTTACAAGACGCATTGATGACCCAAGAGTTGTAGTACTGTGGACAAGATAAAGTTATATTTATAGTTTTCAGCCAAATTTTAAGTGGTGATAGGGTCAGAGAAATAACTATATAAATAGCAAGTAAGTCATCCTATCCTTTTTTCATTGTGTTGAATCATAGGTTCTTTTTTTTTTTAGATTTTATTTATTTACTTGACAGAGAGAGACACAGCGAGAGAGGGAACCCAAGCAGGGGGAGTGGGAGAGGGAGAAGCAGGCTTCCCGCTGAGCAGGGAGCCTGATGCAGGGCTCGATCCCAGGACCCCGGGATCATGACCTGAGCCGAAGGCAGACGCTTAACAACTGAGCCACCCAGGTGCCCCGTATCATAGGTTCTTAAGATACAAACATAAACATGTTTTACTAATTTTATGGAAAACTCAGCTGTAATCTCTTCTGTCCATAAAATAGCATCAGATCAGACAACCTTGTGTTTATTAAAGGATGAATCCTTCTTACTCCGAGGCAAAAGAAATAGTTTAACTAATGTAATGAGAAGGATCAACAAGTCTTCTAGCTAGAACTATTTTTTATTGCCTGTTAAAAACTTATTACTGTTTGTTTTCTTTTTTTTTTTTAAGATTTTATTTATTTCACAGAGAGAGACACAGCGAGAGAGGGAACACAAGCAGGGAGACTGGGAGAGGGAGAAGCAGGCTTCCCACTGAGCAGGGAGCCCGATGTGGGGCTCTATCCCAGGACCTTGGGATCATTACCTGAGCCGAAGGCAGACGCTTAACGACTGAGCCACCCAGGCACCCCTACTGTTTGTTTTCATATGCTACTCTCTAGGTAGCATATGAAAGGGGTCAGGGGTTTGCAATCCTGAAAAAGCAACATAATTGCATGTGGAGTTTCTGAAGTTTTCAACCTCAGAGATTTTTTTTTTTTAATTTCATTTATTTATTTGACAGAGAGTGAGAGGGAACACAAGCAGGGGGAGTTTGAGAGGGAGAAGCAGGCTTCCTGCTGAGCAGGGAGCCCAATGCAGGGCTTGATCTCAGCACCTCGGGACCATGACCTGACCCAAAGGCAGTTGCTTGACTGACTGAGCAACCCAGGCGCCCCTTATTTTTCATTTATAGTGAGAGAAAAAGTACCTTCCACAAAATACTGTCTTGGTTGGTCAGAACTATCAGAAAAAGTCTTTTCTGGAACCAGCCTCTTGTTTTTTTCTGTTCCTCTGAAGCAACGTTGAAAAAATTCAATTTTAAAAATTAAAAGACTTTAAAGAATTATAGATCTATACTTATTCCCATTTGTCATTTTTATCCATAATAAATATACCAAATTCCTTTCACCATTTCTCAAAAACAAGCTATGTCTTGTGTTATGGTTTCATTTTTTTTAAACAAATATGTCCTCTGAAAATAAAGCATAACAAGGACCTATATAAATTACTGTAGTAGAATTGTTCACTTCCTTCAATGTATTGTGACTCATATGGCTGACATCCAGGCTATGCACTCCCAGGATAATACAACAAAATTTAACTTTCAGATATTCAGAAAAAAAGTATTGTAAACAGTTTATTTTCCAGGTAGCTGAAGACTAAAACTCCATCTTATTTGGGGTGCCTGGGTGTCTCAGTCAGTTAAGCAACCGACTCTTCATTTTGGCCCATGTCATGATCTCAGGGTCCTAAGATCGAGCCCTACATAGGCTCTGTGCTCAGTGAGTAGTCTGCTTGAGATCCTCTCCCTCTCCCTCTACCCTTCCCCCTTCTCACACATGCACACACTCTCTCTCTAAAATGTAAATAAATCTTAAAAAAAAAAAGCTCCGTCTTATTTTACAGATTCTTGTAAATCCAAGATCTCTGAGTGTTTAGAGATTTGGTATAGATTATTTTCTTTCTTTTTTTAGAAGATTATTTTTATTCCTTTTTTTATGATTGGTTGTAATAAATTGTGTTGTTTTGATTTCTTACAACTTTTTTTTTTTTAAAGATTTTATTTATTTATTCATGAGAGACAGAGAGAGAGAGAGAGAGAGGCAGAGGGAGAAGCAGGCTCCCAAGGAGCAGGGAGCCCGATGTGGGACTCGATCCCAGGACACTGAGATCATGACCTGAGCCGAAGGCAGACGCTTAACCATCTGAGCCACCCAGGCGCCCCTGATTTCTTACAACTTTGAATCATCTTGAATATTTTATTGACATTGGTGGCACCTTCCTCTTTCCTCTCAAGATGTTTTGTTGTAAATTGCTATCATCACGTCCTCAGAGTATCTGATGTCAAGAACTTAATTGTTAACTAGTACAAAGATTGGTCAATATCTCCTGGTTCTTCAGTATTAGGGACTACTTTTTCTTTGCAGTAGTATTTTCAAAGTACCAATTGTTATTCCTACTTCCTTTGATTCTTTAGAGAGAAGAAACTTCTTAGAAGGCCATTCAGTCAATACTTTATCAAAGTTACTAGTTTTAGAAAGATGAACATTCTAGAAGTATCCAGAAATTTACAAATACATGTGTGTACATGTTCCCTTTGTTTACAAATCACTTACATGTTGGGTACCAGTAAATAGATATCTTATAATGAGATTGTTATATACTTCACTACCCTATGTGTTAGACTTTACTGAAAATTACTGAGAGGTTTACTAAATATTCTTCATTCTCTACTATGCCTATTTTTCTTCATGGTATATGAAAGTATTTTCTTTGTAGAAATAGTAAATCTTTCCCATATTTTTTTTCTCCATCATATTTCAAATTAAAGTCCTTTTATTCAGTAAAGCTCTTAATACACTCAGGCTTCTATAATTTTGTCAAATATATGGAGTTCTCTTCAAAGGACTTGTTATTTTCATAGATCATAATTTAAAAAAACTATTTCTGTTTCTAGATAACACATGTATATCTGTTCTCAATACACATCCTCTTTTCTCCATCACTATTAAAATCTTCAAGTTGAAGAAGAAATTAATATATTAACCATGCCTCTAAATCTTTAAGTTTCTTATCTTCGCTTTATTCTTTACTTCAATCTTTCAATAAATATTTTTTAAGTAATAATTATATGGTAGGTACTAATCTATGTTTTGTGGATATAAGAATAGATAGAATGTACTCACTACTTTAAAATAATTTAGTGAAGGAAATATGCCTTTACAGAAACTGAAATGAGAAAGTGGGACATTGTGTTATGCAAAATTTTTCAAGAGAAGCAAAATTAAGGAGTGACTGTTCTGCCAGAGGAGTTGAAGAGGTAAAATTGAGCTGAACCATCTTTGGTGGATAAGCATTCAGATGGTGGAAAAGGGAGAAGTAGCTGTCCAACAGAGGGAGTGAATATGTCAAAAGGCATGAGAAATCATGGCTCACTTGGGGAACCACAGTGTGTACCATAAATTTTCTGTGAAGTGTATAGTTTATATATGAGATAGGAAGGAGATGATATTGGGAGTAATGATGGAGGTCATAGTATGAAGAGTTTTGCATACTACGCTAAAATTTGACTACACAGGTAATAAAATATTAAAATACTTTAAGCAAGAATGTGACATAAACAGATTTGCATTTTAGAAGAGTTATTTTTATGGAATATGAAGAATGAATTAGGTGGCTTAAAACTGGAAAAAGTAATACACATAAAAGTTGTAGACGAAGTTATGGTTGAGAAGATGGCTAAAAACACAGCTCAAGGGAAAAAAGGAGATATCTTTAAGAAAAGATAATAATTTCAAAAATAGAGTCATCAGCATGATAAAACATCACAGAAAGGACAGAAAAGACATAAAATAAAGATTGAAAATACGATATTGGAAATGGAATAACAATCCCAAAAGAGGAGTAGGAGTATAAACCGGATTGGAGGGGCTTTGAGATCTGAATGGAGTCACTTTAGATAGGTATGTAGACTACTCCCTAAACAGTGAATGAATGAATGAATGAATGAATGATTCTAATAGTCTATTCCTATGAATATTTAACTTATCAATTTAGCAAATATCCATATTAGGAGACTTAGACATTAGGAATATAATATGAACAAGCAAAGCCCCTGCCCTAAGGCCCTAAAGAGCTTTAATAGTATGATGGGTAAAAAGCTCTTTATTGTCTCTCTACTGCAGTTCTTTAGGCAAAAACAACAGTTACTTGGGCTAATGAATCTTCCTAACAAAGAAACTAACAGGGAGTAACAGGTTCTAAAGTGATGCAGTCCATTATCTCTCAACACTGTGTGGCAATTACATTTTTATGCACTAAGAGTGAAAGAGGCATGTATCTGCAGTTAAAGTTTTATGCATCACTATTTACAGAAGTGGAATAAATATCCATCAATGACATCATGCATACAAGAGCATTCATCAAGGGTTAGAAGAAGGAAAGGAATATCTGTGATTAATTGTTTATTCTTCAATTCATCAAGTGGTAAAATAAATATGCTTCGGTTTAATGGCTGACACATTCAGAGTAAGGAGTGGGATATTTGTTGGTTCAAACTGTGTATGTTACTAATTTCAAGAGCAAAATAAAAATCCATCAATGACATACCAAGTAATTGGAAATGCTTTGGAGGATTTGTCCAGAGATTTTATTTGCCCAAATTGCTTTCTCAGAACTTGTCACATCGAAAAAAAGTCTGCCTTAATTTGTTGATACATCAAGTTCTGTAGAGAACTAGTTATGGTTCAAAGATTTGCACAACTGTTTATATGACATATGACAACAAACCTAATATAGACCAAATACTATCATATTATTTATAAGTAATTTTACAGAAAACTCTAGCATCAGCAAATGTGGGAATTATATGTTAGACAGGTTTCATTAATTAAATACCAAAGTATGGTTTGAATTTTTGTAGAGGGTCTTTCTACTTTACCTATACGGTATAATGGGGCAATGTTTTATAGCTCTTTTCCTCTCTAAATTGAAAAGTATACAGCTTCTCAAATATGTTCAATAATACAGAGCTTTCTACTATTCGCAGCCCACTCCTGGAACACTGGCCATCAAACCAACAATATTACATCAAAACTTTCTGGCTTTATATGATGAATAAGGTATAAAATGGGTATCTTGAAAATTCAAGTTGCTGAGGACTGAAACTGGACCAGAACATAAATGTTTCCCAATTGCCTAGTCTGGAATAACTGAACAATATTAAATAAAAATGAGATTATTTATTACTACCATACAGTGATTTTGGACTAAGAGTAAGATAGACTGCTGTCCCAGTCTCCATATTACATTCTTTTAAAAAATCTGGATAAGAGAAAAAAGTATTTTAAATATCCATTTGGATTGAGGAAGAATATAAACATTGCATTATTGTGTCTCTCATAAAAATAGGAAGCAAATTATCATATCTAACTATTACTTGCTCTTCCCTTTGATGATACAACAGTGAAAATTTTAATTATTTTTTTGTTCACAATCTCTTAACAAGAACCATTAGAACCAAAAGACTAGCTTTTCTGAGTGACTCTTTTTTTATCCCATTTGCAGGAATTGGCAAGGAAGAAGTTTTGTTTCATGAAGTAAAGAATTTCCATTTTATTCTTTATAAGATAATTCAAGTCAAAGCCATTAATGATTAAATTTTTTTAAATGTCAAAGTGAAGTTTAAATCTCTTCTTCCTTGCTCCTCATTTCGTCAAGATTCTAGCATTAATGCTGTATAATTAGGACATAATATCCAGATCTTGGGGCACCTGGGTGGCTCAGTCAGTTGAGCGTCTGCCTTCGGCTCAGGTCATGATCCCGGGGTCCTGGGATGGAGCCCCGCATCGGGCTTCCTGCTCAGCGCGAGGCCTGCTTCTCCCTCTCCCACTCCCCCTGCTTGTGTTCCCTCTCTCGCTGTCTCTCTCTCTGTCAAATAAATAAAAAAATTTTTTAAATCTTTAAAAAAAAAATCCAGATCTTGAGAGGCAAAAGAAAAAAAAAAGTAATATACAAAAGAAGGAAAGACACTGTAATCACTGTTTCCCAACCTTTTTCATTTCACAGCAGGCTTAAAAAGAAAATATTTGCATGGCACATTGGATAAAGTGGGAAAATGCTCACAGTCAAAGGCAACCAGTCAAGATTCAAAATATAGAGATAAATCCTCCAATTGGCTTATCTGGTTATCTGCGCTTTGAGCAGGAGGAACATAGAATGTTTGATTTGAAGACTCACCAAGATTTAATTCAATAAGAGTTCCCCAAAGTAAAATCAGAGTGCTTCTGTAATTGACAACACAAACACATGGATGCCAAACAAGAAATGATGCTAGAAATGTAGCACATATATATTATTTCCATTTTGGAAATGAAAAACCCATATACATGTATGTATATGTTTGTCTTGTCCATATTCATAGTCTTATCAAGCTATTAGAAGTTAGAAAGGTAAGGATTTTTTTCACTATAGCTATCTATATACTTTAAAAAATGAGTATATACTTTCAAAAATGAACACATTTAGCTTTGCTCCGTGGCAGTATCGTAGCCAATGAGGTTTATCCGAGGCGCGATTATTGCTAATTGAAAACTTTTCTCAAAAACGAACACATTTAATATGAATATAGAGCTAGATATAAGTGTAGGTGTAGATGTACAAATGCCTGTGCTCATTGGAATGATGATTATTTCCCCTGCTTCTGTGAAATCTGTATGTTCAACAGGGAGTAGAAGCTTCATTAATTTTATAGACATGCTCTTTAAAGAAAGAAACAGAAGGTGAATGCAGTAATTGCTAAATTGTGCCAAAAGAAAAGAACAGTAGCAGTTAAGTGGCTAGTTAGTTTTTATTTATATGCTTAGAGATTAATATAATTGCTCTAACATATATTTTCCCTTGTATAACATCTCTTTTATAAAAAATACTAATTCCTTCAGAAAATAACATGAAATCTCTGCTTATATTCACTAAATCACTAATATTCAGACTGCTATTAAATGTCCAATAATTTTGATTAAACTAGGTCTTTAATAATCAATTAAATAAAATGGCATTATTCCCATTTAATCATCTCTGCATTCTTACTTCAAACTTTATTTTAAGAAAAGGGGGGGTCGTGAAAAAATTAGCCATAATCAAACAAACTAGTACGTATGGGTAAAAATATTGCTTCAGCAGGGATACTCTCAAACAATTTTTTCTTTCATTTGAGAAAATACATAGCTGGGCTTTCCTAAAATCTTGGTCCTCTTTCAACAGGCAGAGGGGACATGAGTTTATTTTTTTTTTTTAATACCCATCTTGAAAACTCTCCACAAATTCATTATTCATGTATTCCCAAAGGCAGACACATTTTCATTCTGAAGGCAAGTAAATAAAACCTTATATTTTAACATGAAGCAGCCAAAATATTTTGTCCTTATGGTATAGACCTGAAAGAGGAAACCACAATCCAGATTCCACTGTTCTGAGCCATCTGAACTGATAGACTCAGTTGTATAAAACTGCTCAGCTATCAAGTTTATGAGGCTCCCAACATGAGTGCATGTAAGCACCGTGATTGCATACCAGAAAGAACAGCGATGTCAAATGATAATTAATAATTATACAAATGAAAATTATCTGGGTTTATAAGCATTTTAGATAAACTATCATCTGTTTGACTTGTAGATTGAATAGATCAGTAAACATTTAAATTATATATAAAGTGAACACAAAGGTGACCTTAGGTAGGTACATGGTTTTATTTTCTCATCCATTTCTCAGGGTCTTGGGATAGCGATCTCTATTATTAGATCAATAATGCCTTGCATGGAGGTTATCAGAATGAACCTGAGTTGAGATTGGATTTTATTCTATACAAGTATCTCTTCAGGGACGAAGACATAAAACAGGACTTAGTATCACTTAAAAAGTATATTTTTTCCCCAAAATTAAGTGTAAGATTAATGCCAGATTGATTAGGATAGTTTTAATAACTATGAACAGCAGCAGCAGGAGGTAGATGTTAGACTACCCACATGGCTCTAATTTTAAGAATGCATATGAGATTTCTTTCTTTCTTTTTTTAAGAAAAATTATTTTAAAATCTCACATTTAATCCCTTCTCCCACATAGGTTATATTACAGCTCAGGCATGACACATATTTCTGTTCAGATGCTACTAATATTGTGTTGTTTAAATAGATTTTCTGACAGATTCTCTTTTTTTGGAGCAGAACTCTTTCTAATCTTAATGCTAGTGTTTTAAAAATTATATTTTTTCTGCTTAAACCACTCATTGCTTGCTCAAGTCTTTGAGTACAGCTAATTTTATTGCACTATCAAAGAAAATGTTTTTACTATAGCAAAAGTCAACAGTCACTATACGTTTGAGAGAAGCAGGGCATAAAGTCTAATCCTGATTTTATTGATGGTTTGAGAAATAAAATGAACTCTTCTTGAAAAATAGTATGAATTCTCTCTGACTTTGACCCTTCATTTCTTAGCTAAAATTAAATTTCTTCTTGTTTCTTCTTGGAGAAAATAATCAAGATAGACTTGTATGTATGTGAGATATAGTTGGGGCAATAATACTGAACACTTAATCCATCCCCCCCACCCCACAACAATGACTTAGGTCTTGAGTCTCTCACAGAAGAACTTTGAAATAATTGCAATTTAGTACCTAAATTGAACATGACTTTAACCATACTTCAAAACACTGAAAGGATTGAAATACTTAGAAAGAGTTTACATTTGGGAAAATTCATTTCCCCACAACATATGTATTTATTTATTTTTCACTTTTTGCTGTCACCAGCAGTCTATTTGTTCATCACTCTCAACATTTAATCTTACAGAATGTCATTCCCTTTAGCACCTCTCTGAAACATTTTTTTTCCTAATTTCACTTAGAAAAAAGTTTTTTGTAGGACATTTGGCATTGTTTATATATTGTCAGACCAATGCACTGGCCTCTTTCACTCACCTGATCTCACTGACAGTCTTCACTACTTTCTTTTCTTTTCCAACTCTGTGCTCTATTCCTATGCTACCTCAGATATCCTGAAATTCTTTCTTATCTACTCTAAACTGTGTTGCACATACACACAAACATATACTCCTTGGGAATTGGGTTTTCTTTCTCAATAATTCCATCAAGATTTATTAGTCTGTTCTTGTATATCCTTTCAGAACTTTGACTTACACCTTCTGATGTGATAAATGATGGGATTACCATAAAAATACAATCTCTCTCCTTTAAAAGTAAGATACATTTTAATGGGGAGTGACACACAACATATTAATCTTAAAATTTAATTTTGTTCATTTATAAAGTGGGGTCCTTTAGATCTAAGTCAGATAATAGTTCTTTTTCATTAATAAAGCATTTATTGAGCATTTACAATTAGTCAGGTACTAAAATAAATAGTAACCACAAAATGATAGATAGGTACCCTGATTTGAGAAACTCGTGTTTTAATATGGAGATCAACATGTTTAAAAAAATTATATTTATAAGGCAAAGTAAGATAAGTTTATTTCTTACTCCTACTTCCCCATAAATTCATTTGCTAATTATATGTAACTGTGTTCATCTCTTCAATCATGTCATTATTTCTCAGATGATAGTAATTTTGCATATTTTTCTATTTTTAGAATATCTTTTTGGACTCCTTTTCACCCTAGTGAAACCATATGTATCCTTTAAGACTCCTTTCAAAACTAATATTGAGTGTGAAACTTTACTTCATTCTTCCCTCTCTGTACATAATTTGGTGCTCCTTTCCTTATGTTTTATGGTACTTTTTTACTTTACCACTTATCACAGTCTCATAAATGTCTGTGTTTAATTTACCTGACTTTCCTCAGGAATTGTGGCCACCTTGTATTACTCATTTTTGTATCCAAATACTTAATATTGTTCAGAAGTATATCAAGCTTCCTAATCTGTGTGGTGGGGGAAATTACCTCGGTTAATTTTATGCTCTAGAACAGGAGAAAAGTTAAACATAATAAAAACAAGAATTAATTTGGAAAGAATGAATAATAACATAATTTATCTCTCTATGTTAGTTAAAAAAATGATATAGGATATTTAGCTATTTGTTTAGAAAGCCAAGGGTAGAAGAAGTAGAGGTTAACTTTGAGATAACTTTCTAACCAAAAAATGTGGGGAGTGGAATCCTCTGGACATGGTTAAAATATTGATGTCAAACTAAGCACAAAAATAATATTAAATATCATACATTTCAAATAAAGACAATCAGAAGATATATACTTCCCTCTCTGGTTGGAAAGTTCTTGGAAGAGTAGAAGAAAATAAATGATTAGATTGATTTAGGGGTGAAGAATTAGTACAAACAGTATAAGAGCATTTATGAAGGTTGGAAATCCTGAATGCAGTCCTAAGAAAATGAATAAAATTATTGTTTATTTAGTTTTGACTTATAGGAAATGAAGTGAGGCCAAAAAACAAACAAAACAAACAAACAAAAGCTATAGACAGTGAAGAATAGGAAAATGTCAAGTGAATATCATAAAATAACAGTTATTTCTGAATATAAGATTGGGATTTTTGTACAGATATGGGGCTATGGTCTGAATGTTTGTTTTCCATCCAAATCCATATATTGAAATCCTAATGCCCAATGTGAATGTATTAGCAGGTCGGGTCTTTGAGAAGTGATTAGGTCATAAGGACAGAGCTTCCATGAATGAGATTAATGCCTTTATATAAAACTGAGCATCTTGCCCTTCCTGCCATATGAGGATACAAGGAGAAGTTTGCAACCTAAAAGAGGGCTCTCACTTAACCATGTTGGCACCCTAATCTCAGACTTCTAGCCTCTCAAAATGTGAAAAATAAAATTTTTGTTGTTTATAAGCCACCCAATCTATGATATTTTGTTAGAGCATCCTAAATGGACTAATACGGGTATTTGAGTGAGAGTGAAATTTTATCATTTATCAAGTGGAGCAGAGTATGTACTTTCAGGATCACAGTGGGCTAGATTATCTGGAGCATTCTCTCACTGCAAAACAACTAGACCTGGATTTAAACATTTTGAATGTATTTCTAGGCACTTAGGGATATAAAGATAATCTTCAAAGACCACTAACTCCTTTCTCTTCCCCATAGACACCCAACAACAACAACAACAAAAATCATCAAAACCCTTATCTTGAAAGTCAGAGTTGGGACCCATGATAGAGCTAGTAGGAATAGGGTTTTCTTTAGAACAAATACAAATAACTCTTTGGCAGGGATTATAAACCTTGGACATACAACCAGAGTAGAAAGGCTAAAATTCAGATACCTTCATTAAGCCATGATTTTAAAGGGATCTAGAGTGGCGCACAGTTGATAGAATCCTCAAAATCAGGTAGCAGCTGTCACAAATCCCATAAATAATTATGAATTGACAAAGGCCACAACCATTCAAGAAGATAAGACATCATGAAATTTTATCAGACTTAATGACAACCACTTTAGAGCCCCAAGTTATACAAATGTTGGAATTGAAAATGGTAGGATAACTGTGTTTGAAACAAAAAGGAAATACAAGATGAATTCATAAATATGAGCATTTTATAAGAGCTTTTCATTAATGACAGGCAGACCTTAAAATTAATGTAATAAATTTTCAAAAATGAAACATGATTATTGAAATAAAATACAAAATGAATGAGTTTAAACAACACAGAACAAAATGAAGAATGAGTTGAAGGACAGAAATATCTAGCTGAAGATTTTTTTTAACATAAGCAAAAAGATAAAATAAGTTAAAAATATGAAAGATAATTTAAAATATATAGTATCTAGAATGAACATATATCTAATTATAGTTCTAGAGTAAAAGATGAGAGAATTGAGGGAAGGCAAATTTGAGAAACAAATGGCTGAGAATTTCTAATACAGAAATATAACAAAATTGTTAAGAAGCACAATATATTAAACTGGCATTATTTTTTTAAACTCCGTAATTAGACACACCATACAGACACTTCACAAGAAAAGGAAAAAATTTTAAAAGCAGAAAGAGACAAGATAGATGCACCTACAACAAAAGTGAATATTAAATTAACAGCAGACTTCCAAATGATAACAATGCCATTGAAAAACAATGGAATTAATTTTCTAGGGTACTGAGTTAAAATAATAATCAAACTAGAATTGTTTACCCTGTCAAGAAATAGTTTGTTTGTGGTGGTAATGGTGAACAAACTTGTAAATCAAATCTCCAGCTAAGAACCGGAAAAGATATTTTAAAAAAAATTGTGTTTGTAGGCATTGGAAAACTACCAAGAAAACAAAGACTCATGGGAATAAGACTGAAGAAAAGGAAAGCATAAATTGGGAAGGCCTATATTTGGAACTAATTTCCCTTGAAGCATTTGCTAAAAGGCTGTGTGGAACAAACAAAAGTTCAGCAGTTCTATAGAGCTGAAAAGGAAAAAAAGAAAAAAAGAAAGAAAGATCAAAGCCTGTCAAGATCCAATCATTCATCTTCCAGAATTTTGTTGTAAAGCTCTGTTTTCAGGGTTATAAAAGTAGCTATATAAAGATATTCAAGGATGTTCATACCAGCATTACTTGTAATTATAACTTTAACTGTAAATAAAACAAAAATCTAAGGAAACAAACAACTGGAAAAAATATAAAATGACTGTTAAGGAGAATGATTAAGTGAATTGTAGTACTTATAAACTCTGGACTATAGTCTACCGCAGGGATATGAACAAGTATTTGAACAAGTAATTTAGGGTGTTTTTATGACTGAGATATCATGCTAATTGCTTTATACAGTAGTCATATTTTCTGCCCATCTTGTAGATGGGAACAATGAAGTTTATTTTTTAAAAGATTTGTTTATTTATTTTAGAGAGAGAGAGAGCAAGGGGAGGGGCAGAGGGAGAGAGAGAATCCTGAAGTAGACACCCTGCTGAGCGCAAAGCCTGATATGAGGCTCAATCCTAGGACCCTGAGACCATGACCTGAGCCAAAATCAAGAGTCTGCTGATTAACAGAGTGAGCCGCCCAGGCATCCCTGAACAATGAGGTTTAAATAGATAAGTTACTCTTCTCAGGCAAGCATTTCTGTTGACTCCAAGGCTTTTTTATAATTTCCTCTACTATTCTTCCCTGTATTATTACAGAGGGAAAAATATATGGGAGAGAATATTATAAAACATCAGCTATGGTTATATGAAGATGTTTGGATGGTAGACAATTTGTAATTTTGTCTTTATTGTATTATTTCTTTTTACATCTGAAAAAAATTTTAAGGGAGTACAAGCCTCATCTCTTACCATGCTTTGTTTTTGTTTTTGTTTTTGTTTTTGAGAACAGGGTCTACATTGGAAGTGTCTTTTGTATTCCTTAGAAGGAGATGAAAATAGAATTAAATTCCTATTAAACATTTGATATTTATTGAATAACACAACACTAAGAAACCATCATGACAAGACTGGATCAACTAACTGTACACTGAAGCAAACAAAAGTAGGCAGCGGTTATGCAGTTAGAGACCTGACCTGATTTTTATAACCAAATGATTTGTAATGATTTCTCACTGAAAATGCAGGTGAAAATGAAAACCATTAATCAAAAAATCACCATCAATTTAATATAATTAAATATAGGATACTTCCAAAAGAGAACAAATATAATCAGTGTTTTCATGTATACACTAAGTAACTGGGTGTCATATAATTTGTTAGGTATATATTATATATTAGGCTCAATGCTTTAATCAGAGGACAAAATGATAAATAAGTCATTGTCTTTGTCTTCAGGGAATTTACAAGGAAGATAGGCATGTAAAATTATGTATACATGCTGTGATAGTCATAAAATTTAAAGACTTACAAGGTGTTTGAAGATGTTGAAGATGTGGTGATTAATTCTGTCAGTGGTGAAAAGTTCAGGAAGGAGAGTCAAGAAAGACTTTTCATTGGAAGTGATGTTAAGAGGTGGAAGCATAAAATGACTAGATTTATAACAAAAATCAAAAGCATTTGGCTATTAATGCAGAATAAAATGTTAAGAGATAGAGGCATAAAATGACCAGGTTCATAACAAAAAAAATTGTGAAAAGGTGAAAAAATAATGCTGCCCTCTTTTTTATAAATAATCAAAATGGAAGAACATGAAATTGAAGGACAAACTTTATCATGTATTATGCTAAAAGATATCTGTATACCTAAATAACAATATACAAGGAAGGACTATTGCTGTAATTAGAGAGGCAAGCAGGAACTGAGAGAATGCTCCTTTCTGAAGATCTCAGACAAGGAAACTACACATAGTTCTCCAAGTAAAGGGTCCATCTTTATTTTTTTTTTTTAAGATTTTATTCATTTATTTGAGAGAGAGAGCATGCAAGCGAGAGAGCAAAAGCAGGGGGAGCAGCAGAGGGAGAGGGAGAAGCAGACTCCCCACTGAGCAGGGAGTCCAATATGGGGCTCAATCTCAGGACCCAGAGATCATGTCCCAAGCCAAAGGCAGCTACTTAACCGACTGAGCCACCCAGACACCCAGAGGTCCAAATTTTTAGAAGAAACAGAAACAGTGCGTGTGGATTTGTGTTGGGAACTTTCCTGGATCCGATTTGTCATCAAGGAGGAGCAAGGGAGGTTAGACTACATAGACAATCCAAACACTTTCCATATCTCCAGGAACTAATCTTTTCATGATACAGAGTGAAGAAAATGTTGCTTTTTGAGGAGTTCTTTGTCTTTATAAATCTATCAGACAAGAAAAAGCAAAAATTTTTAAAAATCAATCAATCACCTATGAAGCTTTATGTCATAAAAAAGAGATTTTCTAAAGTATGGAAATTGGCCCGGGCCTACTCCCAAAGGAACTTCTTGTAAACAGCTGCTCCAGGTAGCAGTCAACTCATGAAAAAATGCATAATAATTAAAAGAAACAGCACAGAGTCAATAAAAATATAATTGCAGATAAAATAAAACTGGAAGGAAGGATGGAAGGAAGAAATAGCGACCAAGAAAGCCCCAGGAAAAAATACTATCATGGGGTGTAAATAGATTTTTACATAGAAATAAGGGGAAAAAAGAACCTCCTTAAACTCAAGAGATTCAAGAATTTGGGGACTAAAAAACAAGATAGTGGAAGGAAATTAAAAAACTAATACAATTGAAAAATAAATTCATTTAGAAATGAAGTCCACATTGGTGGCTATAAAAGGAGATAGATATTGCTAAGTAATAAGAGGCAGTGAGGTCAAGATTAAGGGAAGTGAACAAAATAAAATGGAAATCAAAGAAGGTTAAGAGAAAAAAAATCAACAGATGCAGAAACTGATAAAGGAGCCAAAATATGTATACTTTTTGTCTTTGTAAAATAAAAATCCAACCTAATGGAATAAAATACAATTGGAGAAATCTTTCTAGGAACCAATAAATACTTAAATCTATAGTTTGAAATGGGAAACCATATTCTAGGGGAAAAATATAATTATCTTATATAATTATAAAAGAATAAAGGGATAAATAAAGAATTCTTTGGGTATTTAAACAAAAGATCTTACCAGCTCCAAGCCTGGTCTCTCACTTCCCCACAGAAACATCCAGTACTTAAACAGTGGGACAATAACTACCAAGGGCTCAAGGAAAAAGAGCCCTATAAGGGAATTATGAATCCCAGCCAACCTTTGGTTTGAAAGTAGAATTGAGAGACCAGTAGGATTACACTCAGCTGAGCACTTCTTGAGAAAACTACTAGAGGACTAACTAAAATGCTAAATAATGAATTAGAAATCTACAGCAAAAGGACTACTGGTGAGTAATGATTCCTGTTAACTGTTTACTGAAGTCCAAGAAAAGTGTGGGTGAAACAAGTTCAAATTCCCTGAGCCCACCATGCTATGAGGAACGTGAGCCATACAGAGAGGCCACCTGTAGTCTGGTCCACAGCTCTGGGTGGGGTCTCAGTAAACAGCCAACATCGACCACTATGTGGGTGTAGATGCTTCCAGCCCCGAGTCGGCAAATCAGTCCCAAAACTGAGTGTTTCTAGATGAGACATTATTGCAAAAAGATGCCATCCCTGCCCTGTCCTGTCCAAATTCCTGACCCACAGAATCTGCCAACATAATAAAATGGTTGTTTTATGCCGCTAAGATTGTAGTGATTTGCCATGAAACAATTGTAACTGGAATAGTTTTAACCATTATACTGAAAATCTAACCTCTTCAGTCATTAAAGATAACACACACAGGCACCACACACACACAGGAGAAAATATAGATATATTGTGAAGGATTTAGAAATAATAATATATATCTTGTCAAAATTTCATTGAGAGTTTTTTGCTATACTTAAATTATGCCTCCATAAAAAATAAAAAATAAACATGGATGACAGAATTAAAAACATACTTGTCAATGGGCCAATTCTCCTATTAGATCAGGTATTACATCTGTACAATGACATGGTAGTCAAATATTCAATGTTCAAATTTTTTTAAATGAAGCCTCTCTACGTGAATTGTTACAAATGACTCCCAAAAATCACTTAAAGTGCAGAATAGTGGTGTTTGTAGTCCACTGTTTGTTTTAAAACAAAACAACAACAAAAACCCAAAAATATGTTTATATACAAGATATATATTTGAGGAATTTCACTGGTTACCGTCTCAAAAGATGAAGTTAAAAGTTTTATTCAAAGTTACCTCTGAATTAACTCCATGAGGGTCTCTAACAACTGAAGTTGAAAAAATCTTAACCCTTCAAGAAGCATTCATCTTTCAAAAATAGTTTTATGAATGAATGTCCTACTGATAGAAGTATCACAGAATCATATATACACCAGGACTATGTACTAATAAAGGGGTATCTCTTAGGTAACTAAAACTATGCTTTATCTTATGTCAGTAATGAAAGTCTTATATAGAAATTAATTCTTAATTTGTCAAAACACACTTTCATAAATTTATGAATGTAAGCAATTATAGCATAACATAGCACATAACGTAATGTAATATGAATCGTGGATTCACTTTGCTGATGTACATAATCTAAATTCTTGAGAATCCAGAATAGTAACTTTCTTTTAAATGCAGTAGCTCTGAGACATTTTTGTTGGTCATAAAACATTGTATATAATCTATAATCCTTTCTGCCTATAACACACTAATGATTGCAGATTTAGATAGTTTGCTTTTCACCTCAGTGGAATAGAAAGACATTTTTAAACCATCAATAATAAAATGCCATGTAACACGTTGGTTTCAGGTACTTCACTGAATTTTTTGAATAGCAGAACAAAAAATATCTAAAGATACCTAAAAGGGACAAATAGATCCTAACTTTATATTTACTTGGAGATTTAATAAAGCTCAAGTTGACTATTTTCTTTTAACTGGATTCATTTTCTTCACTTATTATCATATTTAGCTAAAGCCAAATAACTGATAGATATATTTTATGCATTGTTAGAAGATAATACTTTTTTTCAGTAAGACATAATCTTACTTCTAAAACTGTGAAATGCACCTTTTTCCTTAGTGAAAATATTCCCTTTCATGCAAGATATTTTCTCATAAGAGAAATTTTCCTTTTTAAGTATTACTTCTAACATTATCCCCATTTTACTCATAAGATAAATATATACTAATATGAAGGAAGATGTGTTTATGGTTAATATTAATTAAAATATGAAGCCAAATTCCTACACAATATTTACTGACAGTCTCATCTCTACAGGCATCTTATCTTTACCAGATTAATTCAAACCAATCTTATTTATGAAAACTAGCACTGTCTTCTTATATATCAAATGTGGATCTCTACATTTTTTTATCCTTTTTAAAATTTGGATATTCAGAAGATGTTTTCTCCTATCCATTCTGAAAGAGACCTCTTTCTCCCAACACACTTGTCCCAACCACATCAAATTTTCCCCAAACCAGATTCTATAATAGCTATAGTGCATATATACATAACAACTATAACTTCCTGCCATAATATTTTATCATAATTGTCTGACTTTTATATTTATGACTCATGCCTATATTCGGCTCTTCAAGAGCACGTATTTTTTGTGACATTTCTTTTAGTTCTCCATTGTAAACTCTTAGTTTGAAAAAATATATTAATAATAATTTCAAGATATTTTCCCAAAGTAACACTGTTATTGTTTTTGGCAGGTCAGCTCTCTGTCACCCATTTTTTAAAAATTTAAAATACTCTACAAAATAACACATCAGATATGTATATTTCTTCTATAATAAAGATATAAATAAGTAGCAAAAAGACATTTCTATTAGTAAGATGGATAAGAGGAAGTAATGCTGAGACAAGGAAAGTGAATGCTTTAAAATATGTGGCTTTTTTGAGGCTGACATTTTAATAATACTTCTTTGGAGTTGCATTGTCCCCATTTTCTTTGAAATTCCCATAAAGAGAGATTATTATCCTAATTAGAGCTGTTAGATCTTAGAGAGAAAAATGTGTGAGCAAGCTCTTTCTTTTTCTTCTTCCCCTCAAAATAAGTCTCCTAAGTTATAAAGATAAAGTTGATAAAACTGTTCATAGAAAAGATAATTTTCCTTCCCTTAGAATAAATTGGGTCTCTAAAATGAACTCAAAATTGATAAACCTATATAACACTTTATGTCTGAAAACTCACTTTGGCTAAAGCTCTTAGGAAATTATCTCCTATTGAGCCAGTCCTTAAGAATGGATGTATTTCCTACTGTTCATTATATTTAAATGTATGGCCCATGGTGAGAAGCAAACAAAATCACTAGTATTTAAACCTAAAGAGTGAACATAAAATACTGATCTTGGGGTGCCTGGGTGGCTCAGTCGTTAAGCATCTGCCTTTGGCTCAGGTCATGATCCCAGGGTCCTGGGATCAAGCCCTGCATCACATCTGGCTCCCTGCTCAGCGGGAAGCCTGCTTCTCCCTCTCCCACTACCCTGCTTTTGTTCTCTTTCTCGCTGTGTCTCTCTCTGTCAAATAAATAAATAAAATCTTTAAAAAAAAATGCTGATCTTAATTTTGAATTCTCAACTTCTTCTTCCACGATCCAATGCAATTTACTCCAAACACTACATAAATATATATTAACTTATATATACTGGACCTGGCTGTTGTTTTCTCAGTATCACCTCCAGGAAAGTACCAAAAAGAGATCACAACTATTTTAGATACCAAGAGTTCATTTGTTTTCCTTTTAAATTAATTAAATTAAATTAACCTTTTAAATTTAAATTTTTATTTTTTGTATAATCTGATTGGTTGTTTTAAAATATGCTAGGAATAGTTTCTTTTAATTAAATTCAGAAAAATATGTTTCTATGTTACCATATGATAAAGGTCATATTTTCTCCTTTGTTTCACCTTCAATTTGAGCAGAAGTCCAATCTTCCTTTACCTCTAAA
This sequence comes from Leptonychotes weddellii, assembly GCF_054177405.1. NCBI lineage: Eukaryota > Metazoa > Chordata > Mammalia > Carnivora > Phocidae > Leptonychotes > Leptonychotes weddellii. The sequence goes on along the minus strand of NC_138373.1, from coordinate 119,907,285 downwards.
AATACCTAGTGTGGTTCAGAAAAACTTTGAGATTTTTTTTACAAACTCACAAACTTTGCTCTAGTAGGGGAATAAATATAAACATAAGAAAGATGGCCTCAAAAAAAATAAAATATACTGCCTAGTGAAATAAATGAAAATAAAGATTAAAAGAGGCACACACACAAAACAACAAAAACAATAAACAACAGTAATACAAAAAAAGTCCATGTTTTTACCTGCTCATCAAGCATCTTTCTCTTTGCTATAGTTCTTAGTAATATATATTTTTCATTTATTCATTATTCAAGTTATTCCTTTATTCAACTGTGAGATACTTAGAACCTAATAGGTGCCAGACTTTATATTACCTATGCAAGGCAAATAGAGAGAAATTCATATTATATTTCTGAAGGGGCTAATCATTTAGTAGATAATATTTATCAAATTTTGATCATTATGAAATCTTACAGATTAGACTTGCCTATAGTTAACACTCAGGTTTTTTGACCAAATAATTTTCCATCATTCAAATGTGACAGTCATTGTTCTTTTGCATGATTGATAAATAGCACATTTTTTCACATTTGAAAAAAAGATCAAGTTCTAAACATATAAATATCCATTTTATAATTTAAAATACATTGTTTGGTAGAGAAAATGAATGGCTATTGACTTTGGATTCTGCCACATAGTTATGATTGTGTTTGATATACATTCACACATTTTTATTAATTTCATTTGTCTTCAGACTCTCATCCAAGTCATAGATGTTTATGTATATAGTTGGGAAAAAATGGTATGTGTCTTCATAAAGGCTCAAATTTAAGGGGGCTATATTTCAAGCATGGAAACAAATACCATGATGTAACAATAATTTGATGTGAAATTATAATGAAGATATATACAAAGTACATTAGGAACTTCAGAGGTATGTCCAAGTGGCCTTAAGGAAGTTAGAGCACGCTTCAGAGAGTGACTGATGCTTTAGATGACTTTTAACAGAGAACGTATGAGTGTCTCAAGTGGGTAGGACCCTGCATTCCAGAAAGAGAGATGGACACTGATGAAGGCATGACCTAAAGCCTTCTTCAGCACTCCCAGTGATTGTGTGAACACTCATTTCCCTGTATTATGGCTGTAGAATATAGTTAGAATGGTTTCTATCTCTTAAAACTAAAACATAATCTAAGATTCCAGACCCAGCACAGGTTATCCATAGATTTAGAGATATGGGATAATCAAAGAGTAACATGGAGTTAATGATCATTAGAAGCCAAGACCAGGTAGTACGGAAGAAGCAGAAGTAGGTCTTTGAATATTATATAAAATCATGACATAATGTGTTCACTATGAATAAAAGCTTATATTCGTATTAGATGACAATGTCATTGGCACATTTTAAGCAATTTAATAACATACACAAAGATGCATTTAAGAAATAAGACTTTGGAAATGGCATTATGAATTTTCTGAAGAGAAGCCAACCTAGATATTCAGTATGATGACCAGCTACACACACAAATGGTCCAAGAGAGATGAAGAAAGTCTGAATGATGGCGGCTTCTATGATTAGACTGTAGATGAGATAAAGTGAGTATGAGTGATGAGAGAGGTATGTCTCTAAAGAACAGTTTGTTTTTCCTTTCCTTTCTTCAGAGTGAAGAAGTGTGCACATTTTCTAGGGTAGAAGAAGGCAGTGTTGATTTTTCAGGAAGGACAGAAGAAGTAGTGGATTACAGGTGGGCAAATGGAGAAAATAATGCTAAGTTCAGGTTTGATAATGATTCAGCATTGATTCGTTTCCTCTTTTATCCATGATTCATATCTTTTTGGATTATTCTAAAAATTCCCAAATTCACAACATGGACATAAATATCTATGTTTTAGATCTTCAGGTAAGAAGTCACTTTCCTAACCTTCTGTTTTATCTGCTTACCTGCATGGAATATGCTGTTCCCTATCTCTGCTACAAAGTTGAAAATGCTATTTTCACAGGGGACTCTGCAACTGATGTCAGGCCTTAGTGATATTTTTACATTATGGCTTACCATCCAAATGGAAGTGGAAGTTTTGAGGGCTATTGAGCAGTAAATGTATCACATTACAAATGTATCGCATTACAAAACACAGACCTGAGTTAAAGAATTTGATGTCAACTTGCTGTGAAAATGCAGTGTTCAATTGTCCAAAAAAAGAGTCAAATTCTACACCTTAGTAAGATATTCTAGTGCTTACAATGAACTACATAAAAAAGTCAGTGACAGATGCTGTGAAATATTTTCTAAGGATACATTTAACACTGCTTTTGAGATAAAACATTCATCTCCATTATTTATCAAGATGTAGTTGGCATACAATATTGTATTGGCTTCAGGTGTACAACATAATGGTTTGACTTTTGCTGCATACATTGCAACATGGTCACCACTCCAAGTCTAGTTACCATCTGACACCTTACAAAGTTAATGCAGTAGTATTGACTATATTCCCAATACTGTACATTACATCCCTATGACTTACTTATTTTATAACTGGAAGTTTATACTTCTTAATCCCCTTCATCCATTTTGCCCACTATCCTCCTCCCCTCTGGCAACCACCAACCAATCTGTTCTCTGTATCTATGAGTACAGGTTGTCTTTTATCTGCTTGTTTTGTATAAAGGAAATCATGTGATACTTGTCTTTCTCTATCTTATTTCACTTAACATGATATCCTCAAAGCCCATCCATGTTGTTGCAAATAGCAAGATTTCATTATTCCTTATGGCTGAGTAGTATTCTGTTGTATATATATACACCACATCTTCTTTAACCATTCATCCACCAGTGGACACAGGTTGTTTCCATATCTTGACCACTGTAAATAATGCTGCAATAAACATAAGGATACACATATCTTTTCAAATTAGCATTTTCAAACTGAGTAGTGGAGTTACTGGATCATATGGTAGTTCTACCTTTAATTATTTTGAGGATCCTCCATACTGTTTTCCATAGTGGCTGCACTGATTTACATTCCCACTAACAGTGCACAAGGGTTTCCTTTTCTCCACATCCTTGCCAACTGTTATTTGTTGTCTTTTTGATAATAGCCATTCTAATAACTGTGAGGTGATATCTTATTGTGTTTTTGATTTGTATTTCCCTAAGATTTGTGATATGGAGTATCTTTTCATGTGTCTGCTGGCCATCTGTATGTCTTCTTTGGAAAAATGTCTACTCAGATCATCTGTCCATTTTTTAATAAGATTTTTTTTGTTATTGAGTTGTATGAATTCTTGAAATATTTTGGATATTAGCCCCTTAAATATGATTTGCTAATATCTTCTCCTAGTCATTATACTGCATTTTCATTTTGTTGATGGTTTCCTTCACTATGCAGAAGTTTTTAGTTTTATATAGTCCTATTCATTTTTGCTTTTGTTTCCTTTGCCTTTAGAGTCAGATCCAAAAAAAGTGTTCCTAAAAATGATGTCAAGGAGCTGACTTTTTTTTCTAGGAGTTTTATATTTTTAAGTCTTACATTTAAATTATTAGACCATTTTGAGTTGATTTTATATATGGTATAATAAGATAGTGGTTCCATTTCATTCTTTTGCATATAGTTGTTCAGTTTTCCCAACAACAGTTATTGAGGAAACTGTTCTTCCCCCATTGTATATTCTTGCCTTCTTTGTCATAAATTAGTTGACCATATAAGCACTTTTTTTTTTCTGGGGCATCTACTCTGTTCTATTGAAATATGATGTATGTGTCTATTTTTATGCAAATGCCATACTGTTTTGATCACTATAGCATTGCAGTATAGTTTGACATCAGAGAACATACCATCAGATTTGTTCTTCTTTCTCAAGATTGTTTTGGCTGTTCAGGGTCTTTTGTGGTTTCATACACATTTTAGAATTATTTGTCCTAGTGCTGTGAAATGTCATTGGAATTTTGATTAGGAATTTCATTGAAATTGTAAATTGCTTTAAGTAGGATGGGCATTTTATCAATATTAACTCTTCCAAACCATGAGCAAGGAATATTTTTCCATTTATTTGTGCCTTCTTCAATTTTTTTCATCAGTGTCTTATAGCTGTTAATGTACAGACCTTCTACCTCCTTGGTTAAATTTATTCCTAGGTATTTTATTGTTTTAGATATGACTATAAATGGGATTATGTTCTTGATGTCTCTTTCTGCTAGTTTGTTATTAGTGTATAGAAACACAACAGGTTTCTGTAAATTAATTTTGTGTCCTGCCACTTTACTGAATTCATTTATTAGTTCTAACAGTTTTTTTGGTGGAATCTTTAGAGTTTTCTATATATAGTATCATATTGTCTGCAAATAGTGACAATTTTACTTCCTCGTTCACAGTTTGAATGCTTTTTATTTCTTTCTCTTTCCTAATTGTTGTGGCTAGGACTTCCAATACTATGTTGAATAAAAGTGGGGATAGTGGGCATCTTTGTCTTATTCCTGAGCATAGAGGAATAGCTTTCAGTTTTTTACCAATGAGTATGATACTAGCTGTGGGCTTGTCATATATGACCTTTATTATGTTCAGGTACAATTCCTCTATAGCCACTTTGTTGTGTTTTTATCATAAATGCATGTTAAATTTTGTCAAATGCCTTTCCTGCATCTATTGAGATGATCATATGATTTTTTTCTTTCATTTTGTTAATGTGGTATATAATGTTGATTGATTAATGGATGTTGAACCATCCTTACGTCCCTGGAATAAATCTCACTTAATTATTATACATGATCTTTTTAATGTATGTTGAATTCAGTTTGCTAATATTTTGTTGAGGATTTTTGCATCTATGTTCATCAGTGATATTGGCCTGTAATTTTCTTTTTTTGTGGTGTCCTTGTCTGGCTTTGGTATCAGAATAAGGTTGGCCTCATAGAATGAGTTTAGAAGCTTTCTTTCCTCTTCAATTTTTTTTTTTTTTGGAAGAGTTGGAGAAAGATTGGTATTAAATCTTTGTCTGGTAAAATTCATTAGTGAAGCTGTCTGGTCCTGGACTTTCATTTGTTGGGAGGTTTTTGATTACTGATTCAACCTCCTTTCTAGTAATTGGTCCATTCAGATTTTCTATTTCTTCATGATTCAGTCATAGAAGATTATAAATTATAGGAATTTATTCATTTTTTTCTAGGTTGTCTAATTTGTCCCTGTATAATTGTTCATGGTAGTCTCTTATGATCTTTTATATTTTTATAGTATCAATTGTAATCACTTTCGTTTCTGATTTTATTTGAGCCCCGTTTCTTGTTTTCTTGGTGAGTCTAGCTAAAGGTTTGTTGCTTTTGTTTTTCTTTTCAAAGAACCAGCTCTAAGTTTCACTGATTGTTTCTGTTGTCTTTTTAGTTTCTATTTCATTTATTTCTGCTCTGATCTTTATTATTACCTTCCTTCTACTAACTTTGGCTTCATTAGTTCTTTTTATAATTCCTTTAAGTATAAGGTTAAATTGAGATTTCTCCTGTTTCTTGCTGTTGGTTTGTGTTGCTATGAGCTTCCCTCTTAGAACTACTTTTGCTGCATTCCACAGATTTTGGTGTCATATTTCTGTTTTCATTTGTCTTAAGGTATGTTTGTTTTAATCCTTTCAGCCACTGTATGTCTTTTGACTGGATCATTTAGTCTATTTACAGTAAAAGTAAGTATTGATAGTATATACTTGCCATATTGTTAATTACTTTCAGGCTGTTTTTGTAGTTCCTCTCTGTTCCTTACTTCTTCTCTTGCTCTCTTCCCTTGTGGTCTGATGACTTTCTTTAGTATTATGTCTAGATTCCTTCCTCATTTTATTTTGTGTCTTTAAATAACTTTTTGCTTTGTGGTTACTATGAAATTCACATATATCATCCTTGTATATAGCAGTACATTTTAAATTAATAGCAACTTAAATTTGTACACATTCCCAAACTCAACATTTTTACTTCCCCCTTGAAATTTTATGTATCACTTTTTACATCTTTTAATTGTATGTAACTTATTTTATGTAATTATTATATTTTAGTTAATTTTACTTTTGTCTTTTTTCTTAGTACCTTTATAAGTGATTAAGCTACTACTTTTACTATATATTTTTTCTTTTTCCACTGTTTTTTTACTTTCATACATTTTCTTGTTATTAAATAGTGCCATTATTTTCAGCTTAAAGAGTCTCTTTAATATTTCTTGTAAGGCCAGTTTAGTGCTTGTCTAGAAAACTCTTTATCTCTCCTTCAAATCTGAATGCTAATCTTGCTGGATAGAGTATTCTATGTTGGATTTTTGTTTGTTTGTTTCCTTTTCACACTTTGAGTATGTCATGCCACTCCCTTCTGGCTTGCAGTTTATGCTGAGAAATCTGCTGATTGTCTTATGGGGTTTCCCTGTACATAACAATTTGTTTTTCTCTTGCTGCTTTTAAAATTCTCTCTTTAGCTTTAACTTTTGACATTTTAATTCTAATGTGTCTTGGTGTAACTCTCTTTGGGTTCATTTTACTTAGAATTCTCTAATCTCCTGGACCTGGACATCTGTTTCCTCCCCAAGGTTAGAGAACTTTTCAGCTGTAATTTTTTAAGTTTTCTGCCCCATTTTTTTTCTTTATTCTCTCTTTTTAAAAATTTTATTTAAAGAGGGATTAGATTAATTTTTTTACTGTCATATAGTTCTAATTTTTTATTTTACTCTAGCTGTTTCTATTTTTTTATTATTATTATTATTTTATTATTATTTATTCTTACCCATCACCCACTTACCCCATTCCCCCAACCCCCTCCCTTCTGTAACCCTCAGTTTGGTTCCTGGAGTCCAGAGTCTCTCATGGTTTGTCTTCCTCTCTGATTTCTTCCCATTCAGTTTTCCCTCCCCTCCCCTGTGGTCTGCTGTGCTATTCCTTATGTTCCACATACGAATGAAACTATATGATAATTGTATTTCTCTGCTTGATTTATTTCACTTAGCATAATCCCCTCCAGCTCCATCCCTGTCAGTGCAAATAGTGGGTATTCATCCTTTGTAATGGCTGAGTAATATTCCATTGTATATATGAACCACATCTTCTTTATCCATTTATCTTTTGAAAGGCATCTCGGCTCCTTACACAGTTTGGCTATTGTGGACATTGCTGCTATGAACATTGGGGTGCATATGTCCCTTCTTTTCACTACATCTTTATCTTTGGGGTAAATACAAGTAGTGCAATTGCTGGGTCATAGGGTAGCTGTATTTTTAACATCTTGTGGAAACTCTATATTGTTTTCCAGAGTGGCTGTACCAGCTTGCATTGCCGTCAACAGTGTAAGAAGGTCCTCCTTTCTCCACATCCTTGCCAGCATTTGTTGTTTCCTGTCTTATTAATTTTTGCCATTCTAACTCGTGTAAGGTGGTATCTCATTGTGGTTTTGATTTGTATTTCCCTGATGGCTAGTGATTTTGAACATTTTTTCATGTGTCTGTTAACCATTTGTATGTCTTCTTTGGAGAAGTTCTGTTCATGTCTTCTGCCCATTTAGTGACTGGATTATTTGTTTTTTGGGTGTTGAGTTTGAGAAATTCTTTATAGATCTTGGATCCATAATGTCATTTGCAAATATCTTCTCCCATTCTGTGGGTTGCTCCTTTTAGTTTTGTCAACTCTTTCCTTTGCTGTGAAAAAGCTTTTTATCTTGATGAAGTCCCAAGAAGAAATCATACCTATTCTACTGAAGCTGTTTCAAAAAAGGGAAATGGAAGGAAAACTTCCAAACTCGTTTTATGAGGCCAGCATTACCTTGATCCCAAAACCAGGCAAAGACCCCATCAAAAAGGAGAATTACAGACCAATATAACTGATGAACATGGATGCCAAAATATTCAACAAGATGCTAGCCAATAGGATCCAACAGTACGTAAAAAGGATTATCCATCACAACCAGGTAGGATTTATTCCGAGGATGCAAGGTGGTTCAACATTCACAAATCAGTCAACATGATATAGCACATTAATAAAAGAAAAGACAAGAACCATGATCCTCTCAATTGATGCAGAAAAAGGATTTGACAAAATATAGCATCCTTTCCTGATTAAAACTCTTCAGAGCATAGGGATAGAGGGAACACACCTCAATATCATAAAGCCATCTACAAAAACCCCACAGCGAATATCTGCTGGGAATGGCCAGCAATCCTGTACTGACGGATGAAAGATTACTCCAAACTTTGCTGTGAAAGAGAGAAGGCAAGGGGGTCAACGCTCAGAGATGAAGACTGTTTGCCCTTCTTCTCTCCCACTTTTATTGGTCCTTCAGGATAATCACATATCCTTATCACTGTTTCTCAAGCACGCGATGTGTGACAAGGGGTCTTACTGAAACTAGGAGGATCTGTTTACAGGAAAGATATGCTATGCTAATCTGTGTGTTCTATGAGTTCTGCTAAACATAGCCTAAGGGACAATGCATACATCTCTTAGATCACAGGGCAGCTGTTTGGGCTAAGAAAGCTTTGGGGAAGGCAACGCCCCGCAGCATCCAACGGCAGAGTGGTCATGCAGGCCTTGACATTCCGAAGGCCTATGCCCTTCTCTGAAAACTTCCCTGCCCTCAGCGGCCTCCGTATTATATTTTAGCAAGCCAGGTATTATGGATGATTTCATGCTCTACATTAACCCCAACAAATATTATTCTCAATGGGGAAAACTGAGAGCTTTTCCCTAAGGTCAGGAACACAACAGGGATGCCCACTATCACCACCTTTGTTCAACATAGTACTAGAAGTCCTAGCCTCGGCAATCAGACAACAAAAAGAAATAAAAGGCATTCTGGCAAAGAAGAAGCCACACTCTCATTCTTTCCAGATGACATGATACTTTATGTGGAAAACCCAAAAGACTCCACCCTAAAATTGCTAGAACTCATACAGGAATTCAGCAACATGGAAAGATATAAAATCAATGCACAGAAATCAGTTGCATTTCTATACAGTAACACTGTGACTGAAGAAAGAGAAATTAGAGAATCGATTCCATTTACAACAGCACCAAAAACCATAAGATACATAGGAATAAACCTAACCAAAGAGGTAAAGGATCTATACTCTAGAAACTACAAAACACCTGTGAAAGAAATTGAGGAAGACACAAAGAGATGGAAAAATATTCCATGCTCATGGATTGGAAGAATAAATATTGTGAAAATGTCTATTATGCCCAGAGCAATCTATACATTCAATGCAATCCCTATCAAAATACCATCAACATTTTTCACAGAGCTGGAACAAATAATCCTAAAATTTGTATGGAAACAGAAAAGACCCTGAATTGCCAGGGATTGTTGAAAAAGAAAACCAAAGCTGGGGGCATCACAATGCCTGACTTCAAACTATATTACAATGCTGTGATCAGTCATCAAGACAACATGGTACTGGCACAAAAACAGACACATAGATCAGTGGAACAGAATAAAGACCCCAGAAATGGACCCTCAACTCTATGGTCAACTAATCTTCAACAAATCAGGAAAGAATATCCAATGGAAAAAAGACAGTCTCTTCAACAAAAATGGTGTTGGGAAAATTGGACAGCCACATGCAGAAGAATGAAACTGGATCATTCTCTTACACCATACACAAAGATAAACTCAAAATGGATGAAATACCAAAATGTGAGAGAGGTATCCATCAAAATCCTAGAGGAGAACATAGGCAGTAACCTCTTCGACATTGGCCACAATGACCTCTTTCAAGACAGGTCTATAAAGGCAAGGAAAACAAAAGCAAAAATGAACTTTCTTCTCTCTCTGAGATCCCTATAATGTGAATGTTATTCTGTTTCATGTTGTATCAGATGCCCCTTAAGTTATCCTTAATCTTTTAAAAATTCTTTTTTCTCTTTCCTACTCTGCCTGACTAAATTCCATTGCTTTATCTTCCAGATCTCTGATCCATTCTTTACTTCATCAATTCAGCAATTGAATTCCTCTAGTGTATTTTTTAGTTCAGTTATTGTAGTCTTTAGCTCTGTGAATTCTCTTTGGTACTTTCTTATGTTTTCTATCATTGTTGAGGTTCTCACTATGTTCATCTGTTCTCCTGAGTTCAGTGAGCATCTTTATGACAATTACTTTGAATTATTTATCAGGTAGATGACTTATCTCTGTATCATTAAGTTCTTCTGAGTTTTGTCTTATTCTTTCATTTGGAACATATTTCTCTATTTCCTCATTTTGCTTGACTTGTATTTGTTTCTATGTATTAGTTGAAACAGCTACCTCTTCTTGTCTTTAAGGAGTGACCTTGTGTAGGTGATGATCCTTCTCATTCAACCTTGCCATGGGTCTCGGTTGTCTGTTGAACCTTTGTGATTGTCTACAAAACTTGACTTATTCTTGAAATGCCCCTATTCTTGAGGGTGTGCCAAGCACATCTCAATGTCATCTTTTTATCCTTTGTTGTGGAGAGTAGTTCATTTAGTTTTCAGGTTTTGTTTGTTTGTTTGTTTCCAAAGGGAAATGATCCATATGTAGCTATAGATTTGGTGTGTTTGTGAGAAGAGCTGAGTTTAGGATCTTCTTATGCCACTATCTTGGGCTCCCTACATGTTCATCTCTTTTTTTCCAACTGTATTGACCTCTTTGGTTTTTCCATTATGTCCAGATTTATTTAAGGGGAACTATAGGGTGTACCAGGGTAGAAGAATGTAATGAAAAAAAATATAGGATCTTCCTTTACAAATATAACCAAGTAGCCACAAGTCACATATCCATTCTATACGTGAATTATAATAAGGAGTGCTGTTCAATTTTCATGTTAGCACACAGGGAATACTAAAGAGAAAAGATATGGAGTCCAATCTTTGCTCTGAACTATTTTTTTTTCTTTATCAGTCTCTGCCTCTCTATAAATTCATGACCTTACTTTAAAGAGCTTCACTTTAAAGAGTGTTTATGGAATCTTGGTCTGCACTGTGCCTTCTAAAGCAGAATTCAACTAATGCAGATTTCAACATCAACACAAATATGCCAGATGCCCAGAAAGATTTTTTTTAGCACAGAGATTATCAGAGAAATGAAGTCATTGTAAAACGGAAGATAAAGCTCAATGTTCAACCAAACATGTGAAAACTATTATGGGTAAAAGGCATCACAGAAATGGGATGTTTTACAGCAAAAGAAAGGTTACAGGACCAGAAAGGAAAGCATCAGCTTCAAATATGGAACCAAGGTTAGGCTTTAAAGAATATGTGATTTGGGATAAAATGTTTTATATTATTTCTTCAGTCTCCTCCCTGTTATGTTGACAACTGTCTATGTTAAGAAAATATGTATTATTTTGCTAAATCAGACTATTAAAGTATCATTTCACCACCTCACCCCAAATTTGAGGTAACCTGAAATGTCATCATTAAAAGACAGATAATATAATATCATCAGTACCATAACCTAATGGGATCTAAGTTAATGTAGGCATTTAGTCAGAATATTTTAAAGTAATCTACAGTTATTATAGTAGGAATCTTTCTTGATTTACCTCATGATTATATTAATATGTACAATATCAAAGTTATGTTAATAGCTACATACACTTAAGATTTCATTATCAGAAAAAAATTAACATTAATGTCAGAATGCTTATAACTCTTTCCCATGAAGTAATGAATAATAAAGTGGAAGAATAATCTTAAAAAATTTATCAAATTATAAATGTCTTATGTCATAAAAAGTTAGGTTTAAGAAATGTGAATTTTTCCCTAATACACATACTTTATCTTGAAAAACACAGAACTTTTTATTGCATTGCAAAATAAAAGGAACCAGGAACTAGACATTATTGAAGGGAACATGCTAATTTTCAAGTTATGGATAATGGTATATAAACTATTTTGTGTCTTAGAGTAGATGAAAAGTAAAGCTGTATGAAGAGGCTCAGCAACCTTCAATTTGCTTCCTATAGTTAAGAGACTCTCATGGTTTTTCTTCCTCTCTGATGACTTCTCATTCGGTTTTCCCTCCCTTCCCCTATGATCCTCTGTGCTGTTTCTTATATTCCACATATGAGTGAAACCATATAATTCTCTCTTTTTTTTTTTTAAAGATTCCATTTATTTGACAGAAAGAGACACAGCGAGAGAAGGAACACAAGCAAGGGGAGTGGGAGAGGGAGAAGCAGGCCTCCCACGGAGCAGGGAGCCTGATGCGGGACTCGATCCCAGGACCCAGGGACCATGACCTGAGCCGAAGGCAGACGCTTAATGACTGAGCCACCCAGGCACCCCCATATAATTCTCTTTATCTGATTGATTTATTTTGCTTAGCATAATACCCTCTAGTTCCATCCATGTCATTGTAAATATCAAGATTATATTTTTTTTTGAAGGCTGAGTAGTATTCCATTGTACATTTATACCACATTTTCTTTGTTTATTCATCTGTTGATGGACATTTCTTTGTTTATTCATCTGTCGATGGAGATACTTTAGCTATTACGGATATTGCTGCTATAAACATTAGGGTGCAGGTGCCCCTTTGTATCAATACATTTGTATCTTTGGGGTAAATATTTAGTAATGCAATTGCCAGGTAATAAGGTAGCTCTATTTTTAAATTTTTGTGGAACCTCTACTGTTTTCCAGAGTGGCTGTACCAGCTTGCATTCCCACCAACAATGTAAGAGGGCTCCCCTTTCTCTGCATCTTCGCCAACATGTGTTGTTTCCTAACTTGTTAATTTTAGCCATTCTGACCTGTGTGAGGTGGTATTTCATTGTGCTTTTGTTTTCTATTTCTCTGATGCCAAGTGATGTGGAGCATTTTTTCATGTGTCTGTTGGCCATTTGTATGTCTTCTTTAGAGAAATGTCTTTTCACATCTTCTGCCCATTTCATGACTGGTTTCTTTGTTTTTTAGGTGTTGAGTTTGATAAGTTCTTTATAGATCTTGGACACTAGCCCTTTATCTGATATGTCACTTGCAAATATCTTCTCCTATTCCGTAGGTTGCCTTTTAGTTTTGTTGACTGTTTCTTTTGCTGTGCAGAAGCTTTTTATCTTGATGAAGTCCCAATAGTTCATTTTTGCTTTTGTTTCTGTTGAATTTGGAGACATATGTAGCAAGAAGTTGCTCCCGATGAGGTCATATAGGTTGCTGCTTGTGTTCTCCTCTAGGATTTTGATGGATACCTCTCACATTTAGGTCTTTCATCCATTTTGAGTCTATCTTTATGTATGGTGTAAGAAAATGGTCCAGTTTCATTCTTCTGCATGTGGCTGTCCAATTTTCCCAACACCATTTGTTGAAGAGACTGTCTTTTTTTCCATTGGATATTCTTTCCTGATTTGTTGAAGATTAGTTGACCATAGAGTTTCTGGGGTCTCTATTCTGTTCCATTGATTTATGTGTCTGTTTTGTGCCAGGACCATACTGTCTTGATGATTACAACTTTGTTATATAGCTTGAAGTCAGGCATTATGATGCCCCCAGCTTTGGTTTTCTTTTTCAACATTCCTCTGTCTATTTCGGGTCTTTTATGGTTCTATACAAATTTTAGGATTATTTGTTCTAGCTCTTGTGATGGTATTTTGATAGGGATTGCATTGAATGTGTAGATTGTTTTCCCCTAGTGCAGTTTTTCAGTTCTGTGTGATCCATAAACTTGGTATTTGCTTGATGTTCCTGCTGGTCTTCTGGAGGAGGAGCCTGTTGCACTGATTCTCCGGTGTCTTTCATGACTGGAGTTGCACCACCCCTTGCCAGGGGGCCAGGGTCAGTGTAAGCTACTTTGGGTTCCTCTGTGTGGCTTTTGTTCCTTGAAGGCTTTTTGTGCTGCTTTGGAGGATGAAAAAAAAAAAGTAAAAATGATGGTGCCCTGATCTCCAGTCCCGGAGCTGAACAATTAGTGCCCTACTCTTCAGTACACCCTCAGGGAAAACCAATCAATCCCTTCTGTGTAGCCAAACTCTGCATACTCCTGTGGTGCACACCAGCACCAATCCTTCCAGGGGAGGGAGGGGGTATCACTGCAGCCCTGCTGCTCTCTGGGCCCCTGCTCGGGGAGCAGTTGCCCTAATGTGCACACACCCACTCCACTGCTCCCATTGGAAGGAGCAGGCTCTCAGAGGTTGTCACTTGCTGGGCCCCTGCTTGGAGAGTGGTCGCCCGGTTGTGCCACAGTTCATGGTTAATGGCAACACCTAGCTGAGAGGCCACTCCAGGGCTTGCTAATTGTAGCCAGCTTCACCGCTCCAGTGCTTGGGAACTCCGCTGCACTCAGGCATTCCCGGTCTTCCTGTGACCCTATGGATCCTGAGACCACTCTCCCACCTAGGATTCTGCCCTGCTTCACCACCTGAGTACCTTTTAGGCAGGGACTTCCATCATCAGAGCAGACTTCTAAAGGTTCCAATTTTGCACTGTAGTGCTATATCACTTTACAGTAGCCAGCTTACAGAGGCTCCCTCCCCCAAGGTTTATATTCTGATATATCCCCTCAGATTCACGACTCCACACCTCCTACCTTGCAAAAAGTGGTTGCTTTTCTATTTGTAGAATTGCAGCAATTCTTTTCTTAGATATCAGGTTGAATTCACAGGTGTTCACAATGATTTGATAGCTAGCTAGCTGAACTCAAGGAACCAGATGAAATGCCGGTCCCCTATTCTTCTGCCATTTTCATTCTCTCCGAGCATCCAACTTTTAATCTCAGAGTCCTGAGTTTGAGCCCCATGTTGGGTGTAGAGATTACTTTTAAAAAAATTAACAAAAAAAATTTTAAAAAAGAAGAAGAGGAAGAGATCGCTCTCTGTCTCTCTCTCTTTCTGACAAGTGAGGACAAATAAAAGAATCATCTGCAAGTCAGGAAGAGAACTCTCACCAGAGACCAAAGCCTGTCCAAACCTTGACTTGGACAGTCCAGACTCTAGAACTCTGAGAAAATAAATTTCTGTTGTTTAAGCTACCCAGTCTGTTATTTTGTTATGGCAGTTTGAGTAAACTAAGACAGACATATAAGGTTGTTTTTAATTTGGAGCTATTTAAAACAATGGTATCATAGGCATTCTTACACATTTCTTGTGCTTTGGAACATACATGCATACATTTCTGTGGTGTATATATCAGAGGTTATGCATATGCTCACATTTAATAGATAATAACAGTGTTCCAAAAGATTATAATTTTAAACTCCCTTTATTAATGTATGACTGTTAACAGTTCCAATTGAGCTACATTTCATTTATTTTTTAAAGATTATTTATTTATTTTTGCAGGAGAGAGGGAGTGCACCAGTGGTGGGAGGGACAGAGGGAAAAGCAGACACCCTGCTGAGCAGAGAGCCCGATGCAAGACTCAATCCCAGGACTCTGGGATCATGACCTGAGCCAAAAGTAGACACTTAACTGACTGAGCCACCCAGTCACCCAAATTGATCTACATTTTAGTCTGACCTTGCTACTGGCAGTGTCCTTAATTTAACTATTTTGGTGTGTTTGTAATGTATCTCCAGTGACTTGTAGAATAGAACACTTTTTCATGATTACTGGCTATTTGAACATCATTTTATATGAGGTTTCTATTCAGTCTTTTTTTTTTAAGATTTTATTTATTTGAGAGAGAGAGAGTGAGAGAGAGCACAAGCAGGGTGAAGGGCAGAGGGAAAAGCAGACTCCTTGCTGAGCAGGGAGCCCGATGCGGGACTTGATCCTGGGACTCTGGGATCATGACCTGAGCAGAAGGCAGATGTTCAACTGACTGAGCCACCCAGGCTCCCATCTATTCAGTCTTTTAATATTTCTTTCTATTGGATTGTCCTTTAATGATTTGTAGTGGTGTTTAAGCATTCCTTTTATTTCTTGACAAATGATATCTTTTTCTAAAGATCTTCTGATATTACCTCATATATTTTAAAGTAATGGCTCTTTAAAGTAAGTACTAGCAGCTCCTGGTTGTTGTTTATGTGTACAGGGATGGCAAGAAAAAATTAGTTTGTGTGTTCATTTGAGAACAAAAGAGGCCAACGGTATCCTTAAAGTGGAGAAAATGTTCTTTATTTAGCAAAACGTCTAATGTGAGGAATAAAGTTCCACCTCTACACACAGGTGTAACACCTATGATGATTGGCTACATATCTGATACTTTATAAAAAAGAAAAAAGGAGCCACCCATCCCCAGGACTGCATTTATTTCCACTTCAGCAGTCATTCTTGCCAAAAACTCATACACCAATGCTTAATAGTAGTCTCCTTTACTAGCATGACAGTTATCAACTCTTTGATAGAGAGATAAGGTATTAAATGAGAACACTTTCACATACTTTATAATGAAATAGGAGTAGGATATGACCTTTACTCTAGTAAAATTTATTATCACATCAGAATTTAAGTCTGGAAACATAGTTGGAAATTTGAGAAGAGCATCTGCTTTTTTTTTTTTTTTTTTGAGAAAAAAGAAAACTTTAGTCTCAGAAAGAATAGACTGAAAGGAGTTCATTCAGTACCAAAGTTGCCTGAGTTTTAAATATATTATTCAATCAAAGCCTTGCTATAATCACTATGGATGTTCCTGAAAATAGGGCCTATTTTTGCTGAGCTCTTACTTTGAAAGATAAGATGATAGGTAGAAAACTATGCAAAATTCTCAAAATTATATGAATTACTCCTGTTGGCTGAATTTGAAAATAACAAAGATTTTCGTGTTTCATTGAAGGCTAAAATATAAAAAAAAAAAAAAAAAACTAAACAACAAAAAAAACTAAACATCACAGAATCCTTTTGAAGGCACTTCTATCGGATGAACTTACAATCAACATAAAGATTTTTAGTTATTTTCTTCCTAAAATAGTCAGTAACAGTAACATATTTTCTGAAGGTGACTTAACTGGAATAAAGACAAAGAAAATAACTCTACTGTCCCTCAATTTAAAGAGTCTTAGAGATTACTGGTATTCCTTGACCCAAGATAATCATTTCTGACTGTGGTTGTGAAGGATCTGATTTTGTTTACCTGAATTACCTTTGAGAATCAGAGTGTTTAACACTAATTACAAACAAAACAAAAAGCTGAAACGATTGGATTTCAAATAATTATTATTTAATATTCAAGTCAAAGATCCCACTGTAGCTTCATCTTTTTTATGAATTATCTAATTAGTTTTTGTAAAAAAGTGAGTCTTCTTTATATTAGAAAAAATTCATTTATTTATACAATGAAATAAATTGCAATAGAGTTGGCATTTATGTTTTCATGTAAATGTGTAGATGAGAAAGTTCCATTACACTGATAATATTACATTCTTGATCCCTAAAAGAAGAGAATAAGTGAACCTAATAAAAAATATATATATATATACACACATATATATATTTAAGATTTGTAGAGTAAATAAACAAAAATTTTACTTTTTATAGGGGAGAATTTAAATTAGTGATAACATTTTAAAGACATATATTGCACACGGTTTTTAGGATTCTGTAAAACCATCTTATAAAAGTTATTGTCTTGTAACTAGGCTCTTTGGTATTTTACCAATGGAAAAATAATAGATGGGATTTAGAAGTACTGATCCTGAATTATGGTACTAAAACAATCAGCTTTACTTAGGTGTAGACTTTGATTATCACAGCTTTGTTTGTTTATTTGTTTCTTTGTTTGTTTGTTTTAATGGGAAAAGAACTTGTAAGAAAAACTTCTGCATGAATTACAATGCAACCTATTTTTCAGGGTCAGTCATAAATCAGAATTCAGATAAAGGTTGTTTGGGATACTCTTCACTGCTCTTACTGCATTTTGTCTGAAATTTCAATGTTATACTTGGTAACTTGAGAACCTGCTTTTAAGAATATATTTTGATAACATTCCCTTAACATTAAGAACAAAAGTGAATGAGCTGCAAGTTTATCTATGACTGGATTTAAGGATAGTTAAAAACAAAAACAACTAATCCCCAAGACACTGGTTGAAGCATCTGCTTTCTGTCCTCTTATTTTTTTTTTTTTTTTCCCAAGCAAGAGAAGTTTAGCACTCAGACATTTTGGAACATAACCATAAATGAATAAACCATCCATGCTTTTTTTTTTTTTTTCCATCACTCTCAACATTTCTAGAATTTTTCCCAAAGACTTATGTGCCATGAGATCCCAAGCAAATCCTTCCTAAGTGAGAAAGTATATATATGATACAAATGAATTGCTATTGGGATTTTAAAATATTTTAGGCACAAGGTCAAAGCTATGATTCCAGTATTCACTCCTGCCAAGACTTTGCCTATCTCCTGTTCGCTCCTTCCGAACGGATGGCAGTTTTGAAAACTATAGCCATAGAATGCAATAACATTCCAAAACATCAGTTGTCGCCTACCCCATTGTTTTCTGGAAGTGGCTTTCACTACCGGGAGGTAGAAAGATAATCAAAGAGGGAGAGAGGGTAAGGAATGCTGTTTTGAAATTTTAGACCTCATGATAAAGCAGCATCTCCATGCATTATGACTCCTACCATATTCACAGGAAATATTTTTAGAAGTTGGAAGAAACTACCTTGAAGGCTCCTTGCTGATTCCATTTCAAAAAAATACATAGCACACTTTTAATCAGGATAAAAAATGTACAAGCAATTGGAGGAACAAAAATAATTCCAGGGAAGAAATAAAGGAACCAAATTACATAGAGTCAGTTCTCTAAATTCAATCTATATATTCCAAATTTTGGACTTCTAATTCAAAGGAAAATATACAATATATTTTATATATATTTAATTTGCTAAATCATGGTTGTTCACATATAAATGTATACATAATAAGTATCTATATATATCTAATTTGTTATATCATGGGTGTTTTGATGGCAAACTGTAGATTAGGGAAGAGGGAAGAACCTATTATTGTAGATTGCCATATCTTTGAAAAGATTGCTCAGAAAGATAGGGATTTTTGCCTCTGGTCTATTAAAGGGACAATTCCAGAGAGGATCAAGAGCAAGTCTGTGCCTGTCAGGGGGAAATTAGAAGCAGAGCTAATCATTTCAGGAAGTCTCAAAACAGCCTAGATTGAAAAAAAAATTGCAAAATAAATCTCAAACAAATTGCATCCAAGAGAGAAATTTCACACCTGTAATGAAAAAGTTTTGTTTCAGTAGCTAGTGCATTTATCCTTTTTTATTAAAATTGATTATCTTATTTTTTAAGTGAATGAAGGTTTCAGGTATTTTTCTGCATTGATTCCTTGGTGAAAGTACTTGGTTCTATGAGATCTAGTTGAGTTTTTCATATTGCTATTGATCAATAAATACATTGGATGAAATCAGTCATCTAAACTTCTTTAGACAAGTATTTATCTACCAAATTATATAGGACAAGTAACCTTCAAATGATTTAGCAAATTGCAGTTTATCATAATCGGTACTATTGATTAGTCTCCTGGTAATATCAATTAAGGCTTTCTGCATTTCCTTTTAAAACCTAACCATTTAACTGTTGATTTAGACTGGTCAAAATAATTTCCATGTTTTTCTTTTAGAAAATATTATGTGAGTTTTGCTCTATTGCACAGTATTTTATGATGAGAAAGTGAAATAAGAGTATGGAGTCAACGTTTTGAACATGTTTAGCAAAAGAAATGCTGAAGGTATATAACTCTTCTATTTTCATAAATACCACTGGGGAAAAGACATTGTCTTAAAGATAATAATGGTAGCTACCATTTATTTACGGCTTATGGAACTATAGCCACTGTATTAATCTTTTTATTTCTATAATTTAAATTCACCTGCAAATAAACAAAAAACAGAAATAAATATGGAGGACTTCTGTGATTATCTCCACCTTCCATATGAGAAATTTGAAACTCAGAGAACTTAAAAAATGGACTAATAATCACATATCCTGCTACTGGCAAAAGTAGCAGTTCTGGGTAATTCTGACTCAGTCTTGGCTAAGGACAGAAGCAGACAGCAAGCACCCATAATTAAAAGAGAGGTGCTCAATTTTGAGCTAACTACTCACCTTAAGACAACAAAAGAGAGGGATAGAGGGTAAGAAGCTAGTGATATCTAACTTGACTGGCATTTCTTAGTGTTAGGATCCTTCTCTGAGCTTGGAAGCTGTTTAAAGCAAATTAATTCCTACATGTAAGATTTTGGAGACTAAGAATTCTCCAAAGAGAATTTTTGAGACTAAGATTTTGGAGACTAAATGAGGGCATGTCATCTGCCGTTCTGTGATATGGGTGATGATTTTTCTGTCTGTATTTTTTATCTCACCCCTCAGTCCCTTGTTCTTGGGGGTTCATCTTCAAGACTTTGTTGAGATCCTAGCACCCTACTTTCCTTTTTTCAACCGAAAGGATGAGAAAGAACAGTTAGCAACAAAAGAGGACAGACAACAAGTCAGGGACAAAGAGAAGCTAATCACACACCTCTTTCCCACTCCAGGATCTCCTCTAACTCACACAATACTTAAAGGAAAACAGAAGTTTTAAGTGAACTTTAGACTTGATTAATATATTACTACACGTTTTAATTTCTCAAATGAGAATGCTTTTGTTGTTTGAAGTGACTAGTGTCGAGAAAATTAGGAAGTTCTGCTTAACAGTTCTTATAAATAATGAGAGAAAACTGGCCTCACAGATTGGGTTTGGACAAGCAATATGAGTAGGAAAGAATAAAGTTGTTTTGTTGTAAACTACAATCCCTCTTGAGCCATCCCAGCATTATATGCATGGATAATCTAGTAGCTTTGTCAGTCTTGATATATAGAGAGATATCATATATGCTAACCATTCATTCAAAATACAAAATAACTTCTTGTTATTATCAGGGGTATGCCAGGCCCTAGGAATGTAATAATAAGAGAGAAACAGAAGTGAATGAAGCAGGCACACATGACATAAAAAGGTATCACTATGATCTTGTTAGATCTTGCCTATAATGTAGGGGTAAACCTGTTCTTGTTTATTATTCAAGGCATCCCTGAGAATAACAATAAGTGGAGCTGAGGTTAAGGCCATAAAAATGAGAATCTAGGGTAGAAAGGAAAGCATCTGTAGAGTTCATATTGTGATAAGAAACATAGAGAATATGAGAAATAGAGAAACATCATTATGACTGGAGTAGAAAGAGGGGAGGAGGCTTGAGATCAGAAGTTAGGAGATTAAGTGGAGGCTAAACAATTCAGGTCTTTATATGCCTAATCCAAGAGTTTTCTCCTAAGGAAAGGGCACTGGTAAGTCACTGAGATGTACATATCAAACAGCTTAACATAAACCATACCATGTTTCCTATCTCACAAGTGAATGACTGTCATTTATGGGGAACTAAAAATAAAATTAAGTCCAAAATCTTTCCTTTGTCAGAAGCTCTTTTTCTCTTTACCTATTAATTAGATTAAGGAGATCCCCAATTGCACCATGTTCAGAGACCTTTCTAATCTCTTGACAACTTCAGCAAACATGACTCTGGACAATGGCAATTAGAAATGCAATTATCATTTCTATTCTGAAAAAATTATATACTGGCCCCTATACTCTTTTGTTATTTTCTAACTTCCATCCACCTATTAGTAGTATAAAAAATTAAATAATACTTATGCTGACAGTTTTGTAAAGATGAAGAAAGGGAAAATGTGGCTACTATTTTTCCTCTCTTTTTTTGGTAACTATCTTTTTTAAAATGACAAGGAAGAATTTATTGAAGTTTTGAAAGGCTAAAGGGAGCAATGTTATTTGCAGAACTTTGGAGATTTATCAAATAGGGAGGGAGCTATTTGAAGAGTAGAAAGAAAAATGGTGGTTACCTTGGGAGATGTTTACAAAGATCCCCAGAACTCAGGGATACATACATCAAATACATTGGTGGTTTGGGAATTGCTAAAAATAGAACATTACTACTATGCAACCTAAGATAATAGATACATTAATTGTCAGTAGGAAAGAGTAAAGTCTATTGTCCCCTGATGTGATCTTAAACCTACTAATTTTTGTTTAATCTATATAATCAGGCTTTTAAACTCTCACCATTTATTTAAGGCATATCTAATCTGCTCAAGTTTCGAGCATGTTAAATCATTGAGATGCCCATTTCTCATTGCTTAGAGGGAAAAAAAAAAAGTATAGAAAGAAGATTCCTAGTGTACTGTTAGAAATAAATCAACAAACTCAATTAAATTCTCAAGACATACAAAACACAATCAATCCACCAGTAATGATATAACACCATTTCATGAGTGTGATTCATTTCTCATAATAATAGAAGTCCCAGTGAATATATGTATGTATGTATATGTATATGTATATGTGTGTATATATATATATATATATATATATATATATATATATATATAGTGCATGGCCAAGGTGGTTAGAGAGCTATTTTTTTTTAAATATCTAGTAAATTAAGATAAAAACAGCATTTCAAATTCTCAAACATTTATTGTTGCAAACAAGTGATTAGATCCTGATGACAGAATCTACCTCTCTGGATAAGCCTCCTGTTTTTTAGTGACACAAGATCCCACCCCCTGCTGAGATTCACACAGCTATGTTAAGTTTTATTACCTCCGTAGCATTATTACCCACCCAAAAAATTGTACCTCATAATAAAGGCACACTTTGTACTTTACATATTTTAAAATTAACATGCAATGTATATATACATATATTAAATATTTAAATAATTCTATACTAATCTCTGAGAGTACACAATATGATAATATTTTCAACAAGCTTTTATTAAATCAAATGGAATGTTTTATTATTAATCATCACATAGTTGGGTTCAAACAAATGACCCTATATATAGATTAGGTAAAATTACCCTACAAACACAGAATTCTGTCAGGAACTTTGCCTATTCTTGCCCACTAGAATAATATAATTTTGAGTGGCATAAATAACATAATTATACATGGCAAAAAATTCATCCTATTGAGGCATTAAAATCCCAGACTTAATGAAAATGACAAAAGGATTTACTATCTGAAATGAAAATATTTTAAGAGAACTATTCATCAAAATTTTGATATCCAATTC
>NC_138373.1:119861739-119883824 GCF_054177405.1 Leptonychotes weddellii | reverse complement strand
TTTATATCTGTAACATCTCATTTGCAGTCATTATTTTTTTATTTTTTCTGGCTTCACCCTTAAATATTAAAATTTTTCAAGGTTCTTAACTTTACACAGAGAACCTTCAAATTTATAACTCTGCTTTAGACTTCTTTAAGCTTCAAGTGCCTTTTAAATTAATACCTCCTAGATTGTCTACTTAGAAGTTCTCAAAAACAACTCAAACTCAGCATATTCAATACTGACTTTATAATAACACTCAAATTTACTCTTTCTCCATAATTCCAACTCAGCAAATGGAACCATAATATACCCAGTTTTGAAGTCAGAAACCCAAAATTATCCTTGACACCTATTAACCATACTTATTTTTTTTCTATTGAGTTTACTAATAAAAACTTCAAGTTTGGGATGCCTGGGTAGCTCCGTTGGTTAAGCATCTGCCTTCAGCTCAGGTCATGATCCCAGAGTCCTGGGATCGAGTCCCACATCAGGGTCCTTGCTCAGCAGGGAGCCTGCTTCTTCTGCCTGCTCTGCCTGCCGCTCTTCCTCCTTTGTGCTCTCTAACAAACAAATAAAATCTTAAAAAAAAAATCTGTTTGTCACTTGAAAAACTCTAACAGCATTGCGTATCTCTACCTAATTATATTTTGACTTATGCATTTTTTATTTAAATTTAAGTGATTATGTTAAGCAGAATTCAAAGACGGTCTTTACAATTCCTGTAACCTTGTGTTCATACTCTGAATAATGCTCCCCTTGAGTGTGGGGGACTTACTACTAGTCAATAGAACATGGCAAAAATAAAGGAATTCTGTGTACATAATTCAAGTCCAGGTTTACTGTGAATTAATCGAGAGGAGAGGCCTGCATAGCCTTAGTCAATCAGGTGAATACCCTTAAGTAGGGACTGGATTAGGTGAAAACCCTTAAAAGGGCTTAATCAGGTGAAAGCCCTTAAAAGAAGCCAGAGACTCTCCTTGCAGTGTTGATGAAGTAAGGGATTATGTTGGAAAACTCTATCTTCAAATAATTGTGTGCAGCCTCTAGGATCCAGGGGAGGCCCTCAGACCACAGCCAGCGTAAAGTCAGGGCCCTTAGTGATGGAGCTGCAAAGAAACAAATTCTACCAACAACTTGAAGAAGCTTCAAGTGAGCTTCCCCACTTATTATTATTCCCCAGTCAATCCTCCAGATGAGGGTATAACCTGAGAAAACCTCATTTACACTCTTTGGGACACACTAAGCAGAGGACCCTACTAAGCTGTGCCTGGACTCCTGAGCCACAGAAATGGTGAGATATTAAATGTGTGCTGACTTAAGCTGCTAAACTACAGTAATTTCTTAGGCAGCAATAAAAAAAATAATGATGTTTTCATATCCATGAATTAGCCTGAATAGCTCAGGTTTTGTTACAGAAACAAACCTCAATTGCAAGAGCTAAGAAATTTCAAGTTTATTTCTTGCTCTAATTCAGTAGGCCCCAGGTTCTGGTACACATATGGTGATTTTAGCCTTAGATAAGAGTAGAGTCAATTCGTCCATTACCATAAAATGAAAGGGAGAATATACGGATACAGAAATAGCAGGATAGTAGCTCTAGTTGTTGAGAATAAATTCTTTTCAGATCACTTACATTTCTCAGGGAAATTAGAAGTAAAATAAGAATACAGTGAGGAGTAGGTGTGAAATAGTCATCACAGTAAGAGAGTGAATTGCCATGGGAAATGCTATAGGAATGCCAGGAAGTTGGGAAGATTCACCTGAGGTTTGTGATAATACATTTAAAGTGAGGTCAGTCTGTATGTTTCTTTTAAAATTTCTCTCCAGCCATGTTTAGCTACTTGGGAGAAGACATGGTAGAAGCAAATCCTGTATTTATATCTGAGATTATTCTTTTTTTTTAATTTTATTTTGTTAGTCGCCATACATTACATCATTAGTTTTTGATGTAGTGTTCCATCGTTCATTGTTTGCATATAGCACACAGTGCTATACGTGCCCTCCTTAATACCCATCACCAGGCTAACCCATCCCCTCACCCCCTCCCCTCTAAAACCCTCA
The DNA here is from genome assembly GCF_054177405.1 of Leptonychotes weddellii. Lineage (NCBI taxonomy): Eukaryota > Metazoa > Chordata > Mammalia > Carnivora > Phocidae > Leptonychotes > Leptonychotes weddellii. The sequence goes on along the minus strand of NC_138373.1, from coordinate 119,881,778 downwards.
GTTTGTTTCTCAGAGTCCATAGTCTCTCATGGTTCGTCTCCCCCTCTGATTTCTGCCCCCTTCATTTTTCCCTTCCTACTGTCTTCTTCTTCTTTTTTTTTAACATACAATGTATTATTTGTTTCAGAGGTACAGGCCTGTGATTCATCAGTCTTACACAATTCGCAGTGCTCACCATAGCACATACCCTCCCCAGTGTCTATCACCCAGCCACCCCATCCTTCCCACCCCCCACCACTCCAGCAACCCTCAGTTTGTTTCCTGAAATTAAGAATTCCTCATATTAGTAAGATCATATGATATCTGTCTTTCTCTGATTGACTTATTACACTTAGCATAATACCCTCCAGTTCCATCCACGTCATTGCAAATGGCAAAATTTCATTTTTTGATGGCTGCATAATATTCTATTATATATATATATATATATACACCACATCTTCTTTATCCACTCATCTGTCGATGGACATCTTGGCTCTTTCCATAGTTTGGCTATTGTGGACATTGCTGCTATAAACATTGGGGTGCACATACCCCTTCGGATCACTAAATTTGTATCTTTGGGGTAAATACCCAGTAGTGCAATTGCTGGGTATATCTGAGGTTAGTCTTGATAAGAATGATAAAAACAAGGGAGTTGAGATTCATGCAATGGAGTGTTTTTAATGATGCAACTGAAATCAATTGGGTAAAAAAGAAAATGAGAACATGAAGGGGCTAATAGATGTGAAAATGTAGGAGATCTGTGGATAAGAGATAGTAGTAGGGTTGAGGAACTGTTCCACTACAGGTATAAGAAAAACTAAGCTGGAATGATTAAGAGGCAGTGCCCAGATAGTGGAATACCTGAAATTGAGACTTATAGACGTGGTACAATTATTTATGGCAAATTGGAGTGCATGGATGTGGTTGTCAGGGAAATAGAGTGAAAGACAAAGTTATTTGAAGCAAGTAAATCAACAGGATCATGATGCAATATCTACAATGCAAGGAATCATCAAGGATGTTCACAGGAGTAATGGTTGAGAGAGGGTAATGTAAATGAGGGGCAGTAACTTCTAGGGTGATAAATAATTGCAAGACTGAGGGTATGTATATAACATAATCTGATGACCTGTACTTCGGAGACTCTAGAATTGTTTGTTTTAATTTTAAATTTGTTTTTAAGTTTTTGAAGGTTTTTTTTTGTTTTTTATTTTTGTTTTGTTTTTTAATTTCACCCAGCCTGAATATCACAATGAATTCACATAACATACTTTATCTCACGGTTCAGTTTCATGTGAGGTATGAGAGAAGCAGAAGTCACTACATGAGACAGTTGCAGGAGAATCCTGGGGCTTAGAGATCTCACCAGAAGTATTCTGAGTTCAGTCATTTCTCAGCTGCTGCTGCATTGGTCTTACAGCCATGGAAGGCGTAAGCCTCTCAGTAATGCTGCTCTAGTTCAGAGCCATTACTTTTTCTTTTATATTTCAAAAGGTTCCTAATGATCTCTGCCTCTTTTTACTCTCTCTCTTTCTGAACTTCCACACTGCGGCCGGAAAGATATTTCCATATTGAAAATTCCAATTAATCACTTAGAAAAGAGAATTAATTCCCAGTTCCTTACATTTGCATTGATTAGTACTCTAAGCTTTTGATATTCTGATATGACCTCCTCCTCTCTGTTCACGCTCTCCTCACTCATCACTTAGCTCTAATATCAATTCTCTGAATGCGTCATCTTTTATGCCAAAGCACCTTTTCACTTCTATTCTTCTGTCTAGAATTCTGAGTTATCTCTAACACATAAGATAACTCAGTGCAATTGAAAAAACTGGTGGCACCTCTACACTGATGTAGCCGTTTGGAAACATGACTTGGCCAAGCATCATTTTGAGAATTAAGAAAGGGTATCTCTTTGGGTAGAACCAGTGGGGTCCCAGGTGTGCCTCACTCACAGGTGGGAGTGATTGCTTTAGGTATATGAGATATAGATGGAGTCTGTTGTCTTTAGAGAAGTCAAAAGCAGCAATTAGAAAACTAACAAATTTGGTCTTTTATCACCATTCACTAGCCATTCTAAACATTAGCAGTGGGAAAATACTGTTCCCTAAAGATCCCTTTTTGATGTTTGAAACAATCATTGTAATTATTGTTTAATTTTATACACACATATATAAAATTATATATTTATATATAACATGTAAATATACATATACATATCTATATACAAATATAAATATATAACAAATACACATATTTCATTGTATGTATATATTTTCTAATACTTATATATTTAATATAGAAATATGTCTGTATATTTATATATGCAAACATACCTACTTATATATTTATATATGTTATATGTATGCACACACACATGTGTGCTTGTGTTTGTATACACTGATGTCTAAGAGCCAGAGTTTAAAATATTCACCATGGTATCCTAAACAAGTGACCTAACACAAGTTTTTGTTTATTCATCTATAAAATGAGATTTTCATATTCCTCATAACATTTTTTGTGTTAAATTAGGTGAAATCTGCAAAGCATTAGTAGGGCATTCAGCACATTGTAAGGGATGTTAATATTTGCTATTACAATGATAACCTAGATTCCAAAAGTAAAAAAGTATCACTAGGCCTTAGGGCTACAGAAGTGAAAAAGGAGGAGTCTCTATTTAAAAAAAAAGAAAAAAATCTGCCTTCCTAACATGGGAAACACGTAAACAATTAACAACACAGTATGACTGGAGGGTTTGATAAGAGTAGGTATGTGCAGGTACAATAGGAGCTATAAAGAGAGATGAAATTTCTTCCTAAGACGTGGGTGTGTTTGGGGGGGGTGCTTTTCAAAGGGGATAACTCATACAGGCTGTGAGGCATGAGTATGAATCCACAGCCAGCATCAGGGGACTAGAGCTGTGCGTCCACGCACATTGGTTTAGGTTGATTGTCACACAAGGGTGTCTGGCTATGGTGACATATTACCATATGGGTGGAAATCACCACATGCTCTGGCAAGTTTTATGTCCTCATGCTGGGCTTTTTCACCAAAGAAGAAGAGCTATCATTTATAATTTGTGAGAAAAAAATGCTTTATGATGTCTAATGTTGCTACAAGGATGGAGAGGCTATTTGGGAATTACAGTCAGGAAAACAAGAATTAAGAGGTACTGAAGTCAATATGACACATCCAGGAAGCTGTGATGAAAACATGGGCTATGTGTGATTAGAGATCAAGAATATAGAAGGATGTCAGCATCCAAATATCCAATACTTCACGTGGAAAGCAACGAGAGCTCAGAAATTCGACCTTTAACAAAAAAGTTTTGGAGAAGCATCGAGTGGTTTTAAACAGGGAGTGATGAGACAATATTTTCCATTTGAAAGATTTCCCTGTCCAAAATGTGTAGTATAGAGGGAAAGAAACTATTGCTGGAGGAAAGGAGATCCATTACGAGGCTATTGAGCTAATGAAAAAAAGAAAGAAGGAGGAAGAAAAGAAAGAAAGCCAAAACAAAAGCAGTGTTCCTGGTTGATCACTTCACTCAGATCAAGATCACCAAAGCAGGATTTAAGGGAAGTCCACAGTGCTCTGAATGTCTCTGATGGGAGCATTTGTCGCCCAAGATACACCAGAAATGTCCCCATATTCTACTCGGCAGGCCTGTGACTGCTTTGAACCAATACAATATGGCAAAAGGAATGTTATTCCAATTCTGGCTCTATTGTTTAAGAGGACTGATAGTTTTCATTTTATCACTCTTAGAAAGTCACCGTCATGGAAGAAGTCTGACTGCCTTTAGGCCACTTTGCTCTGAGGCATAAGTGTCCATGTGAAGAGAGCGTGATACTGCCCAGCCCAGGTGCCAGTGAAGAAGGCATTTGAGACATTTCAGCACCATCAAATGCTAAGTGGAGATTTGAGGCCCTAGAAAATTGACCCAACTGAGCTATCTAAAACCTCTCCAGTCATTTGAGCTACTTCAGCTGATCCTGTAGACATCATGCAGCAAAAGAAAATCCACCACTGCCTGAGTTCCTGACAGTTGTGAATATAATGAACTAGTTATGAAGTCACTAAATTTTGTGATGGTTTATTCTGCAACAACAGATAATTGAAATAATTCATTGATTTGTCCATTTATTATTTTTCTATCTTCTTATATTGAAAGTTTCATGAATGTCAGGACTTGCCTATTTTACCTCACTAATATTGACAGCTCTTACAGCAATAGCTGTAACATAGTAGTAATTAACACATGATTATCGAAGGAACGAATAAAATGGATTAAAAAGAGTACAAGAGAGCTCTTCAGAGAATTTATAGTTCTTGCTAGCTAACTGGATATAACCGATGGGTAAAAGGGAGAAGGTTAGCCTCTATCTGGACAACTGGGCTGATAGTTGTACCACTAGGAGAAACAGATCAGGAGAAAATGGGATTGTAAAGTAATAAATGTGGTCTGTATTGGAGTTCAGCTATCAGGACACCTAGGAGGAAATAGTAAGTAGTGAGTTTCACATGAAAGCTTGGATATCTACCAGTTGTATGTTTGATAAAAAATTAGTAAAATTTCAATAAAGAATAGATACTAGTTTTAAGATACAAAAGGAAAAATAGGAAGAAAGCTGAAATTGAATGAAGTCTAATTGGTTTGATATATAAGGAGGCTATTTGAAAATTAAGTTACAACAGACTCGGTGAAATAAGGCAAAACTAATCCAATGGTAGTAGGTTGAGAAATTAACACAAAATTAAGAATAGAGTGACTGAGCATATACTACTCTCTCAAGAAAACTAAGAAAAGTAAGAAAAACACACAAGAATGAGTTCCAAAGGATGATATATGATCCCACCATTTGGTATAGAATATAAGAACTCATGAAAGTAGAAAGATAATATCCACCTTTAACTACTCCTAAACTAAATTAGGAAATTGACAACATGGTGGCATCTCTTAATATTGAAAAACCAAAAAGTCATGGGGATAGGTGAGAACATAACAGGGACAAACTGTTGACTCCTTAGTGAAATTCAAAACACCATTATCATTGATTTAAAAATACTATATAATTGCTTAAAGCGATCTGTAATAAATCTAAGATTTGCTTGATGTCTAGACTATCAAAAAATCTAGTGTAGGTAACAAAGAAAATTAACTTACTTTAAAAATAACTTATTTCTCTCCAGAATTCAAATGAATTGTTACTAATAATCAAAAACCTAATAAAAATTCCCTCTTTGAAAGTCCTGAATAGCAAGTATTAAAATCATTAAAGCCGACTAGAGACTACTAAATCAGGTTGGTGATTACACTGCTTTCTTCTAAAAGTACAAATAATGTTATCTCATGAGTCATTGCAACATTCTGTCTAGAGATAGGAATATGCTTATATTATCCTACCTTTACTAGATAAGTAAATGTAATTATACTGAAGTGTGTGTGTGTGTGTGTATGTGTGTGTGTGTGTCTGTAGTCATACAATATAAATGTATGAAGGAGAAACAGGACCATATTATAAGCTTTATAATTTGGGGAGGATACTAGGTACTTTAAATGATTTGGAAATATTTGTCATTTTTAATTATTTCAATTTGATCTCAGCCATTCATAGAACATTCAGTGCTTAAAGTTGTCCCATTTATAATAAAGCAATTGTGAAGGATATGGAGACTATGAAATAAAAACAATATAAGCTAATTCTCTACAATGCAAGGTGGGGTGAGGGAAGGGAGAGAGAGAGAAAGAAATAAGTGTTGGGATGGAGAGTAGAAGGGTTAATAGATTTGAACTTCATATGTTCCAAGATTTGATACTTTCACCAGACAGTAGGCTGGAAAATTAACCTCCAGCCTATTGTATCTTGGAATTCTCAAGAAAGGAGTATACTAGATTAAAATCAAAGATTTTCCTGAGTTTCCTAATTTCCCCTCAGGAGAAAATTGCTGGCATGGTAGTTTCCTGGGCTAGATCTTCCTTTTCCTAGAATGTGAACGTACTCACGACTGACTGACCCATGAACTTCTATCTGTGTTTGACCTTAGATATTGTAATTCCTGAATTATATCATGACTGATAGCGGCATCTACTGTGGCACATGAGTGGGAAGTGGTGGCATGTACCACACATCTGGACAAACAGTTCCCTTTGGGACTCTAATCTTGGGAGAAAAATTACATAATGCTTTTTCTTTGCCTTTAGTTTATTATACATACCACCAGAGTAATGGTATCAGGCCTATATAACCCAAAGGATGTTATGGCAATGGAATAAAACAAAGGGTGTTTTAAAAACTTCATTTATATGATCAAATTAGTATTAATAAAGTGAGGAAGGGAAAGAGAAGGGAAATGTTTTTTGCTATTCAGAACTTAAAATTCCTATGCTGTCTTTCTAAAACCCTCAGCTCTAGGATATTGCCACTTATATTCTATGGCTACTCAAACAAGTCACCTGAGAAAATTTAGTTCAGGCTAGTCTCATTCTGATTTGCCATCATTTACCACTGTACTTAGTTTCACTTTTTGAACCTTGCTGGGTCCAGACTTCCCTTAGCCAACTAAAATAAGTTCAGTGTTCAGTAAGGGAATGGATGTCTGAATTGGAGCTAACTGAAGAGCATCTTTCCACTAGAATCAATGTATATCACACTCCATTGGCCAGTGATTGGTTATGACAGGTAATGAGAAAGAAATCCCAAACTTTTCAGTAAGAAGTGAAAGGTGTATAAACTACACAATGCACAGATGGTGGTGAAATGAGGCTTTCAAAGTGCTAAAATACTGAGTAATTCTGACAGTACTGAGAAGACTGAGCTGCTCGTGACTCATTTTTATGTGTGACACTCAACTTAACATGCACATCTATTTAACATAGCTATAATTCACAGTATATACCCTCTCTTGTTAATTAGAATGACATATTACAAATTACTGTGGGTGGAAAGTGTGCTGATTAAAATTTATCCAAGAAAAACTGTGTACAAACAATTTTAAGAAATCACACAAACCATCAAGTTACGTGTTGAGTTAGTAAATTTAAATTTTATTGTTAAAGGGAACTCAGTTTATGAAGTTTTATCAAGTTAGATAAGGTTTTCTTTTTCCTACAATTATGATGACTATATTTTCTAAACCTTTAAGAAAAAAATAAGAAGTAATAAGAGGCCAGAAAATAGGTCAAATGATTGTTAATCAAAATACGTATCAGAAAATCTTTTACTATTACCTTAATGACATGCAAATTAAGTACAGTTTAAGCATTTTGGGGAAACAAATTCACTACTATCATTGTAGTCGTCATAGAACAAAGAAGAAATGCCTCATTTTCTCTTATATTCTATTAATAGGTCATAACTTTTTTCCATTTATATTGAAAAAAATATTGTGGAACATTAAGAACTACAGAAATACTTTAAGTGATAAAAAAACCAAAATTACCCCTAATAGGTATTGACTAAAAGTCAGACATGCTTCTGTACCCAAGGCATAAATAATATTCTGGTAACAGTAGACCAAGAAATGTCACACTTAATTTTTTTAATTGAAATATAGTTGACATATAGCATTGTATTAGTTTCAGGTGTATAACATAATGATTCAATGTATTTATATGATGGAAATCACCACCACAGTAAGTCAAGTTAAAATCCATCATCTCATATAGTTATCAATTTTTTTCTTGTAATGAAAACTTTTAAGATCTTCTCTTAGTAACTTTCAAATTTACAGTACAGTGGTATTAACTATTGTCACTATATTGTAGATTACGTCCTCAGAACTTATTTATTTTGATCACTTCTCCCACTTCACCACAGGTGAAAGTGGCCAAATTTCGTTTTTGCTGACCTTGAACTTTAGAGTTACTCAAAACAGTTTTCCAAAATTAAATAATATATTTTAAAATCTGTGGGTGTTTTGTTTGCCTTGCTTATAGGTGTAAATGTTTTGTTTGTTTGTTTAAAGAAACATAGGGCACCTTGGGGGCTCAGTTGGTTAAGTGTCTAACTCTTGATTTCGTCTCAGGTCATGATCTCAGAGTTGTGAGATCAAGCCTCATGTCAGCTCACATGCTGGATGTGAAACATGCTTGAGATTCTCTCTCTCCCTCTCCCCACCCCCCAAAAAAAGGAATTATAAAATTAAAATTGTCTTGGCTTTCAAAACAATATGTTCTTTAAAGTATACTTCCTCAGTTGTAATCAGGGAAATTACAGATGAAATTTAAAACAAGATGAAATTTAAAACACACTAGAGAATAAAAATAGTAATTTTAAAATAAGTCAAAATATTAAGACCAAAAGCAAACAGTCCAACATACCCAAACTCAGTTAATTCAATACATGTATTCCTGAAGTATTTATTGGCTTGTTCCTAAAAGGCACATAGCAAATAAAATAATATTGATATGAGGGCCAAAAAAACTAGCTAAATAAGTTATTTCTACTTCAATCATATACTTAATATATGACGTAACATGTAAAAATTATTTTTTTCTCAAAAGTTCTTGTATTTACTTCTTCCTTTTCATTATAATTCTAGGTCTCCATTATTTCTCACATATACTTTTACAAAAATTTTCAATAATATTTATGCTTTAAAAATAGTTAAAATTTATCATAACCCTACAGCACCAATACCCATAGCTACAAATTTAAAAAATAGGAATATAGTGTATAGGTATTGCTACTTCTAATTTATAAAGCATTATTTTTGACACCTTTGATGCTCCTATATAGGTTTTAATGGCTTTCTGTACTTCTCAAACTGAGATTCAGTCCTACACTTTCTCTTTTCCAATATTCATTCAACAATCTTAAAAAAAAAACAACATGTATTTCCCCACATTAATAAGTCACTCAAGAATTTACCAAAGTCTTTGGAGTAAAACTGATGAAAGTCCATCTCAGTCTGGCTTCATTTTACTTTAACATGATAGCCATCAGCTCCAGCCAATGAAGTTTCCATAAACAAATCTTTTACTATTTTAGGTAATGACTGTCCCCAAACCTTTATACTGTAACCTGATGATACTGTTCTTTCCATCTATTCGAGGCTTATCTTTCAAGATCAAGTCTAAAACACATTAAAATTTTGGAATCAGCATGCACTCACTGAACTCACTTCTTTCTGATCTCTCCTAGGATTTATAACAGTACTTTATATTTTCTCATTTAATTACGCTTTGTTTTAAAGTCTTATATTGTTTTAAATGTTATCTGTTGTCTCAAAAAAATCTTTTAAATCTTTAAATCAAAGCCATGATATGTGAGAGGATTCTGGGAAAATGGCAGAGTAGGAAGCACCAGGAATTTGTCTCCCCACCCAGATAATTACACTGGCAGAATCTGATGTAACTGCTTTGGAACTGTGGATTCTATCGAAGACTTATAACTTCCAGGGAGAAGGACTGGATGGCAAATTAGATTAATTTTGGCACATTTCAACTTTTATCTCCTCAGTGGTTACCCGTCTCTCACCCCTTAGCTCCATGACAGGGAACTATGTATGTGTTCTGGAGTATTTTGTACACATCTTGCCAGAGCCAGGATGAGCAACAAAGACCCTATCTTCCAGATACCAAAGATCTGTGTCCTAGCCACCTACTTCTGCTTCTCATCACAGAGGTGCAGGCACGGAGGTGGGCAGCCATTGATGATCTACCTCCTTTCATTATTGTAAACCCTGATAAACACCATTCTACTTTCGGTTTCTATGATTTTGACTATTCTAAGTACCTCATATAAATAGAATAATTTAGCATTTGCCTTTCTCTGTTTTTTTCACATAGTATAATGTTCTCATGATTTATTCACGTTGTAGCATATGTCAGAATGTCCTTCATTTTTAAGGTTGAATAACATTCCATTGTATATGTATGCTACATCTTGCTTATCCTTCACCTGTGGTGGACACTTGGGCTTTATTTTTCTGGAGAATTTTCCCTGGCCAAACAGAAGCTGCTTAATTGTTCAACTGGGAGATTATCTACCCAGCCTCTCTCAGAAGACCACAGCCAATGACTTTCTTACACAATGATACTGAAGGCTGGCTCCCTTGGCTCAAATTAGAAACAACTCTGGTTCAGTTAGTGCTACAAATGTCCCTGTGGAATCTTGCTATAGCAAATCTCTAGCAAAAACCACACATTTGCTTGGCTTCTCCCCTCTCTCCTCTTCTCCTGAAAGCTCTCTTAAATAAATCTGCCCAGGTCTCACCTCTGTTCTACTTTAACAGTGACAAGAGCAGTATGTGTAAACTATTCAATAAAAAACCCTAGAAACTCAGGATCATCAAATGAAAGACATATAAGACCTCTCTGTAATTTACCAGCTCTCATTTTCAGGATAATCAAGATCTCAAAGTTCAAATTTGGTAATATGACCAATGCTTTAAAAATACCTGTTGCAAGTTTGTGTATAAAATTCTTAACTTCGGTAGTATTGTCCAAAATACTGCAGGTCTAGAAAAACAGATTGAAACCATTCATAAAATCTTGCCTATTACAGAAGATAAGTCCAGATGGATGGCATAGGAGATAGCCATGGACCTGATGTTAACAGTGTATTAATTTTATTATGAATAAGTTGGCTGAAAAAGTAAAAGAAACTAGAAAAGCCTTATGGGCATATGGGAACATCAGAGCATCTCTCACAATGGTGAATGGTATATTGCTGAAAGATGATTGCATAGCTCTTTCCAATAACCTTTGCCAGAAAGTATTAAACAGAATACATCATGGCTATTTGAGCTTATGAAATGGTGCAAAAGAAGAGTATGGGCCACAGCATTTTGGCAAGCATCCCCCAAAGAAATTGATGAAAAAGTAGCTTCTTGGCTGGTATGCCAGCTCTTATAGCATGAAAATATGAAAGAGATACTAATGAGAAGACCAGCAACTGTCAGACTTGGGAACAAGTTGGCACATGAAAAACAACATCAACAGTTATTACTACTATTAGAGAACCAACATAAAGAGGTGAGAATATAACAACATAGTCAATATTCATATAGAGTTAATATTGGCAAGTATAAAAAATTAAAAATGTGACTTTTAACAAAATATACTGTTTGGGTATATAAAAATAATTTTGGCATTTACCTAATTTATAAGTGAATTTATACAGAATACGTAATTAAGGAGCACCCATTGTGAGGAAATGTTTACTACCTTTAAGTTCTTCAAATTAATCTCCTGTATATTCATTATGTTAAATGATCTACCATTGACAAGTTGAATCCTGATGAATTATTGAGGATCACATAAAAAGAATTCAAAATTAACTGAAATAATTATTATGCTTTTAAAGTATTATGTACAAATGTTAAAAGTCTTAAGCCAGGGGGCGCCTGGGTGTCTCAGTCGGTTAAGCATCCGACTCTTGATTTCAGCTCAGGTCATGATCTCAGGGTTGTGAGATTGAGCCCTGCCTAGGGCTCCATGGTGTGGAGCTTGTATAAGGTTCTCTCTCTCTCCATCTCCCTCTGACGTCCCCCCACCCCCAAAAAAGTCCTAAACCAAATAATAAATAACAAACCCTCCAAAATATCTATGATAAATTTAGGCTGTGATTACTTTGACAAGATGCCTGAAAAAGGAATTTGTTTATTTTACTTACCTTTTGTGAAACAGCCATGTAGTTTCGAAAGGTCTATATTTTCCTTCTTGAGTAAGTAGTTCACATCTGATCTTTTACACACGTATCTGTGAAAAGACTGCTTTATGGGCACAAGAATTACAAGAAGCACCGTATATGTTAACATACTGATGTTTGCATCAACTTTGGGGATTAATTTGTTCAATATAAGATCAATGTTTACTTTTTACTAATGTTATCACTAATACATTTTTTAAAATTTAAGTGAAGCACACAAATGGTATTAAAACCCATTATCAAAAAAAAAAAAGTCATCACAATTCAGGCCATATAGACCATAGAATGTTGGACAATATGTTCTAACCCTTGTGACACAGTGATTCACTATGCTTACCATGCATTTTCAGACTATAAATACTATCATTAAAATGAATAATGCTTATAAACCTGTTTAGAAATGAAACAACAAATTAAAAACAAGTGAAATATAAATTTTAAGTTGAAAAATACTATGTAATTCATTTGTGATTTTTTTGTTGTTGTTGTTACATGAAAGTTTTGATAGATCTATTATTATTAGTTCCAAATGCTCTTAGGGCCAAGGATAGTTATGCATATCATGCAGTAGAGTCCGTAATGATAGTACTTAAATTGATCTTGATTTGAGTACCACATCTTTCATCTGATACTGGGTAAATCACACAATCTTTGTTTCCTCAGTCATAAAATGTGAAATTATTTCCTGTTGTATTTTCTCTCACAAGGCTGTCATAAGCATAAATGTTTAAAGGACTATAAATTTGAAAGGTTCTATTAGCTTGGTTAGGAATCCACAATTTTAGGAAGCAGTCTCAGCTAAAAATATAATTCTCTATAATGAACTAATTGTAATATTACACCTCTTGGAGAAAGGACCTGATATGATAAAATCAATTTATCTGTGTCTTTTATGGAACTCAAGTTGAAAAACAAATGACCAAGATGACGGACAAACTTAGGTTTAATGTTTCTGTCCATGTTTTAATCTTCATCTCCTGCAGTAGAGCTATTTAGAACATGAAACAAAAGGGTTTATTTCTAGTCATCTTTTTAAGTTCTAGTATGTTTTCATTAGAAACAATGTGTCACTAAAATCCTGGTGAGAGAGAGAGAGACAGAAAATATTTATCATCAAAGCTACCATATGAGGGCAAAGATAAATATTTTGCTCCTTTCTGTAATTACAGGAACGTTAAAAGTGTTGGCATAGAGTAGGATGTAAAAAGAATATTGTTGCATAAATGAATCACTTTGTTTGTATTTGGATTATGTTTGGGAAGTATCGAGAAGAGGAAAATTATAGATACAGAAAAATATATTAGGACTGTCAGGAGTTAAGAGGAGGAGGGAATGGGGAGTTATTTGTTAATTGGAACAGAGTTTGTTTGGAATGATGAAAAAATTTTGGAAATAGTGGTGGTGGTTGTATAACATTGTGACTGTGATTAATGCAATTGTACATATAAAAATTGTTAAAATGGTAAATTTTGATATATATTTTCCCTAATAAAAATATTTAAAAATTATAACTCTAGGGGCACCTGGGTGGCTCAGTCGTTAAGCGTCTGCCTTTGGCTTGGGTCATGGTCCAAGGGTCCTGGGATCGAGCCCCGCATCGAGCCCCACATCGGGCTCCCTGCTCAGCGGGAAGCCTGCTTCTCCCTTTTCCACTCCCCCTGCTTGTGTTCCCTCTCTTGCTGTGTCTCTCTCTGTCATATAAATAAATAATATCTTTAAAAAAATTTTAACTCCAATCCAGAAAAATTAACTGATTTAGAAATAAGCAGATAAAATCACTCAACAGACTCAAAGAAAAGTAAGTATTTATGATCCTCAGGAACCTATATCTTAAAATACATTACCAGTCACATATGGTTTTCAAGTAAAATTTACATAACCTAAAATGAACAGGTTTTAAGTGGAGAACTGATGAATTTTGATAAATATACACACCCATGAAACCATCATCCCTACCAAGATATAGAACATTACCATTGCTTAGAAATGTTCCCCTTTCAAGGGTGTACTGAAGATGGCTTCTAAAAATTTGCCAGTCAAGATTGATAATATTTCAGGAATTTTTGTGAGCTAGTTATTAAACACAGGCATTATTAAAAAGCGAATTATATGAACTTACAACTAAATTTATTTAAAACAAAATTAATTAATAAAAAAGTCAGATCTTAATTATTTTGCTGCATTTTACTGTTACGCTCTTGAGTTTATTTGTCTATCGCATCTGTGTGGAAATACTATATTGTGGTGTGTTACTGCACATTCCTGACTCTGTGTTCAGTAACTTCATGATGGTAGCTGGAAATGGGCAAGGTCAGTATTTATAATGGAAATCATAATTTTTAAAATTAAGACTTTTTTCCCCCTACAGAGAGTTTCTGAAACATATGCATGCACATCACTGCTCACCTATCCAGCTACCTACCACCCCCGAGGCAACCTCTGTTTTTCACTTATAAGCCATAGCTTAATTTTGCCCATTCTTGAATTTCATATGAATGGGATCCTAGACAATATTCTGTTTTGCACCTGGCTTCTTCTGTTCAATACATATTTTTGAGATTTCCCCCCATATTTCTGCATATATCAGTAGCCTGTTCTTTTAACTGCTGAGTGAGTAGTGGGCCACTGCAAGAATATGCTACAGTTTGTTTGCCCAGGCTTCTTAAGACAGTAATTGATTTATTTGTAATTTTAAGTTGTGTTTTTTTTTTTTTTTACAACAAAGCAGTTTATTTGTGATCAGTGTTTGAGACTCTATACATCCTTCACAAATTTAATTTTACATAATCTGATACTCCTCCTAAGACTCAACCTCTGCACTGCTAGACTTATTTCCCTAGGACAGAAGGGCTGGTATAAGGTATTTTCCAGAAGTGAGGTATCTTTCACAGAACTAGTTCCTTGTTGTTTGTTTTCAAGTTGTAGAGAACTAAATTTGCATTTGTTAAAATCAAAAAATAGGAAAGACGTTCTTGACAAATAATTTTGATCAAGTATGTGTTCAAAGAAAGCAGGATGAAAAGGCTTTTCCTCTAACATTCTGTATTGTGCTGTGTTTGTTGTTCAATAGGAAATTAGCTTCTGTCATTTGCTAAAAGAATGAGTAGTGGGGAACGAGATATGTTGGGAATTTCATAATGGGCAACAGAGCCATTCTCTTGGGTAAACCATAAGCAGGGGCAGCTGTGTTGTAACCATACGGTGCTCCATAGACCGGAGCTATGTAGCCAGGAGCAGCTGTAGCCCGAACAAAAGCTCCCCTTGTTAGAGCTCCTCTTCTTCTGCCCCAAACAGCTTGGACCGCTGCAGACACAGCTGTATTCACAACACCCTTTGCCTGAGGGATAATCTTTTTCTTATTATTTGCTGCATCGCGTCCAGAAAACAGCTTCTCCAGGGCAGCTAAAGCTGCACTCGCCTTTGCCACTTTCTTATTTGGACCTGCACCTCTGAATTTCTGTCCATCTACTTCTACCTCCATTACAAAGCATTTGTCATGGCTTCCACCAGTCTCTGAGATGAGTTCATACTTAAGACCTCTTCTTTTTTCATTGAGCTCCATTACGGGATTTTTGCCACTTGCTGTGAGGATAGGGCCCTGAGTTCTTATCTCTAAGGTACTGGAGGTTTCAGTTGTAGAATTTCCAGTATTATTGCTTGAGTTTGAAGACACTGTTTCATTTTTGCCTTCATTATCTGATTTTTCATCGGAACTCATACATTCAATATCCGCATCAAAGCCCGTTGGGTATCCCATTGCTTGTAATACCTTTACTGCTACATGAAGTTTTGCTGTTTTCTTGGATGGCCCTGAGGCTTCATATGTTGTACCGTCCACATCTCCAGACATTGTGAAGACTGGGGCGTGGACAGGGCCAGACTGAGACAAAAGCTTATATTGAAGCCCGGGCCTGATCTGATTTAGCCTCATTAGTACATTCATAAGGTCTATTGCTTTACTATCCAGAATTTTCCTTAAGTTTCGTTTCATCTTCTTATTGGGATTTTTATCATCCCCTAATCCATCTTCAAATCAATCCATCTTCAAATGAAGTGGCTACAAACATTTTTGTACAGTCTTTAGTGGATATACTCTTTTTCTAATTTCCTTTATGTAAATATCTAAAAGTAGACTTGATGGATCATGGAGAGGTATATATTTAACTTTTTAAGAAACTGCCAGATTTGCAAAGGGTGTGTACCATTTCACATTCCCACCAGCAACATGAGAGTTCCAATAGCTCTACTTCTTCACTAACATTTAGTGTTGTCAATCTTTCAAGTTTTAGCAATTCTAGAAGATTTGAAATGATCTCATTGTGGTTTTAATTTGATGATGAATGCTGTCGAACATCTTTCCATGTGCTTATTAGCCATCTGTTTATCTTCATTTACGAAGTACCTCTTGCCTAATTATTTTAAAATTAACTTGTCTTGTTGTTGCTTTGTGTGAATTCTTTGTATTGTTGATACGAGTCTTTTATCAAATGCATGAATTGTAAAAATTTTCTCTGTGGTCTTTTTTAAAAAAAGGTATATTTGGATGAGAAATTCTAATTTTGATGAATACAATTTTTTTCTTTCATAGTGTGTTTTGGTTCAAAGAAATCCTCTCTTACCTCAAGGTTCTTAAGACATACTTCTGTGTTTTCATCTATCAGCTTTCTTATTTTATTTTGGGCATTGTCTATATTTCATCTTATAAATATTTTTGTGTCAAACTTGATGTAGATGTTGAAGTATTTTTTTTCCATATGGATATCCAGCAGGTATAAAACCAACTTTTGAAAATATTCTTCTTTCTCTATTGAATTGGCTTGGTGTCTTTGTCAAAAAGCAATTGGCCTTATATGTGTACCTGTACTTTTTATTTGTTCCATCAATTTATTTTTCCATCCATACTCCACAAACACATTTTCTTGATCACTGTAACTTCATAGTAAAGAATATTAAGGTTTGAATCATGTAGTGTGTCTTGAAACTTTTTTTTTTTACTCAAAATTATCTTTGGCTATTCAAGATATTTTAAATATTCCTATACATCTTAACATCAACTCATCAATTATTACAAGAAATCATGTTGGAATTTTAACTTAAAATGCATTTAATCTTTTTAGATCAATTAAAATTTTAGCAACATTAAGTTGTTTAATTGATGCACATGATACATCTCTCATTATTTAGGTCATCTTTGATCCCTTGTAACAATCTCTTACAGTTTCCCATGTAGAGGTTTTACACATCTTTTGCTGTATTTTTCTGTATATAATGGATTTTGATGTGTGTGTTAATGGAATTTAAGTTCTTTTCTCATTGCTGTCAATGTATAAAAATACAAATAATTATGGGGTGCTTGTGTGACTCAGGTCGTTAAGCATCTGAATCTTGATTTTGGTTCACGTCGTGAGCTCAGTATTGTGAGATGGAGCCCCGCATCAGGCTTCATCCTGAGTGTGGAGTCTGCTTAAGATTCTCCCTCTTCCTCTTCCTCTGCCACTCCCCCTCCACCACCGGCACAGGTGTGTGCGCTCTCTCTCTCTCTCTCTCTTAAAAAAAATACAAATAATTGTAATATATTGAACTGTGATCTTGCTAAATTCACTTATTCTAGTAGTAGGTCTATAAACTTCTTTGGATTGTCTATGTGAGCAATTGTGTCATCTGGGAATAAAGGGTATTTATTTCTTCCTTTTCAGTCTTTATTTCTATGTCTTTTATCCCTTTATTGCACTGATGAGCACATTTAATACAGTGCTGAAGAAAATTGTGAGAGGAGATTTCTTTTCCTCATTTGGGTGATTTAATGAAAAGATTTTCAATATTTCACCATTAAGATGCTCTTCATCTTAGTGAAGACCTTGCCTTCTATCCACAGTTACTGAAAGGTTTTGTTATAAATTTATTAAGAGGAACATATCATTTTTTTTATTAGATGCTGATTTGCCTTCATTGGATTTTTTTTTTTATTTTTGCATTTCAGCTGTTTTAATAGGACAGCTTCAAAAAAAATTTATCTTGCTTGGGGTTTGCAGAGCTTTTTGGTTTGTTTTTAGATTTATTTGATGATTATCATCACATTGGTAAAATCTGTCCCAATTTTTCTACTTCTCTACTTCTTGTGCTTAATTCAACATATCTTAGAACATTTGCTATTGCTCCACAAGTCACTGAGCTTCTTTTCATTCTTTAAGTCATTTTCCTCTAGTTCTTGACATTATTTAGTTTCCATTCATCTATTTTAAAAAACCATTTCTGCTATTAAGCCTATCCAGTAATTTTATTTCTCATGTCAGATTTGTAATTTCCAATGCATAATTTCCATTGGGTTGTCTGCTGTTGATTCTCTTCATTTATATTCAGTTAATTTAACAAGTTTTCATTTAAGTCCTTAAACATATTTGTAATATTTTCTCTAAAGACATTGTCTGCTATTTCCACATCTGGGTTATCCCTTACTCTGTTTCTAGTGTCTTTTTTTTTTCCTGAACAGTTGGTCATATTATCTTATCAGTACATTTTATAAATTTCTATTGTATATTAGACATTGTAAATAACACTTTGTAGAGTTCCTGGATTTTATTATTAACTGATGATGGTTTGTTTTCATTTAAGCAGATATTTAAGTTACTGGTAATTCATCTTGTACTTGCAGAGGTTTGGTTTTACACTCTATTAGGACAAACTCTGGAAAGTTCAAGGTTTTTAGTTAACACCTCTAATTTGACAGAACTCAAACTCCAAATGCTATCCCTGTTCCTTTGGGCAAAAGCTGAAATCTCTTCTTAGTCTTTCAGTCCTTTAGACTTTGTGTGTGTGTGTGTGTGTGTGTGTATGTATTTTTACGACATGGCTCTTTGGAATGTCCCACATGGGTGCTCAGCTTAGAGGTAAGCCATGGTTTTAAAGGAGTTTATGGATATATCTGGGGACAGGCCCTATAGGATTTCTTTCTGAGATTTATCTCCTTAATTTCTAGATACTCTGATTACCTAAAATTCTGTCTTGTGAAACCTTAAACTGATAGGATTTATCTTTCCACTTGACTTCTAGCCTCTCTATTCATAACTTGGGGAATATCTTCAGAGGAAAGCTATGTGTGCTTAGATCTCATCCAGTTAACTTATATTGTGAAGTATTGGATAATACTTCATTTGGATAGCTCTCTAATACCTTTGTATATTGGTTCCCCCCACCACCAGAGTTTATAATGGTTGTCTTTGGGCTGGTTATTCCAATACAACCTACTTTGTCATTTCTGGAGCTGTAATTCATTAATTTATTTTAGAAGTATGGTATATAGGCATTGCTTTATCATTCACTTATTATGTTTCTAATTCTGATTTTTACCACAGGTATTTAGATTCTGATAAACCATAGGAAACATATATTAAGGATCACATTTCAAGAAAGTAGTCAGAGTTTAGTAGTAATACATTCAATTACTATGTGACATACATGTAGCTGAATTCATTGTCAATTTCCTCTAAAAACTAGCTTAAAAATAACAACTTATATTTTAATGTTCTCATTCTTTCAAATTTAGTGATGTGAGAACTGAAATTTAAAAGACCACAAAGAGGTGACAGCTGGTTTCTCCACTTACAGAACATTTGTTGTATTCTATATACCTAGCTTTTATGTTCACAACACACTCAGAGATGCTCTTAGGAGAATGGGTTATATTAAAAAATAAAATAAAATAACAAAAAAACCTAACAGAAATAAGTCTGCTAATCGCAATAGAAATGTTAAACTTCAGTAATATATCTATAATTGGATTTATAATATATTTGCCTTTCAATATAAAGAAAAATATGGGTCTTAAAATTTAGCACCCAAAAATTACAGATAAGTAAATTTTTTCTTTTACTCTTAAGGAAGCGAAATGGTTAAAGTTAGTTATTTTTTATGCAGTAAGTATTTTGTCAAATATCAACATTCTTCCTCTTGCAAGGTCTCAAAAGTTTGAAAGGTGGTAAACTGAGTTAAGGGAAATTTCTTCCTAGTATTCATCCAAGTTGACTTAATACTCCTACAGATTCTTTTATGGTTGCAGAAACCCCAGACCTCAAAACCTCTTAACGTCTTTTCAAGTAGTAAGAGGAAAAATCCTTTCATTAAATTTGAAGCAAATTATTTTTAATTAACCATTATTGGTCATGTGAGGATCTTTCTAGTCACAGAAGTCAAAGTATATGATGGTTTGATTCTAAGAGATTTTGTTCATGTAAACTTGGTCAATTCTTGTCAAAAGTCATGGATGGAACTTCACCCAAAATACATGACTGAGAATGGGCACATGCGTGATTATTCTTGAACTAAATGTGAGGAAAATAGTTACTGGGCCACAATATAACTAATATCCACTGACTAGCCAATTCAGTGTAGTGGTTTCAC
>NC_138373.1:119846205-119861239 GCF_054177405.1 Leptonychotes weddellii | reverse complement strand
TAATTATATTAATATATAAATCATTTAGATTGACGTCTAGCATATACTGAGCATGATATAAGTGTTGGGATTTTATATTTTTAATTGTATAAGTTTGAGTAAGCTATTCAAGCTCACAAAAATGTAGTTTCTTTATCTGTTAAAATTGGAGTAAATAGTAATAGCTACCAAATAGTGGATGTTAAATATTTAGCACATAAGTGATCAGTAAGTTAAATCTATTTTTATTATTGACATTACATTTTTATTCTCATCATGCTCTGTGCAGTAGAAATGTTTAATCTAGTTTTCCATAACCTACATAAGCCAGTACTGGGATACATGTTAAAAAATAAACCTGAGATATAATTTTTAATGCAAGATTGCATAAGTAATCAAAGAATAGAATTTTTCTTGGCTAACACTGTAATAAGAAGGAAAAATAATAGAAAAGAATGTGTGGAACGAGCTGTACACTACCCTTTTCTTATTTGAATAATCCTGATGGATTCGTGTATTGGCAAAGTGGCTAAATGAACAACACATATAGGGAATATTCTCTGAGCCACAGAAAATCACAGCAGGTTTTCTTCCTAAGGGACAAGATGTTTACTTTCTAATAGTTAATATGGCTTGTGTTAAAGAAAGAAGAACCACTGTTAAATTCCAGCAATGGACTAATAACTTTTATGAGCAAGAGATTAAAAGATTATTGACCGCTATGTTCTCAGAACTATTGGGTCTATGTAACTCAACACTGTCGGGGCAAAAAAATACTTCTGGCAACCGAGTTGTTATATGTTAACATTTGTCAGGATTTGAAGACGGTATACGTTAAAGATGCAAAGATGTGTCCCACCAGGCCTCTCTTCTTTTCTGCTCCACTAGCTTGCCTTTCAGACTATTGGTCTCTACTATCAAGAAAAATTATCAGCAGCACACCCAGAAATAGAAGGAATTTTGTTTGGAACTTTGGGATTAAGTTAGTCTAAGCTCTTGCCTCGTTCATTTATATTATTTAAAAATTATCACAGCAAGTACAAATATCTTCTTGCTGCCATGTTTCCCATGCTCACATTTCTGTACTGCTCAACTCCACGGCTCCTTAAATAACTCTCTACAAGTCAATTCTTCTGTGCCCTGATAAAGGACCTGTTCAATTGTGAACAACTTCTCCTTTTTCCTGTCATCCCATCCAATCTCATGACTTCCTCTCTGACATTCAGATGGACAACATCCAAATTGTCATCTCCATGCATTTTTAGGCCTAGAAGTGCATTTCAAATGGCCTGTAGATTCATGGAAGGTTTGTACTAAAGCTAATGAAGATCAAGCTGGGGGCCCCTCATTCGTACTGGCTTCTTTCAAGGACTCTAGAAATGTGTTCATACATTTTTGTAAAATTTGCAGCAGTGAGATATTTGACTATAATCAGTTAAGACCACTTTCAGTTAAGATTTACTTTTGTACCTAATTTTATATTTGTAAACTTGTATTATTTTACTTAAAGAAGGTCTCCAAAATTGTATAAATTTCAGGTACCACAATATGTGGACCTGCCATTTTTATATAAGTAAAAAAGTTTCTGTTTTCAAGATGGTAATAACAGTTTTATTTCAGAATGTTACTCAGCTATTACCTCAGCCCTTCTAGCCAGCTCAGAAAGTGTGTGCCAAAATACTGTCAATTAAACTTAAGAATTCACTTTAGTAAACCATTAGTAAGATGAGTTAGGAAAAAAGCAATCTAACACATTGCAAGCTAAATATAATATATTTTGATTAATTATGGTTTTATATTATCCCCTCTTTTGTTCCCCTCTATTGATATGGATAAGTTAGTATAAGCAATAACATTTCAGTCTGTTCTTTCTGGGCAAAAATGAGTGTACATTTGTCCAGTTGCCAGCTTTTATCTACACGCTGGAAACTCTCTTCTAAGGTAGGGATTCAGGTCTGATGTGGGACACAGGTTTATGGAGTTCCACCAGGATATTTACCTCTGAAGTTTGATTTTAATTTTGGGAGAGTTGGGAGTATGATTTTTTATCTATAGCAAAGGATTTCATGTAATAATGCAAATGTGTTTTTAAAAGTACATTTTTTGCATTCTGATCTGAAGACAGATGTGTATTTTCAGCCCATGTCAAAGTATATCATCAGTAGGCACATAAAAGACTATGTTCAAACAATTTTCTATTATTTTGCATTAAAAATATGGTTTTACATGCAGAGTACATATAATAAGTTTCATATCACAATTATTTAAAGATGAACTTATACATTAAATATCTATTCATTAGGAATGCTATACATGTTTTTACCTGATTATTATACTTCAAACTTAATAGATATAGAGGAAAACTGTTAAACTGGAATGATACCAAAAAAAACCCAAAAAAACATAGCGTAATATAAAACACCCGCTCTGCAGTATCATTTACCAGGTATATAGCATACTTGGAATAATTCAGTTATACATTCTTTTCCTTAGCTTTCATATAAATCGTTTTGAGATATTTTAGTTTACTTTATATACTCTGTCTCAAAACTTGCCTGACTTTAACTATCCAAAGTGATGATCCCATGTTAAAACCTGCTACTGTCTTTTCACTTAAAAAAATGATTGCTGTATTTTATGTTACCCAGTAAGACTAGTAATTTTTCCTAAGCATTTAACAATGATGAGTAGGAAAATATAGTACCAGTAGTATGCAAATGATAGGGCTTGTTCAGTGTAAATCAATGTTGATTATTAGCAAAGGCATAAAAATTAAAGCTTGTAAGTACAGCTAAAATTACCCAGTCTTATATATGATTCATAAAAATTAACATTATTATCATATTTTTTATTTTTTCATCATGGTATTATTTTGAAATTATTTTTCACTTTCACCTGCATCTTTATTTGTAGATAGGTGCCAATACCTATGCAGCAGAAGATCTAGAAATTCCTTGAGACTCGTATCTCCAGTTTATTTGGTTCATTTCAACCAGTCAATGACATCTTATTTAGAACAATAAGATTTAAAAAAAAAAGATTTGCAGTAAGTTATAAATAAGGACTTAAATTTCCTTTTAGCCTTCTGTAAGCTTCAGGGTCTTCTCTAGGAGAAGTATGTATGTTATAACTTTGTATTGTGTTCAGAAGACAATATAAAAATATATATAGTATGAAAATACAAAAAGTAACAGAAATACTCAAACTTACTTTTAAATTGTGAACCTATACAATCAATGTAGTAAGTTCTCAGACTTAAAATATATCTTCTTCACACACCTTGCCCGTTTATTTTGTATGACAGTGTTGATTCTGATCAGCAAAATGATCATGTTTATAAAAAGATAAATCATCTTTTGAAACCAACACTTCCAAAATATCAGACCTGAATTGCCATTTTGCAGGTCACCTAAAAAATGTGTGATCAGAACTTAACCTCAGAGTGACTTTCAGAGTGAAACATTCAGAAGCTGCATGATGGGAGTGGACCATAAAAAGCTAGAAATGTGGAGACCTGGCTGAAGCAGTAACTCCATTAGGCAATCTTTCAAGCACCTATTGTACATTCTCCATTACTCTAATGAGATTTATTTATTTCTGAGCTTAAGTATAAGTAAATATTATTCTGTAAATTAAGTAAATTCATTTTAATTGCTTATTGGTAGCTTAATGTTAAATGTAACACCTTAGGAAGACCCCACTGTAAATTTTTTGTTAAAAAATAATATTCCTACATGAATAGATGCTTTTTAGTTTGCTTTCTTAATCCATATTGCTATGTCCTTGATTTCCTAAAAAGGTACACCTAGTTATAATTTTGCATGATTTAATTATATTTCCTTGGTTTTCTCTTATTTACATGATCATAATCTTCCTTTGCAAAGGTCACCTATATTATGAGTTCTTAGAGAAGATTATATATGGTCTAAAAATATGATTTATAGGTGCTTGGTTGGGAGATTTAAAAAGATATTTGAAACCCAAGGGAAGTTATAAAGAAGATCAGGGTAATTTAATTTTTGACATTGTAAATTTAATATAAATTTATATTGCCCATTTATTTCAATAAAAAAAGGCTGCCAATGTATACTTCTTAATAAGATTGTTTTTAAAAGAAAATTGCAGGTTATTACTTTACTAGAGAGACATTCCTATTATTTTTTTATAGCAACATGATATGATATGTGATATGTTTAGAGCCTACATGCCTTTCCTCATGCTGCTCCCTCCTTGATAAATGTCTTTTCCACATCAACTCTGCATTTTTAAGTCCTATAATATTTTTCAACATCTAACAGGCACACTCCTCTTTCTGAAGTGTTCTTTGGAATGCTCAATTAAAATCAATAAAAAAATTAATTCTTTATTTTTATAGCAATTCCTATCTCAATTTTAACTTTTTATCTCATTTTTTGCCTCCTGGTTATTGTTTTCTCTATCTTGGTCATTATTGTGACTTGAGGACAGAGACTTTTTTTTATCTCCCTAGGGAGCCTAGAACATTGCAGATTATCAATAAATGTTAAACAGCATGTACATAAATCATTTTAATATGATGCAATAATCAGAACCCCAAATCTTAATTTCTTTCTCTCTCTTTTTAATAGAGAATTTCAACAGCTTTGTTAAAGTATAATTTATATATAATAAAATTAAACTATTTTATAAGTACAATTTAATGATTTCAGTAATCGTATACAGTTGTGCAGTTTTAGAATATTGTTATAACCTCGGACATCCGCTTGTGCTCTTCACAATAAATGCCCACTTCCACACCTAGTTCCAGAACCATGTATTGGATTCTGCCTCTCTAATTTTGCCTTTCCCAGAAAATCCATGTAAGTCATATAATATGAACTCTTTTGTATCTGGCTTCTTTCATGTAGCAAACATATTTTTTTCAGATTGATCCATGTTATTGCATGCATTAGTAGTTCTTCTTTTTTTGCTGAATAGTACTGCATTATATTAATATGCCACATATTGCTTATCCATTTACCAGCTTGTGGATGTTTGGGTTGTTTCCAGATGCTTTGTTACTATAAATAATGCTGCTATTAATTTTGTGTAAAAGAATTTAGTGGACATATATTTTCATTTCTGTAGAATAGACTTTGAAGAGTAGAGTGGCTAGATTACATGGTAAATGTAAATTTAACATTAAAAGATTAGCAAATTGCTTTTTCCAAGCGACTATGCTATTTTATGTTCCCACCAATGAATCATTCATGTTCTAGTTTCTCCGCATTCTTACCGACAGACTAGTATGCCAGTCTTCCTTCTTTCTTCTTTCTTTCAACGAATTCTAGTGTGGTATCTCATTGTGATTGTAATTTGTGTTTCCCTAATGATTAATTATGTTGAGTATTTTTTTCATGTGTTTCTTGCCATTCAACAATCTTTTGTAGGATGGGGCTGTCAATTAAAATATTTTTCCATTTTAATGGAAATTTCTGAATTCTTATTTTTGAGTTTCAAGTGTTCTTTAAATACTTTGGACACATAAGATATAGGTTTTGTGAATATTTTCTTCCAGTCTGTTGCTTATCTTTTTATACTTAGGGATGTCTTTTGATAAGTAAAGGTTTTAATTTTAATAAAATCTTTTTAGTCATTTTTCTTTTCTTTTTTTGTGCTTTTTGTGTCATACGTAAGAAATTTTTTGCCTATGGTAAGGTCCCAAAGATTTTTACTCCTCTGGTTCCTTCTAGAAATTTCATAGTTCTAGTTCTTACATTTAAATTAATAAATTATTGTAACTTGATTACTTGTGTAGTGTGAGGGAGAGCTTGATGTTCACTTTTTGTTTACAAGTAGATATGCCAATATTTCTTTACCATTTATTGAAAAGAATATTCATTCCTCATTTAATTACCATGGTACTGTTGTTCAAAACCAACTCTCCATCTGTGTGAGGGCCATTTTTGGACTCTTTATTCTGTTCCATTGAACCAAATGTCTATTCTTGTGCCAGTACTAATCTCTTTTGATTACTTTAGCTTGTATAAGAAACTGGGAAATCAGGGAGTATATGTCCTCCAACAATGATTTTTTTTTTCCTTTTGCCAAATTGTTTGGTTATTTTAGATTCTTTACATGTCTTTTTAAGTTTTAAGCTCAGCTTATAAATTTCTACCAAGGAAAAAAGAGCTACTGGAATTTGGTAGGGTTTGTGTTAAATCTATGGATCAATTTGGGAAGAATATACTTTTTAGTATTTTGAATCTTCCAGATCATAAATATGGTATATCCAATTATTTGTCTTCTTTATATTCTATCATCAATGTGTATGGGTCTTCTCAGTGTATGGGTCTTGCTCTACTTTCATTAAATATATTCCTAAATATTTTATTCTATTTCAGTACTATTTTGAATGGAATTTCTAAAGTTCATTGTCAAATTTATTTTGCTAATTATGCAGAAACGCAATTGGTTTAGGGGTATTGATCTTGTATCCTGCAACCTTCCTAAACTTGTTTATTAGTTCTAATAAACTTTTTTTGTAGATTCATTATGACTTTCTACATACAAAATTTTTGACTTTCTACATACAAAGTTTTGAAGAATAACTGTTTCTCAATTTGTTGTCTGTGTTTGGTTGAATTTTAGTAGTCTGAAATAATTATGATTTCAGGGGAGTTTTTGCAGTTTTATGCTTGTTTTCTGTGGAGGGGGATCACCTAGCCCCCTCATATCACAATTTACAAAACTTCCAATGGAGTTTTACTTTTATGGAAATTCTACTAAAAACCAATACAATCATGGAGAAAATATAACAATATGGATGCTATCATTCCTTAACAGGGTGCCACTGCATGAAAATAGTAATTTACAAGTGAAATAATACCTAATAAATTTATAGGCATTATTGAATACCTATATACCAGAGTTTTGTAATCATATGTGAGCATGTGCAATATTTTAGCAAACTAAATAATATAGAGGTATATTGAGGTAAAATAATTTACATGTATGATTAAATAATGTAAAGAAATTTCCATGTTAAGACAACATAAAGAAAACTCCAGAACAAGTGACCACAGTAATCTGACCTCATATCAGAAAATGGAAATTATGTGTTGAAAGCAAACCACCTTATGAATAAAAACAAAGAAAAGTTATTTTCCTGCTAATACAAAAAAAATAAACTTAACACAAATGCTGTATAAATTGGCATATGCTGCAAAACTTATAAACCCAGCTTTGCATTCAAAAGAATTTTTAATGTTGAATGATGTCAAAAAGTACCTTGTACTTAATAAGGTAATGATGTTGTACTTGATGCTATCTCATGACATGAGCAGTATTATTTGAACAAAATATACAAAATTTTTTCCAGGTGCATATAATGTTGTAATTTAATATCTTTATAGCATTAATAGGATTCTGAGATTTAGTACTTCCAATGGAACTAATATATTTAATTTTATTAGATCTCATCTCTTCCATGACTCAGAACACCACAACACATCAACTTGTCCAAGCACAGTGCCTGAGAGTACCAATATCATTTTAGTTTTTTTAATCCGTGTACTCTTCCTGTATTAGTTCAGGCCACAGAGTTCCATCTGCAATATGATTATGGACTTTGCAATTAGACAATTGCAATTAACCTATATTTAAAAGCCTTATTGCAGGTATATAAATATGTAGCTTTTAGACTTTGTCAAGTTACTTAAATATCTTGGTCTCAAGAAATATGGGGTTAATAATTTACCTAAGAGATTTTTTTAATAGAAGTAAAAGAAATTTTTTAAGTTGGTTTATATATAGGAGATTATTAAATCCCTCCATGTTCCTTGGTTGGAAAAAAAGCTAAATCCATGCAATTATGCCTAGAGAACAAATCAAGTTAATCATTTAACATAAAATGACATTTTACTTGACTAAAATGGAAGAAAAGGATTTTTAAAACTTTCTCCTTTCAAACACTGTATTTCAGAACCTGAAACCCCAATGTGTAGGGAAGGATCAGAATATATTGTTTGCTTATTAATTTTTTTTTTACCTAGATGGAAGTAAATTGTCATTTGAGAGTCTACTTATTTTTCAAGCACAAGGGGAAAAGCAACAAAAAGGAAACCGTAGTTTCAAATCTCTTCCAGATGCATTATTACATAAATCTCTAATATCTGATTATCAGATAGAAGGGGAATGAGATAGAGCTCAAAATACTTAAAAGACTATTTTTGCTCCCTTTCGAAACTGTCTGATATAATAAAGTCCTCAGAGAAAAGGTCTGACACTGAAAAAAACTGAACTTGGAAGTAGAATGGATTATTTGTTAAGAAGATTGTTCCCTCAAATTCATTCTGTTCAAGTATTATTGTTGGACCTTGCTGCTGTGTGTATGACCAGTCACAGGAGCAAACTCCCCTGAACCAGAATTTGTATAAAGAAATTGACTTTGATATGAAGTTACCATTTCCAGGAATATCACTTTCAAATCTGTTCTTGTGGTAGACATGAATTTAAAGATATAGTTGGGGAAATTTGATTAATTGAGTAGGAATAAACATAATGTTTGCTTGAACTGTCGAGTAAGGAATTTAGAAAGGTTGTACATGTGCCAATTGAAAAGGAAACTGGAAGAGAAACACCTCATGGGAGATCTAAGATGAAAACAGCTTGGGGAAAATAAGCAGCTTTAACAATATGTGAGTCAATTTTACGGAAATAAAATCTGGGAAGTTTAAGATCTTGAATTTTTTTTTTTTTTTTGTACCTTAACTTGCTAGAGGGGCAAAGAATTCATCAGTTTTAAATTTAATTATTTCTTAGTATATCTATCCCATAGATATTTTGTATAGAGAATTTATAAAAGAGAAATGTGAAGAGAGTTGACCTGTGGTCTTGTAAATAACATAGCGATCAAAGAAAAATGTGTAACTAAAAAGAGGAAACCACACTGTGAAAGTAAATGCAACTTCCTGGAAATTTTCCCCATAATGTAACTTGTGGAAAACTCATCGACGGTTTTTGCTTGCATATCAATGACCAAATTTCTAACCAACTTAAAGTGACTTTTGCCAGCTTTTGCATCTTGTGTATCTTCATTGTAGAATAATGACTCAGAATGAAGATAAGGTTTACACCATCTAACTTTAAAACATGATGATGAAGGGTATCAGGGGACTTTATTTGCTGTATTTCTGTGTATATTTTGCATATGCAGCAGTGACAGCAGGTATTGACAGCTGGCTGGGGTAATGTAGCCCCTGCTAATAAGTTGCAGTGCCTGCGAAGGCTCTGGAATAGTTATCAAATAATTATATAAATTGGTTTTTTATTTAGTCCTCCCTAGTCAAGTTCAGGATGTTCTGTAAATCTGCAGTTGGTACACTGACATTCTGAATGGTGAATGTTTTACCCCAGTGAAGTTTTGCACACGGGAAAGAAATTTTACATCAGTTTGGCTTTAGGCTTATAAAATCTCAATATTATGAGTTACAATTAAAATGTACGTCTTGTAGAAGCAAAATTGGCTAAATGAGTGTGTCCTTAATGCACTGGTCTGCAGTATCTGAATATTTTGATGCTTGTATTTGCTGCCCACACACTTTTCCGGTGAAAAGAGATAAAGCAAGACAAAAGAAAAATGGAATAGAATTTATCAGTTTTCCAAGTATAACCAGTCTGGGTCAGATGAAGTAAAAGTTTCTAAGTAACAAAGCTGTTTATGTGATTATTAATCAGATACTTGTCAAAATATTCCCTTTTCCCACATGTGTCTTCACGCTTGAGCCGAACTCTAAGTAACCTAGTGATGGGAGACTTTCATTTAAAACTCTACCTCATTTTGTATTTGTATTCAAGATACTGGAAGATCAGATTTATCCCTCCATCTGGATTACAGATTTGCACCTTTAACAGAGTAGATCCTTTTTGTTATCTGACAAAGTGATTTCTTTTTGTTCCATGTTGTTTTTCAAGAACTATTTGACAAAATCTGAAGTGCTATTAGAAGACGCAAATTCTATCATTTTTGAAGCTCTTTCATTTTGAAAGGTACTCTAATAAAGGAGAAAAAAAGACATGAATAGGAAAACATACCTGATTTCAGGGAGGTAACTTCATATGGAATAAAGAGACATGTTTGCAATTAATTATAATGAAATACAGAATGACATGATAAACATAATAGAAATCCAAACAGATTGCTCTGGGAATGCCTTAAAGGAAATAAATTGAACATTCTTAAATAAAAATCAATAGAGAATTATAACATCAATATATTTTTATTAACTTTTTATGAATTTGCTGCAGAGATAGGGACTAACAACAGGTTACTGGTAAGTGATTATAGCTGCAGTGTTTAGATGCCACAGTTTGTACCTAAAAAGGTTGTTCTATAGTATTTTCATTTTAAAATTGGACTCATTAAATTCAGGGTGTGTGTGTGTGTGTATTCTCAGATCTTTGGAAGCAGTAGGTAGAGGTATTTTAATATTGTAGTATTTTGTTGATTTAGATTTAAAAAAGAATCCTGAGTATTATGAAAATGAGTTTTTTGAAAGATGGATATTCCTTATGAGCCTACAGTGACAAGAAATTTTCACCTTTCTTATTCTCTGTTCCAATAGGGAATATGACATTTTAAATTTTATATTTCCAGATAGAAAAGAGAGAACCAGACTTTATGACTGATCTAAGCCCTTTCTAACCTTCCTCCAGGGTAATAGTGTTCAGTGTCTGGCCCATGGACCCTGTCACAATCCTATAAAAACTACAAACTGTTTCCACCTAGGGAAAAAAGTACACTCAAATACAGAATTTGGCATTCAATTTTAGAGGTTTTAAAGATCCCCAAACTCCATTCTCAGACCCAATATTCAGAATGCCTAATCTAGATAGAGCCTTTCTACCTTCAAATGCATTCTACTACCAATAGTACTAGCTGTTGCACATTTACTAAAATATGCTTAATAATGCTTCTTGACATATATAAGTCTCAGGGGAGAAAGAGACATTTGGCATTTGAGTAGGAAATCAACTGTATAAATCAGAATTAGAAGCTTTGCTGTGATTATCACTCAGTTAAAAATCTGGTGTTAAGTGCATTCTCCAAATAAACAGTGAAATTATTTTTCTTATGAAAAAAGAGGCACTTTTATTAATATTCTTTAATTTTGGAGCAATCATGTGATTATTTTTTTTCAGGCCTATGTGGAAAACCATTATTGTTACATCCTATTGTAGTTTTGTGAGCTAGAAGCAAGAATACCTTGCAGCAATGCAATTCACTGGGATTTTTTATATTTCTCTCCATGTTTTACAATAAAAGATTAAATAATATTTAAAAAGAATATCTCTGTTCTCTATTTTACCTTATACATCATTAGTACTAAAAATGCTTTTTTTTTTTAAAGATTTTATTTATTTATTTGAGACAGAGAGAATGAGAGAGACAGAGAGCACATGAGAGGGGGGAGGGTCAGAGGGAGAAGCAGACTCCCTGCTAAGCAGGGAGCCCGATGCGGGACTCGATCCCGGGACTCCAGGATCATGACCTGAGCCGAAGGCAGTCGCTCAACCAACTGAGCCACCCAGGCGCCCTAAAAATGCTTTTTTGAGAGAACTACATAAACATTGTTTTACAGTATGATTTTGAATAATTTACATGGTATATCTATATACTTGCAGTTTATCTTTTATTTGCCTAAGCTGATTGATACAAAATTCAGAACTTTTATTATTTTTGGTACTCAAGCCCATAAAAAAGCCAGTGTTCAATTAACCTATCCAGGATTCCCAATAATCAAAACTCCCTTCTCAATCCTCAATAATTATCTTTGTACAGTCATAAAAATACAGAGGCACAAGCCTTCTGCATCCCAATAGATGCTGTCACTTCTCAATAGATTTTTGCTTCCTGACTGTAAGCCTTCATGGATGAAATTGTTCCAAATAAGTCTTTATTAATAGGTCAGTGTTTATCAACTTTGACCTATTGGCATTTTGGGCCAGCTCATTTTTATTGTTAGGGGCTGTCCTGTGCATTGTAGGATGTTTGAAGCATCTATGGCCACTCTGTAATAGATTCCTATAGCATCTCCTTCAGTTTTAACATCCAAAAATGTACCCAGGTACTTCCAAATGTCTCCCAGTGGCAAAATAGATACCCCTCATTGAAAACTACTGCTGTAGGTAACTTTTTACCTGGGAATTTTGGTCTTCTCTAGCACATGGGGTTCATCCTTTGATTTATAATCTGAGGGCCCAAGTTTGTTTTGCCTAATAAGTGTGACTTGGAATAAAACTCATTGTTGTGATGCTTTGAAGGTTAACTGCTTATCTGAGATATGCCTGAGACTCCTCACTTCCTCTTTACATCTTCAGTCATCACTTTATAGCTATCTCTCACTGTATGAAGGGATCTAGGATCTCCTGATAGTCAGAAATTAACTCATTGCCTTAAAAAGTACTTTTCTGAAGTCCAATAAAATTCTTTCACTCAATATTGCTTAATGACAAACTTTAGGAGAGCTCTGCAAGTGGTGGTGTTAATATGGGCTTCTCCCACTTTTTTACATCATCCTCTTTCACTTGCTTACCAATAATTATAGACCGAATTGTGAGCAGATGAGCTAAACTGCCAAAAGCTTGGTATTACACATACATGCTAATAGTACTTATTTCTTAGGAAGTTGAGCACATGCTAGTCTAGTCTTTTCCATTCTCTTCTATTTGTCCAATTAGTAAGAAGTTACCAAGGTGATTAATATTACATAAACAATGTCACCCCAATCTCTCAAAGTCTTCAAGATTTTCACTCACAAACTTAGAACCTTCATGTAAGTCCTTACGACTTAGTGATGACTTCTCAATGTCCCTAAGGTGTGTGTTTCAGTCAGTTTTACTAGAGTCCTTAATTACGCTTTTGGGACATGTGAAACCTGAGATCTTTATAATTTATTTTAAGATATCTCCTGTATTCCTCCTCTTTAAATTATACACAAAATTTTACTAAAAGTATGATTTTTGGAGTCTGACCTCCTGAGTTGGAGTCCTGGCTAGACACTTAGGTATGTGACCTTGGGCAAGTTATTTAAGTTTCTAAATATTATCTTCTTAAAATGTGAATGAGGTCTGTTCTTGGGTTGTTGCTCTGATTTAATGAGAAAATTTATGTAAAATGCTTACAATAGCACCTATTAAGTAGTAATGACAGCAAGTGTTGGCCATTATTGTTCCCTGTTTGCTACCTCCTTGCTTACTAAATTGAAGTTTGAAATGACTAGTAACTAGTTGCTGGAAATCATTTGAAAGGATCATTTTCTAATAGCTTCCTTTTTCATATATCACCTCAATTTAGAAGCTCTACTCTTCCAAGTTATAAAATCTTTGCCTTTTGTATTTAACAAAGAGTTCGTGCCTCTTTTATCAACTTGCAGGGTTGACAAATTTCAAGTATGGTAAGTTAGAGGCATGCCTTACACTTACAGGACATGGGAGAAGAGGAAGCAGTAAAGGGATCAACCCTGCTTCTCCAGGAGTAAGGCAACTCTCCTCAAAAACTTCTTCATCTTCTACATTGATGATAGATAGATAGATAGATAGACAGACATATATACACACATGAACATCCAACTTGTCTGAGGTTTTAAATGTATTTGCTATAAGTATAAATGAATACTTCTGGATATCTTAAAATATGCCTTTACTTTTTTTTTTTAAGATTTATTTATTTGAGAGAGAGAGTGAGAAAGAGAGAGCACCAGCAGGGGGAGGGGCTTAGGAGGGGGAGAGGGAGAAGCAGGCTCCCTGCTGAGTAGGGAGCCCCGATGTGGGGTTCAATCCTGGGACTCTGGGATCATGACCTGAGCCAAAGGCAGATGCTTAACCTACTGAGCCATCCAGGCACCCCAGAATATGCCTTTACGTAAAGTTGTTCAGCACTACATTTTTGGATGACAGCTGTGAGTTGATATAACCACAGGTTATATGTTTTAGAATAGAAGCCATTGCACCAGTAGAGAACAAAAAGTTTAAGAATAAGAACCAAAGAAATAAAACTACTGAAAAGATATTATTCAAGCCTCAATTAATTTTAAAATATATTTGTAAAAATGTAAGTCCTGGCAGCAAAAAGCAAAAAGTTCGTGGAAGAGTCCCTTACTCCTCCATGTAAACTCATCCACAGCTCTACTGGCCATCACTTCTACTGAAAATATATTCCTAGATCACTCTCAAATTGGCAGGGACACTTCTTGTTCATTTAAAATCTCGAGGACAACTTGTTCCCTTTTCTCTGTGTTGCCAAGTTCTTAAATTTCAAAGCATCCCTGTAAAGTGCATTTACCTAGAAATGTGCATTTATTTGTGTAATTACACTACCTCACTTTTGGGTTTTAATGAATTTATCCTCTAAATCTGGGTATTTCAAAACATGTGCACAGCATTTTATTTCCTTTGCTAAAACCTTTAATTAAATGCTAAGAGGGTAGGAAAACAGAGTGACTGAAAAAATACTTCTAAATACAGGTGACTATACAGTGTGTTTAAAATATTGGAATAATCATACCTCTAAGTTAAAAGTATACAAATGGTCTAGACTAGCATGAGGTAAGTAGGAAAAATCAATAATGGAAGATGATAAAATATCATTCTTGATTCTGAAGACATTCTTTTATTTTTTCCAAAAAATAAATATTTACTGAGCAACTAGTAGGCAGTGCCCTGGAGTTTCACTGGTGAACAATATGAAGTATACAAATAAATAACCAATTATAATATAATGAGATAATTAATAAGAACCAAAGTGTGATATGCAAGCATATGGGAAGAGCAGTTAGAAATAGAATAGCTTTTATTTAAAAAACACAGAGGAGGCCATTTGTAAAAAATGCAGTTGTTGGGCGCCTGGGTGGCTCAGTTGGTTAAGCGACTGCCTTCGGCTCAGGTCATGATCCTGGAGTCCCGGGATCGAGTCCCACATCGGGCTCCCTGCTCAGCGGGGAGTCTGCTTCTCCCTCTGACCCTCCCCCCTCTCGTGTGCTCTCTCTGTCTCATTCTCTCTCTCAAATAAATAAATAAAATCTTTAAAAAAAAAAAA
>NC_138373.1:119764763-119845705 GCF_054177405.1 Leptonychotes weddellii | reverse complement strand
GCGCCTGGGTGGCTCAGTTGGTTAAGCGACTGCCTTCGGCTCAGGTCATGATCCTGGAGTCCCGGGATCGAGTCCCACATCGGGCTCCCTGCTCAGCGGGGAGTCTGCTTCTCCCTCTGACCCTCCCCCCTCTCGTGTGCTCTCTCTGTCTCATTCTCTCTCTCAAATAAATAAATAAAATCTTTAAAAAAAAAAAAAATGCAGTTGTTACCCTGCCTATATCACTTTAATGCCTACTATCCAACTTGCGACTACCGTATCTGAAATCTTTGTCAGCAAGCTTTCTCATGAGGGGAAGAAAACCATTGTGGCAAAACTCTGGCAGGCTAAGAATAACAAGGAAGTAATTTTTCTCCCATTCCCCAAGAGGCAACCATTGGTCAGTGACTAATGAGAGCTAAAGACTCCAGCCCACTTGCCTCTCATGGAATAACTGAGATCTCTATTTCATACCATTTCCCAAAGGTGTCTGCAGATCTAAGCTCTAGTCACCCATAATGGTTGCTTACTTGATAATACTGTCTTTATTTGCTGCCTTCCCTTCCTTGTCTCACTTATCACATTCCTTCAGGGTTTCTTACACCTTTCAAATAAGCCACTTTCCCTCAAATCTTCATTTCAGGGTATACTGCTGGGAATCATAAACTAAAGCACCATTTAATCTAACAATTCCCAAAGTGAAGGAATCCCTATTAAAATGAGCACTTACAGATAAAAAAACCAAAAACTTATGAAACTTCTACATGCTATAAAGTTAACCACCTCTTTTTCTCTTTGTCTTGTTTCATGAGTTTTTCGATATTTCTTCTTACTACTATGTGGTGATGAAACTGAGCCAAGAAGATATCTCTTTGGGAGGTGGAAACAGCCAGACAAAAAAAGTGTGCATGGGACATATTGGGGCATTTTTAGAAATAATTTCAAAACTAGCTAGTATTTTTCCCCAATTCTCAAACTTGGTCCCTAGAACAAAAGGAGATATTTTTCTTGATATTTGAGGATTCTAAAAATAAGCTACTTTTTTTTAAATATTTTATTTATTTATTTGACAGAGAGATAGAGAGAGCACAAGTAGGCAGAGAGGCAGACAGAGGGAGAAGGAAAAGCAGGCTCCCCGCTGAGCAGGGAGCCCGACGTGGGGCTCGATCCCAGGACCCGGGGATCATGACCCGAACCAAAAGCAGCTGCTTAACCAACTGAGCCACCCAGGCGCCCCTAAAAATAAGCTTCTTAATTTCCTTCCTTAGCTGAATTATCACCACCCAGTGATTGTCAACAATGGTTAAGAAACACCAAGATTATCTCAGGTTATCTCAAAGGATGTCACAAAATCATTTGGTGGGAGGGAAAACAAAATATATTTCAATAATTTTCTAAATATTTGGTGCAATAAGGATGTTTGAATATGAAAAGGGAGGGGAAACTTAGAAGTTGTATCGTCCTTTACTTTTCTCTGAACACCCCTAAAAAATGTTTGAAAAGCTCTGAGATTTAGATTATATTGTCACATAGTCTATTTTATTGCTAGATAGATAATATTAAAATGTCCACCAATTGGCCCCACTTCTCCCCCAATGAGCCATATTACTTCTTGTTTTGTTTTGTTTTTGGCATTACAGCCCATCTAACCCCTAAGGAAGCTATTTAAATGCCATCTAAGGCTTTTTGGGAAGATTAAATATGATAAGAATTTGAATCCAGAAAATGCTGAGAACTATAGACATTAGTACCAAACACACATTTTTTCTTTATCCCAATGTATCAAGGAGAAACTCTTTATTACTAATAAAAATCATCTTTTTTCAAGATCCTCAAGTCCTGGTTGAGCCAGGGATAACAAAATTTGCCAAAAAATGATTTTGAAATTTTTCTCAAGTATACTTGAAATTGCTTAAATACACAGACTAAAATCTCACACGCATGCATGACTTTAGTACCTCCTTGTGCACATTTAAGTGGTATAAAGGAAAATGTAGAGAAAAGATAAGAATTACATTATCACTTGAAAATTCATAAGTAGAGAAGAAAGGAAATTTTGCTGTAATGATCTGTCCCATCTCTACCCGGGGGGTGGTCAATGTTATTCTAGATGATCCAAGTGATTTTCTACACAGTTTAAGGAATTCCTTTTATGAACCCATGACACATGGCTACTAAGGGCCCAAATAATGACAAGAGCAGCAGCAATAGCAATAAAAATGGCTAACATTTATTGAATTCTAAATATGTGCCCAGGAGTCTCACAACAGAGATAGATACAATTAATATCTGTATTACACATGAGGCAAGTGAGACACAGAAGGATTCATTAACTTGCTCAAGGTCACACAGCTATAAGTGGCAAAACTATGATTAGAACCCAAGCAGTATGGGGGTTCCTGGGCAGCTCAGTCAGTTAAGTGCCTGCCTTCAGCTCAGGTCAAGATCCCAGAGTCCCAGGATGGAGCCCCTCATCAGGCTCCCCGCACAGTGGGGAGTCTGCTTCTCCCTCTGACACTCCCCCATCTCATGTGCGCTCTCTCTCTCTCACTCTCTCAAATAAATAAATAAAATCTTAAAGAAAAAAAAACCCAGGCAGTATGAATTATAACCATTATGCTATTCTAAATGCAGTTATATTACAACAGTTGTTTCAATAGTATAGAAATTATAATAAAACATTTTTGCTGTAAGGCATAAAATTGAGCCGTGTCCTAATCATCTTATTCTCTTTCTCTGGACTGACTTGATACAAAAATGTGAAAAGAATACAAACATTTAGAGTTACTCTGGTAGGAAGGAAATTAGGTTTGCCTGGCAAAATGTTACCTAGTCAGCATACTGTGGACATAGACAGAACCTCCAGAGAACTGGGATGTGCAAAAATATTCCACCTTTGGCTTTAAAAGATGAGATTTTCAAATAGATGTTCCAACTCATAGTAAATGCATGTTTCTCAGATTTGATGTTATTCATTAATGATGAAACAAAGATACTGGTGGGAAAGATGTTCTTGAATGAATTATCCGAGGTAAGAAACCTAAGATCACACATCTGACTGGTTTCAAGTTACGACGGAAACTGGAAGCATTTCTTGAAGTGAAGAAACGGGTTTTTAAATTAAAATTAATGAGTCTTATGCCAATTTTTTTTTATTAATTTTTTTTTAATTTTTTTTTTTTATTTATTTGAGAGAGAGAGAGAGAGAAACAGCATGAGAGGGGATAGGGTCAGAGGGAGAAGCAGGCTCCCCGCCGAGCCGGGAGCCCGATGCGGGACTTGATCCCAGTACCCTGGGATCATGACCTGAGCCGAAGGCAGTCGCTTAACCAGATGAGCCACCCAGGCGCCCCAAGTCTTATGCCAATTTTTAAAGAACTGAGTTTGTGTCTATTAGAGCTGTAGCCAAATTGATCTATTCTTTCCCGACTCTTGAAATATCCGTTACCATGACTAAATCAGTGGTGCAGTTAAAAGCATGTATCCCCCAACACATCCCTGCTGACATTTGTGGACCAGCTGCGCTACAGCCAGTTCATTCACTGAACTCCGATTTGGTCTGAATACCAAACCCACAATCCAAGAGAAACAAAAGAAATAAGAATAAAATATTGGCAATATTGACAGTGTTTCCACCCTAAACTTTTCTTCTTAAGGAGAAAAAGTGTGTGTGTGAAACCCTTCTTTTTCATCTTTAAATGACAGACATATTGAAATAGAGTTCCACTGAGGCAAAGATACGAGAACAAAGCAAGAGAACAAATGAAAGGGTCACACAGAGAGAGCTGTGTTCAGTAATCAACGCTGTCAATCAGTATGGACTTGTTACTTTAATGAATTCTCAAGTGTCATTATTAAGAGAAATGAGTGTCTGTTATTTCAGAATGTAAAATGAATTAAATCCCTACCAATCCAAGAGACCTCTGACAACTCACTTGTAGCGCCATCATTATTATGTACACCAGTGTTAAAATAAGGTATATGTTCACTTTGGGCAATGTTCAAATGCAAATGCATGTATTAAGTCTTTGAGACTGGCAAGGCACCGTCCATATTAACTATAAATTTTTCTTTATTTGTGACCTATGCATTACATGCCGCTAAGTAAGCAAGCTCACTTAATTTGACTAAAAATAACCCAGCAGTCTCAGATAAAATTAGTCACCTTACATAGGAAAGGCAAGGGCATACTGTAACGGAAAAGCTGTGGGCTCTGCTGTCAGAGAAACTAGGATTTCGCTGTGAGATTGAGCTAGTTATTTAACCACGAGCCTAAGTTTACTCAACCAGAAAATGGAGGTAATATTATCTATCTCATCGGTAGATACTGTGAAGATTAGATGACATTCATACACACAGCTGTATATGTTCAACATAGCTTTTCAGCATATTCATAGTTTGCTTTCACCTTAAAAAGATGTGAGAATGATGAAGTAGATGATGATCCAATAACCAAATAAAAGTATAAAGCTTCTTATTGTCTCTATGGAAAGTTTTAGCTCATCATTCTAACATCTTTTGAATCTTTGGAAATTTAGTCTATTTTTTCCACCGACCTAAGAGGGCAATGTACCCAGCAGGGCTCCTCATTCTAGAACAAAGGCTTATTACAATAGCACACATTCAAACAAATCCCTGTTGATTCAAATGGATAAATGAATGAATAAGAGACTGCAAAGGGATCTTAAGGATTGTTATAAACTCCTCACTTCAATCTAAATGGGAAGAACTATTTATGAAGAATCATACCAATTTAAAAAAAAAACATTTCAATAGTCAAGATTTGACAAGGGAATAGAATGAAAAGAAATAGATTTATTAACATGCCCTCAACATAAACAAAGCCTTTTCTTAACATTCTGTACAAATTGCGATTGCACTTTCAAAATGAAAAAAGAAGGCTCAATTAAAAAAACAAAACAAAACAATCTAATCTAATGAAACTTAAATCTACCTAAAACCCAGAACAGTGAAAGAATAGCTTTGGTTGTATACCAAGTTCAAGTGGAAGATAGAATGGCCTACCATGTGTTAGCCTTCATACAAGGATATGGTGTGCTTTCAAGTCCATGAAAGTGCTTAGAAATCATTTTTAATGGTTATTTTTATCAATAAAATTCATAAACAATATAAAAATAAAGCTACATCTTTTACAGAGAAAATTCTACAGAGAAAAACAATAGCTTTGATTCTCATGTCTCAGCATTACTACCATGCTACCAGCTGCCTCGCATTTGGTAACTGCCCAGAATTCCTCAGAGTGATTTTTCTGTCTGTTTTCCTGCCTTGCTCCTTCACCCCACGTTCAGTATATTATTCCTCAGTATTCAGTGAAGGCAGGAGTGTAAGAAATGGCAATTAATGTAGTCTTACTCTGTGGCTAGAAGTCCTTGGAATTTCAATACATTAATGAGGCCTCACTCCGTCAATAAATGATGAAGTCCCGACTGTTTTTTCCCTATGCCGTCTTATGGTAAATTTTTCCTCTTCCTGCTGCTTCACCAAGAATGCAAGCAGTCATGATTTCTTACTCCTAAAAAGAGTTTGCACAGTCTGCATCTTAGTTCATATGGATTTCTTGTTGTCCTCAGCTTTCTAATATATTCAAGAGAACTGTGATGCTGTAGTTTTTCTGGCTAGTTTGTGTTAGAGAATGATGGTGGTTTCTTGCAACTCCCTGCATCCTAGTCAGAAATAGAAGGCTTGTCTTCACTTTTGTAGGTTACCACTGAAAGTAGAATTCAAGTGTAGCAGGTATATTCTTTCTTTAACAATGTGATCTCTCTGTCTTCTAGCTTTCATCATTAATTTGACAAATCATCTACCAGTGTTGTTTTTACTCCTTTGAAAGTAATGTCTCTTTTTTCCACTGGCAGGTTAACAAGATCTATCTTCCTTCCTTCCTTCCTTCCTTCCTTCCTTCCTTCCTTCCTTCCTTCCTTCCTTCCTCCCTCCCTCCCTCCCTCCCTCTTTCTTTCTTTCTTTCTTTCTTTCTTTCTTTCTTTCTTTCTTTCTTTCTTTCTTTCTTTCTTTTTCTTCCTTTCTTTCTTTCTTTCTTTCTTTCTTTCTTTCTTTCTTTCTTTCTTTCTTTCTTTTCTTCACATTGTTTGTAGTTGCTTCTTGAATCTGAAGGTTCATGTCTTTCAGTGGTTTTGGACAATTTTCAGACATTCAAGTCTTCAAATATTGCTTCTGCCCCATTTTCTCTTTCCCTTTCTTTCAGGCCTTTTTACATTATGAGATAAAGGATGTATGTTTTCACTGTTTCCCACATGACTCAAATTATTTAATGTATTTATATTTTTTCCAGATTTTCAGATTTAGCACATGTACCGCCATCTTTCCTCATACAAATCTAGTCGTGTCCTATATATAGTTTGCTTTTAGTAATTTTAGTGACTATATTGCTTAGATCTAGAATTTCCATTTGATTTTTTTATACTCAAGTTCTCTAGTGATATTTTCCATTTTTAAACATTCTACATTTATTTCTCTAGCTTCTTAAATATATTAATCATGGTTAATTTAAATAACCTGTCTGCTAACATTTTTTTAAATCAGGATTAACTTAGGATCTGTTTTTATTGTCATATGGTCATATGCTCCTATCTCTATGCAGTCCAAGTCACTGGTATTACAGTATTATCTTCCCCCAGAGAGTGTTACCTTTATCCTATCCTATAATGGGGGCTTATATCTTTAATTCAATTTAGGATGAAAATAAATTAAACCCTCATACAGGTTTTGAAAAATTTTCATCTGCCTGTTCATTTTCACCTGCTACTTTGCTCTAGGGCTTCCCCAACTATTTTTTATCCTCCTACTTGAAAGTTATAAAAATAATATTGGATTAGTTTAGGTTCTTTCATTATAGGTCACAAATTCAATTCTGACTAACTTAATAAAAATATGTAGGCCAAAAGACACATGAAGGACCAGACTTGCAATAAAGGATAGGCAATATCCCATGAAATAGGTTAGCACTGGGTGGATTAATATTAGCAACTATTTAACCATCTGCTTCAACTGTCTTAATCAACTAAAACAGTTTCTGATGTTTGCATCTGTTTCATTTTGTACAGGTACAAATTTGGGATATTCAAAAACGGCCAGTTTTTTTTAGTTGGGATTAGTCAACAAGTTTGGTAGGAGAATATAGAAACTCTGAGAATATATATGTAAGACTCATAAATTTAGTTTCTGATCAACTAAGAAAAAAAATAAGTAGAAGGGGAAGACACAAATATTAATATTTCTTGGCATTATCTCATGATACAAATGCTATTGTGCGTATAGAACCATTGTACATTCAGGGCATTAAAGTAGAAAATAAAATCCCTATTATGTGAAGCCAACATTAAGTGCCCAGTCTTATTTTCAGAATGGCTAGTTATTTTTACTATTTCAAGATGGCCTCACTAGGATCCAAAATTGTATGATTTTGATGTCTATGAGAAGTTTTGTCTGTAAACATAAGAGATACTGAATTTAAAAGTTCATGTATAGTTCTTGATATGATAGGTTTCAATTAATCTACTAGAAAAATGATAATGTGAATATATTACACTAATATTTGGAAATCTAAAGAAACTTTTGTATTTTGCAGTATGAATCATGAAGTGTTATTGCTGGAAGGGACATTAGAGATCAAATAACCCTAACATATTATTTTACATTAATTCTTCTGCATAAAAATGCTGAGTCAGTATAAACTGTGTGTGGAATTCTGGTTTTACAAATTCTGAGATTGTTGGACCTTAGGCCACAGTGCATGATCTATTGGTTTAATCATATTTTCTTAATTTAGTAAAATAAATAGTAAATTTATGTTTTAATAGTCTAATATGTGAATTTTCTTTTTTTATATGACCCTAGAAGTCCATAGAGAAAGCAGTTGAGCATTATCATTAGAAGTTAATATGCTGATAGTAGTATTCATTGATATGTGTACCAATGTTGCCGATATTATAACAAACAAAAATCATGTAAAATAGTTGTAAACAATATGAACTTTTACATAGAAAAAGGATATTATTAATGTCCTAAATATTAGATATTCTAAATAATAAAGCTGAATAAGCAATATGCTATAGTCGCCAAGCTTAGTCCTGAAGAACTCTGCTAGCAGAGCTGTAGACTTCATATTTGGCATAACAACAATAACAACACAGAGGATATCAGGTTACTCGTTCAAGATCATACTGCTAGTTAAATGGCAGCTATAGAGAGGGCATGTTCACTTCAAACACTGTGCTTTTTTCCAAACATTTCTCTCATCAGAGGGATGCTTTTTTAGCAAGGAACATTTATACTGTATTATTATAGTGTGTGGATAAGAAGCACTTTTTTTTTCTCTTTTGGAAAAGTTTATAGTCTAGTTGGAAGATGGCATATAAAGGTGGAATGTGTAAAATTACAAAAGGTAACATCTTCATAAGTGCAAATTAACATAGTAAAAAGTGATGATGTAAGAAACGGCAAATTATGCAAGGTAAATCAGGTACTTTATGGAGAAGGAAAACTTCTAATCAGGTTTTGAAGATGATGAAGATAAATGAGTGGAGATATTAGGGAAAAAATGCCATGATTAAAAACACAAAGGGAGGAATGAGTATTACTAAGAGCTTAGTAAAATGACTTCAGAGATGAGGATAGACAAGTATTTGAAGCAGTCGTTGGAGAGCTGGAAAGCCACTCAGAAGGCTTGTATTTGATAGAATAGGAAATACTAAAGCCAAGCTGTAGTTTCTGTAGGAGGACTATTGCACAATAAAAATGGATCTGAAAAGAGTACTTCAGGAATAATGAGTAGTATAATTAAAAAAAAAAACTAGCATGTGCATAGCAAATTCACATTTTCATTCAATTTTCTTACTATCCTTTACAAGTACCATTTTGTAACATTGAGCGCTAATTGTGCTCTTACATTTATTTCTCCTTTATTCCATTTAATAATGGGACTCCCAAGTTTTAGTTACAACACCATAACCAAGCAAAATATATTTCTTAGTTCTTTTAGTGTAGATGCATGCATGTACTCACTTTGAGCCAGTGGTATATGCAAGGAAATTAAATGAGGAACTTTTAGATCAGCACCTTAAATGTAAAGCCACCAACCACGGATTTACTTATTCACCTTCTTCTGGTCTCAAAGGTGGATATAGATGCTAGCTAACAATGATGAAATGCTCTAGGACAGAACACCTGGAGATGACAGAGCAAGATGAAAGGAATCTGGATGCCTAACTGACTTGCTGGAGTAGATCAGTTTCACCAGCCCTGGGATATTCACTTCTGTACTGTTTTGTGTGAAGTAGACTCCCATGTCATT
Source organism: Leptonychotes weddellii (assembly GCF_054177405.1). NCBI lineage: Eukaryota > Metazoa > Chordata > Mammalia > Carnivora > Phocidae > Leptonychotes > Leptonychotes weddellii. Next base: position 119,836,395 of record NC_138373.1, on the reverse strand, counting down.
CAAGGCACATATGTGGGAACCCTTGTTCCAGCAATATAGCCTGAATACTAATATAGAAATTGGTACCTAGAAGTGGGGCTTTGCAGCAATAAAAATTAAAAATACGTATCATTGTCTTGGTATATGGATAGCAGGCAGAAGAAAGGATATGCTCTATGTTGGTATGCTTGTGACACTTGTCTTAAGGAAAAATATTTCATAAACTATGACCTGTAATAACTGGAAGTCACACCAAATGCCTTTGATTTTGTAGTTTGTAGGGGAAGAGAATGGAAAAACACAGAGTTCTAACTGTTCCTGCTACTTTTAGCAAAATTCTGTAAGAAAGAGATAAGCCCAGGCAAGAATCTGCCAGTTTGCAAGCAAAGGTAGAAGTGAGGGTCTCTCTGCCTGTGGTCTGTAATCTAAATTACTGAGAATCGGGAGACTGAGAGAGATGGAAAAGTCGATGTTTCTGTATCCTAAACAGCAGGAGATAAGATTTTCACTGAGAGCCTTTCCTGATCAGACTTAGTCAAGAATCAAAAATATGATTTAGGGTATATCCTTCCAATCAAATCTATTGTTTCATTTGGCAAGCATTCCTGAATTGAGAGAGAGGGATGGGAAACTTAAAGGTGCTGATAACGGTTGCCCAGTGTTATGTAATCTATTATCTCAGGGAAAACAGAATGAAGCAAATAAATGACATAGGAGGAGATAACTTATGAGTATTGATGGTCTGCAAAGACAATGGAGGACTCCTAGGTGATTTTATTTTTTAATAAAACCTATAATCTAAGAGCGATATCAGAGAACACAAATAGGTTTTTGTTTGCTTTTTGATCCTAAAGGTCATGTTCTATTGTTTGAACCTTATTTTTGCTCTAGAAATTATCTTCATCAGAGCCACATGAAGTGCTTGGTAAAATGCACACCTTGGGTCTCACTCAACAGCTGAAAAATCTGATCTCCTGCTTGTGAGCTGCTAACCCAAACAAACAAAAGCAAAAATAAAAACACCCACAAAACACCTTGCCAAAAAACCCCCCAAAAACCAAAAAAAATCTGAAAACACCAGTTGTCATTATGCATTCTAAAACTTTAAAGCAACTTTACACATTTATTAAAAATAAGTTAATAGTGAACATGAGAAACACATCTGCTTTATTTTTCTTTGTGTGACAAGCATAGTGTCAATGATAAGCATATAGTAACAACACACTTGATAAGATTGAAAATAAATAGATATTTTAAAATATCCATTATTCACAAAAGTCTATGACTTATACTAGAGATTGTCAAATAACAGTATGACCATATCTACTTTTCTCAACGGATTACTAAACAAAATCACTTTCAGTTCTGCCTTGTTACAGCTTTCAGGAGAAAACTATGCCTACTTATTTAAAATATAAATACTTGGCAAAACAATGAAAAATTCTGAAACTTTTGATGAGAAAAACCACCTGAGAGAGAATGAAAGGGAGTGAGAGAGAAAGAAAAAAATTTATATAGCCTTTCCTTATGAAAAAGAATAATCTAGTCATCAAGTTAATGGCAAGAGATGCACATAGTTACAAATGAGTCTCTCAAAAAAACCTTAACTTCTTTTTTCTTAAACTTTAAATAATGATATGAAAGTTAACCACTATGGCCTCGGTAAGTTGACTCAGAACCTTTTTGTTAAAATGCAGACTTATCTTTGAATTCAAATAATATTTTATTACCAAGAAAGAGTTAAGTTACAAAAGAACATGGATATGAAACATGTCTTTGAAGGACCAAGGTTAGGCATAGTAAATACAGAAATAATCTTTGCTGTTAGCACTCTATAAATCTTTCATGATAATTTTTGCCTGAGCTAATTTTTAATTGCATTAGCATGCCCTTGTGCAATATGTATATTAACCTGCACAGTTAACTCACTTATTAAGTCAAATATTACTGGAGATCAAAATATAACTTCTTATAAACAAGACTGTATCATATTAGAATTAAATATTAAAATGTCATTCCAGTCATCTCCTTGGTAAAATAACATATGGTAGTTATATCAGGTACTTAATGGTTCCACCAAGAGAATAACCATGTATCTTAGATCAGTTCTATATCCTCAGCTTTGGTGTAATTGCCATTATCATCCCACAGGTCATTTTTTAAAATTATTACACTGTTAAGATATTTCCCCTCTTAACCAAATTAAATAAAACATTTAACACATTTTTGCATTATAAAGAATTAGCTGTAGTTTATAGTCAAATGACCACATATTTTAAGTATGTATTTATACTAATAGCAACTCTACTGATAAATTTGATCTGTGAGAATGGCAGTATCCACCTCCTTTGATTGCTTTTTTGAGCTATTTCATATCATTATAAGATCTGAACACCAAAAATACTCAAAAGGATGCCTCTTAAAGAGAGGTAGGTATCCTGGGGCGCCTGGGTGGCTCAGTTGGTTAAGCGACTGCCTTCGGCTCAGGTCATGATCCTGGAGTCCCGGGATCGAGTCCCGCATCGGGCTCCCTGCTCGGCAGAGAGTCTGCTTCTCCCTCTGACCCTCCTCCCTCTCATGCTCTCTGTCTCTCATTTAAAAAAAAAAAAAAAAGAGAGAGGTAGGTATCCTAAGCTAACCATATAAGGACGTTGAAGAAGTTAACTTGTAAACAAATACATGATCAACGATCACCAATGGGCACTGTTTGTTTCTATGAAAATGACAATATCACAGTATGTTAATGACTACCCTTTCTTCTTGGAAAAATACTGCAGGAGGAACAGTAGTGTTACATAAATTACAAAAAAAAAAGGAGTGGGAAGATAGAAAAGAGGGAAATTAAGTAAACGAATAGAGGGTAAAAAAATAAATATGTAATATTTGAAAAAATATAGATTTGTTTTGATGAAAAGGGAAAAGCATCAGGTTGGGCTGCTCAGAACAAGAAATTGAGCAGTGACGTGATCTACAGTGCAGTGGTTCTGGGGATGGCAACATTGGTGGTATTGCATACCACACTAAGTGAGCTACCTACTTAGAGTCATCCTTTCAGGAGGGGCTAAGGGGAAAAAATTTGATTTTATATCCAAGAACTATTTTTATTTAAATCTGTCTTAATTCTGGGATACTTGGGTAGCTCAGTAAGTTAAGTGTCTGCCTTCAGCTCAGGTCATGATCCTATAGAGCCCAGCTTAGGGCTCCCTGCTCAGTGGGGAGCCTGCTTCTCCTTCTCCCTCTCCTGTTCCCCCTGCTTGTGCTCTCTCTCTCTCTCAAATAAATAAATAAATAAATTCTTTAAAAAAAAATCTGTCTCAATTCTACATTTTTTTTAAAAGATTTTATTTATTTATTGAATGAGAGAGAGAAAGCACATAAGAGGGGGGAGGGTCAGAGGGAGAAGCAGACTCCCCGCCGAGCAGGGAGCCCGATGCGGGACTCGATCCCGGGACTCCAGGATCATGACCTGAGCCGAAGGCAGTTGCTTAACCAACTGAGCCACCCAGGCGCCCCTCAATTCTACATTTTTAATAAGATTATTATTTAATGTGGAAGTAATTTTTTAATTTTTAAAGCTTGAAATAGACTTTAGATGCTTTTTAACAGCACTCATAGCTATGGAGTAGAAAATAATTCCTGACAACTTTTTTTTTCACTCTCTAAATTCAGGTTTTAGATTTTAAAAATTTTTTGCACCTCAGAAAAATAATGTGTACTTTTCTACCATATCTACAAAACAAGCCTCTTCTCCTAATTTTTGCTATGTATCCAAATTTGAGATCATTTTAAAGTTTGTACATAGTTCTAAAATTAAACATTTAATGGCATATTGCAGAAACAATCATTTAAAGTAAATAGCTTTTCAACTTTGAGGTGTTATTAACTTTAGAGCCTTTGCACATTTTTTAATGTAGTTGAAGCAATTTTCTGTGGGTCTCAACATCTAGAGTAATATATCATTTAGTTTAATCAACATGAATTCATATGCCTTTAAATTTAATTCACTGTTTCCCATATAACTGTTACCTAATTTCACAGGAACCTTTTTGTTCCTGCACTATGATAAAAAACCGCAAATTTATGAAGACCTTGCATAATTTGATTGCTCTGAGATCTTCAGAAAAAGTTATACAAATGATAATTAGAAAATCTTTTTTATTATTTAAAACATTTTAAAACCATGATATACTCATAAGACTTCAAAAGTTGTTATTCTAAATATATTTTTCAAAACAAAACAATGTCCCATCATATGATTTTTTGAAATGCAAATATTACAATCTCATTTGAATTGTCAATGCATTTCAAATGTGGGCATTGCTGTATTCCAGACAGCAAGATGGTCCCACAGGAAACTTGGCAAGTCTGACTGACTCATCTCCACAGTCTTCGTTTAATAGGAACTTCTCTGTTTACTGATAGTGGTACTTTTTCATTAATGGAGTTTGCTTGGCCTTTGGTGTGGTATTACTAACCATAGTGACCTTCCTTGTCTAAACTAGGGGCAAACAGCTTTTGTACTAGTTCCATGACTTATTTCTTGGATCATCTAATGGCATTTTGTTCTATTTCAATGTGGTTGATCAGCCTCTTCATAGATCTGCAGACTAGCACAGTTTAAGCTTGATACAGAGAACAAAGAAAGCAGATCCACATGAACAAGTAATTACCTAGTTCTTTATAAGCATTTGCATGGAGTTTCCTGAATTCTGTCTCACTTGTTCATCATCAAAAATCCCTGCAATTCTCAGCATTCAGCCATGATTTTAGTGTATGGTCATCAGATTTCCAGATAAGCCAACAAGATGTCAGAAGTCACATAGTCACACTAATTGTGAATTCCACTATATGTTATATATGTCGTTAAAATCTTTAAGCAATATTTTAAATGTAACATTACACATTTTAAATTTAACATATACCTGTGACGCTGAGGTTATTTACTAATAGAGGACCAATTTCAACCCCAAATTATTGTCTTTAACATTTTTTTCACCTTGCTGAGGGATTTTCTTTTCCCAAAATATTAGACTTCTATACTAGAGTTTTTTTCAGTGAACATCGTAGTTATGAAACTAAAGCAATAGCAGAGGATCGTAATGTTAATAGTACATTTATGTCCAAACCCTACAACTGTGTGAGAAAACAATACCTAGAAGTAGATACAAAGTGTGTGAACCGATACAGTCATCAACAAACAAAATGTGTGAGATGCTCTGAATCTAAGAAATTTGGATCATCACCTGGATTATTTCCTGCTTTTATTTTCTGAAAGTATGACCATCCCATCTATTATATGAAGACATATAATAGACCGTCTACATTTGAAATTGCTATTTGTATAACGTAAATAATAATTCCAGAGAGCAGAAGTTAAACACGTTTATGATACTGGTTTATAGCTCATGAGGCAGTTAGGACACTTGCACCTGCTGTATTTTCATCATTTGCACTGTCAGAACCCAGTGATACAGACAGCTACACGTGAAATGAACTCCACATAGTAGAGTTGTGTGAGAGAATCAGCAAGGGGTTTTCAACTTATTGAACAAGTAGATTTAATACAATAATACCTGCCTTATTTCTTCCTATAGGCCTATATTTAAAGAAAACTTGGAGAGAATGAAAAATATCCTTACCAATGCTCATGGCAAGCCTATCCCAAACATCTGTGCAGCCCAGAACAAAAGTGAAAATGGAGTCTCACAAATTGTAAGTCTAAATGTTAAAAAGTTATGAATCAAGCTGAAAAACTGTAAATAAAAGATGTTCTAGCTTTCTACTTGACATACACATACTTTCATAATGCTCTGGAAGACCATGTTTGGCTAGTCTTTGGAGTTCTGTGCCAGAATCTGGCCTTTCAAAAAGTGGCAACTCTGGGCTTCTACCTACATTATGTTCGACCTTCCGTCTTCTGTCTTTTCTTCCCCTTCACTAGTGGCCTCTCTTTTTTTTCCCCACTATGAATGGCCCTGAATTCTGGGGTTTTAGTTCCCAAAGTGATGCCTAGGAACAAGAATGCGTGTTCCAAATGAGCACAAGCTCTTGATCTTCAAATTCCTTACTCCAAGGACAGACTCAGAGTTGGAGCAAGTGAGGACAGGACCCTCTAAAATGAAGGTACAGAGTGAGGACCCCATTGCCCTGGTTTAAGGTAGAAATGTAATGTGGATTTTTTAATCTGCTTATAATTTTTCTTCAAGGTATTTGGATCCTGGATTTTATAGGATATTGCTGAATTGAGACCAATTTTTATCTTTTTCCTTAATTGAGAATTCATTTCTTTAGAAAAGTTTTAGGTTCAACATAAGAATAAAAAAAAAATAAAAAAATAAAAAAATAAAATAAAAAAAGAAAAGTTTTAGGTTCATAGCAAAACTGAGGAAATGAACAGAGATTTTCTATTTAGTCCCAGCCTCTACACATGCATAGCCTCCCCCATTATCCCACACCAAAGTAGTACTTCTGTTCCAAGTGATAAAACTACATTGCCATATCACAATCTTCCAAAGTCCACAGTTTGCATTATGGTTCACTCTGGCATTGTGCATTCTATGGGTTTGGGCAAATGTATAATGACATTTCCATCATTACAGTGTCATACATAATACTTTCACTGCCCTAAAAATAAGCTGTGCTCTGCTATTTCTCCCTCCTTCCATCAGTCATTGATACCACTGATCTTTTTGCTCTCTCCTTATTTTGCCTCTTTCCAAAATACCATATCGTTGGAATTATACAATAGGTAAGCCTTTTCATATTGGCTTTTTTCACTTAATAATATTCATTTAAGTTTCCTCCCTGTCTTTTCATGGCTTGATAGCTAATTTCCTTTTAGTACTGAATAATATTCCATTGTATGGATGTACCACAATTTATTCATTCACCTACTTGAAGCCCATCTTGGTTGCTTCCAAATTTTGGCAATTATGAAAAAAGCTACTATAAACATCTTGTGCAGGTTTTTGCATGGACATAAGTTTTCAACTCCTTTGGGTAAATACTAAGGAGTGTGATTAATGAATTGAATGGCAAGAGTATTTTCATTTTGTAAGAAATTGCCAAACTGTCTTCCAGAGTGGCTGTACCATTTTGCATTTCCACCAGCAATGAATGAAAGTTCTTGCTGTTTCACATCGTTGCCAGCATTTGGTTTGTCAGTATTCCAGATTTTGGTCATTTAATAGGTGTGTAGTGGTAGTTCATTGTTTTAATTAACATTTCCCTGATAATATATGATGTGGCGCATCTTTCCATATGCTTATTTGCCAACTGTATGTGTTCTTTGGTGAGATATCGCTTAAGGACTTTTGCCCACTTCTTTTTTTTTTTTTTTTTAAGATTTTATTTATTTATTTGACAGAGAGAGAGAGATAGCGAGAGCAGGAACACAAGCAGGGGGAGTGGGAGAGGGAGAAGCAGGCTTCCTGCCTAACAGGGAACCCAATGCGGGGCTCCATCCCAGGACCCTGGGATCATGACCTGAGCTGAAGGCAGATGCTTAACAACTGAGTCACCCAGACATCCCTTTTGCCCATTTCTTTAATCAGATTGTTTATTTTCTTAGTGTTGAGTTTTACGAGTTTTTTGTATATTTTGGATAACAGTCCTTTATCAAATATGGTCTTTTGTGAATATTTTCTCCCACTCTGTGGCTTGTCTTCTCATTGTCTTACCAGTGTCTTTCATAGAGTAGAAGTATTTAATTTTAATAAAGTTCAGCTTATCAATTCTTTCATGGATTGTGCTTTTAGTGTTGATCTAAAAAATTATTCCCATACCCAGGGTCATCTAGGTTTTCTCCTATGCTATCTTCTAGGAGTTTGTAGTGTAAACTCCTGACACCTGGAGTTTTTTTGGATTTTTTTTTTATTTGCTTTTTTTTTTTTGCTTTGTTTTGTTTCTATTGTAATGGAAGTGCCTGATGTTAAGCTTTTGATTACTCAGGCATCCACTTCAAAGACAGTTATCTTGAATAAACACATTGCTAGCCACAAGACTAGATAAAGAGTTAGACCATCCCACCCCTGAAGTTTCCTTTGTTTTAGAAATCTCTGGTTGATTTAGGTAGCTGACATTTGGCAGCTTATTTTTCCCTTTCCAGCTTTAATTCCTGCCTTTATGTTTTAAATTCACCCTTAAACAGTGAAACTGCAAAACCCAAATCATCCCACCTTCAACCCCAACAAAAGTAGATCCCCTGACCCACATCCTTTCTTTTTCTCTTTTTACCCACAACCTCACTGTGTGGTCCCAGGCATGCCATGTAACTCCAGGGCTTGTGAGTAATAAACCCTTTTTTATTTGTTTGGTTTTTGTTGTTTTTGTTGTGTTTTTTTTCTCAAAGTTTCCTAATGGTTATTGTTGAAAGTACCTTGTAATCATAATAAGAATCAGAAGGGGTGGTGAAGCCACAACATTGGTTTCAAAAAAGAAAATGTTTGTGGATGCCCTGGTGAATGCCTCCAGGCATTTTTAGCTGATGGTGTCACTATGGAAAGGCTGAGACCAGCACAAAAGAGTTTTATGGTTTTGTATTTTACATTTAGGTCCATGATCCATTTTGAGTTAATTTTTGTAAAGGGTTAAGGTCTGTGTCTAGATTCATTTTTTTGTTTGTTTGTTTTACATGTGGTTGTACAGTTGTTCCAGCACTATTTGTTGAAAAGACTATCTTTACTCCCATGTATTTGTCAAAGATGCATTGACTATTTTTATGTGGTCTATATCCAGGCTCTCTAATCTGTGCCATGAATCTATTTGTCAATTCTTTTGCCAACCACACTTTCTTGATCATAGTAGCTTTATTGTAAGTCTTAAAGTCAGTTAGTGTCACACCTCTAACTTTGTTCTTCTCCTTAAACATTGTGCTAGCTATTCTGGATCTTTTGTCTCCGTATATAGACTTTAGAAACTGTTTGTCAATATCCACAAAATAACTTGCTGGAATTTTGATTGAGATGGCATTGACTCTATAAATCATCTTAGGAAAAACTGACATCCTGACAATGTTGAGTGTTCCTGTCCATGAACATGGAATATATCTCCATTTATTTAGTTCTTTAATATTTGTATATTTTTGAGTGTAGGAAAAAACTGTGCCACATACTTAAAATGCATAATTTTGGCTTTTCTCTTCAAATTTCTACCTTAATTGAATTCAACATTTTCCCTTGTTATGCTGCACTGAGATTCCAATGAGTATTGTATCCATTTAGCTCTATCTTGTCTACATTATTGTTTATACTTGCACTACATAGTGGAAGGTGATTTTGATGATTCTTTGAAATTTGGACAATTCTTTTAAAATCCCACATCTGGGGCACCTGGGTGGCTCAGCTGGTTAAGCGTCTGCCTTCGGCTCAGGTCATGATCCCCAGGGTCCTGGGATCCAGCCCCACATTGGCCCCTGCTCAGCAGGGAGCCTGTTTCTCCCTCTTCCTGTGCTGCTCCCGCTGCTTGTGCTCTCTCTCTGGCTCTCAAATAAATAAATAAAATATTTTAAAAAATAAAAAAATAAAACCCCACACTTATTAGCTATGTATAAGCTGCTTAAGTTTCAAAGCCTCATTTTCCCACCAGTGGAATGTCAGTAATACTAATAGTAGTAATTCTTATTTTTTTAATGACAAATATTACATACTTATAGGATTGTTGTGATAAATAATGTGATAATGTGAGGTATTTATTAAAATGTCCTACATATTATAAGCACTCACTAAATTATACTTTTTCCACTTTTTCATTATTAATATTGGGTCCTTTGTTCTTATTATTGTGATTTAGGAACAGTTTTACTTAAAGTAGAAAGTTTGTGGTAGCTCTAAGTTTGATACAGTTTCGTAGATTTTACATTGAGAGAGCCATGATTCTAGTTATTGTAAAATGTATTAATCAGAGTTTGTTTTTACTATTTGATGAAAGTTTCTCATTTGTGTATTTAATTGTGAATATCTTATGAACCAATTGCTTCAGTTTAGGATGATGGCTATAAGAAAACCTTACCAAAAAAGCATATTTTCCAATATTTTCCATTCCATATTTTCTCCTCTGGTAGGAGAGGGTATATCTGCATATATTATAAGACAGTTTTTGCTAGACTTCTAACTTTGTATACTATGCCTAAACCAGTATCTTCCCCATGACAATTCATAAGCAAGACACGAGCATCATTGATAAAGCAAATAAAATGTATAAGAATATTGAAAATAGGGGCGCCTGGGTGGCTCAGTTAGTTGAGTGTCTGCCTTTGGCTCAGGTCATGATCTCTGGGTTCGGGGATCGAGCCCCATGTCAGATTCCCTGCTTGGTGGGGAGTGTGCTTCTCTCTTTTTCTCCCTCTGCTTCTCCTCCCTGCTCATTCTTTTTCCCTTTCTCTCTCTCTCTCTCAAATAAATAAATAAAATCTTTAAAAAATATATTGAAAATATATGCAGGTAAATTTGACCAAAAGAATCAGAATTTTTGCTATCAAAAAGGCTTATGTCTAATTTATTTCAAATTTTTAAAAAATTTACAAACAAGCTTAAAAACTCAAACCCAAAAAGATCATATCTGGAACATGCACAATTGTTTAACCAAGATTTTATGTCCTCAATCAAATATTTCATAGAAATTATTTTAACATTGTTAATTATTTATTTCTAATTGTGTTTCTCTATAATGTAAAGGAGAAAAAATATGAAGACTAAAAGATCCATGAGACTAGGTATTCTTTATAAACACATAGTCTCCATCTAGTAGCCCAATACCTTTAAAATGTATTCCCCATTAGTATAAGAAATAAAAATGTAGTAGAAATGATATTTTTAAACGAATAATTTAGTACTTTAATCTTAACTCCATTTATTCTCAGAAAGTTATTATTTTATAAAGCAGATTATTATGGCTTCCATTTTAAACCTAAAAAAAAATGGGAAGTAAAGCAATTTTAGAATTTTGTTAATAGCAAAGATCATAGAACATGGTCTGGCCCAGTGATGTACTGGTAAATGTTTAAAGTAGTATGGATTGGGGTGGAGTGGATCTACTTTTGCCAGTTTCCATGGTGTAAATACTCCTACCATGGACAATTCTTAGCTACCTACATGCTGCCAGTTAGAAGGTAAAATTTTGGGGAATTTAGCAATTAGTCTGGTGATCCAGTATGAGTCATTTCCATGAAATCTACCCCTTTGGCCCAACTTTCTCACATGTAGGTGATTTCATCTGCAATGCCAAAATGTATATTCTCATAAAATATTCCTTGTTTGTGGATTGCTTTAAGCGATGTATGAGAAAATAGTTTCTAGTGTGTAAAATACAAATCTTAGTTGTCAATAACTTTTTATTAATAATTATATAAATTAGCTATATGATTCCTTACACTACCTTGTTTCACAGAAACAAAATTTTGAAAACAATATATGAACTCGTATTTATTCTATGAATTATAAACACAATTTAATCTAAAAAACTAGAAAAAAGCGAAATAAAGAAAAAAGAATAAAGTGGTTAGTCTGTGGTAAAGAAATAGCTGCCATTTCTTTAATAGTTTGTGATAAATTTTGTGGGACCTTTAAATAGAGTTGTAAAAATGGTTATCTTTTTTATAACATGGGGGGAAAGTGACTTCAAATACCTTTTTAAACACAGCAAGAGACTTGAAATATTTATGTATATAGATAAATATACACAATCTTGTATTTATTGGGATAAAATTTAGAGTGGCATCTCGTTTTAAAAAATTCATCTGATTTTGGATTTTCAGATTGAAAGTGAAAGTGGTTTAGCTTCTCTGTTAGGATTAGCAAATGTGGCATTGCTTTTCCATTAGGATTAGCTGTCAACCATCAGCTATAATACTAGAAAAATCACAACTCTACTCTGAGCAGGCCCAGAAGTTGATGCCAGGAAGTTACTATCAGGTTCTATCCAGGTGTGCAGAGCCAGAAAACTTTACAAGGAGGAAAAAACCTCTGCTGGGTGTTTGGCATGAACAAGTTTTCATTACACTTCCAGTGAGATAATTTTGATCTAACTTACTTCAACTGATGAAATATTGTAAGTTTTCATTTCTCTTTATCTAAACTGGGCTCTTTTGCAGATAGAAACATCTAAGATTGGTTGTCTTTGCAAATACAAAAAGAATCCCCTAAAACAAAAATGTCATTTCTGTTCAGGCTTCTGAGATATGAAACTCAATATTTGCTTAAAATATTACCGTGTGACTCAGAAATGAAATATTCTAGACTTTTCTTAAATTATATATAAATAGTTGTACATACATTATCTTTATGTCAATTTATATGTCTACATGTATATAAACACATATATTAGTGTATGTATGTATATTAGGATATGTATTTCCAAAGCTAATTTTTATTCAGCAAACATTTGCTGAATATTTAGAATTTTCAAAACATTGTGCTAGGAGCTGAAAAGAAAATAAAGGTAAATAAAACGATCGGGGGAAAAAAAGGATTTTATCTTCTAGTACAGAAGACTGGCACATACTTGGGAAATGAGATTGATACTCGAGGTAGGGGGTAGGAAAGGAGGAACATTGAGTATAAAATGGCTGAACTAGAACCCAATTTATTTATCAACCTAACTCAGCAGATTGTTTGTGGGTAGACCATTCTACTAGGTCTGGTGAGGGTAGAACAGAAAGTTTGTACTGTTAACCAACAAAAAATAGCTGAGTAAATTTAGAGATCAAAATGACATTATTCATGGATTCCTGAATCAGGAAGCCTCCCATCCAGCAAATGGAAAGGAGCTCCGCCCAAATGTAGAAAAGGAAAGGCTTTTAAAGGTGGTAAGGGGGTAGAAAAAAATGTATTAGCAAAGAATGCATTGTTTCAGGCATGAGACTCCATTTGGGACCTGTTATTTCTTTTTTAACGATGCTTAATTTTTTTTTTTTTTTTTCAGAGAGACCCTTCACCAGACATGGGTAGGATGTAATATAATCAGTCATTGGGCTAAACAAGGGATAAAAGATTACGAATGGAAATTTTATAATACCCATTAACCCTTAAAATGTCCATTTGCTATCGCAAATTCAGTTCCAAGAACCTCCCCTCGCAGCTCCCCCAAGGAAAATGAGAAAAAAAATGGCATATTTTTCCTTCTGAGAATATTCAAAAAATGCATTGTTAAAATATAATAAAATTAGAAACCACCTACCTAACTGTCCAAGACAGGAAAGTTTTTAAATGACATATGTTACACCCATTGTAACAGAATCAGTTGGGAAAAATAACAATGATTTTGTTTTAAAACATATTTAGTAATATGACACAATGTTCATAATAGATTATCTTTTAGAACAGTGCCTGGAATAGTCAGCACTCTGTATAAGAACATGCTGATTGAACACCTTAGACATAGATGCATTTAAAAACAATTTTGTTTACATTTAAACCAAAGTACTACCTAATGATTTTCTTTTCATTTTTGATGGATATTAAGTAGCACATACATTATTGGTAGTTAATATCTCATACATAATATTTCACAATGTTTATCTGTATTTGTAGTATTGGATCCCATAATGATGTAGGTTGTATATGATTTCAAAATCAAACCATAACTACACATAAGCAATAATTGCCAAATCATAGTTTGTTATCTTGTACCTCTGACGTGACTGTGTGAGGGAAATGAGAACGCTCTCTAAATTTAGATCACATTTCCACCATGGTGAGTTGATTATTTAGAGGTAAGCCCAGTAGCGAAAAGGTAGCCTTAGGTAAGCAGTATGTCACATCTCCTGTTTAGATGGTTAGAATTTCCAAGTACTGAATAAACTGTAATTGAAGTTGTGACTAACTTCTTTTACTTTCCTAAAACAAACAAAAATCTCTCTTGAAAGTGTTTCCTTCAATTTTGGACCTTTTTATGCTCTCCAAGGCTTTTATCTTCTCTTCCTTGTTTCTATAGCACCTAAGTCTTCCAGTTGCTTCAGTGAAGGGGGAATATAAAGCAGCAACACTTAGCAACATAATAGATAAACACATTATTATTTGTTGCCTCAGATGATATTTGCAAGATATGCAAAGTCTTTTCTTTTTTGTTTGTTGATGCATATTTCTGTAGCCCTAAAGCCTCCCTTTATATAAACAGCCCTCTGGCTATCGTACTACAGATCAGGCTTTCCTTAAATGTCATCAATCCCTTACTGAATGCCAAACAAATATGTTTTTCTGGCACAGGCATAAGACAGAGTCAAAAGAAAATATCTGGTGATATTCGTAAGTTAATTTGTCACTATATAATTATTTATAGTACTTTGCAAAGCCTATCTAAGCACAAGTTTTAATTTAAAGACATAGTTGACCCAAGTCCCTTTAGCAGAAAAGCCCTAAAATGCAGGTCCAATGTAAAATTAGTCAATGAAATTTACCTGCTTTTGTACTTAGTGCCCCTTAATATTTTGATTTTTATCTAGATACTCTATGACTTTGACCACTAAAGTTGGGTACCTCTGATCTAACATCAAAGCAAGGCATTTGCTATCACTATTGAAAATATTCTTCTGAAGCTTTCTAAAATGTTATACTCAGAAAAAAAAAAAAAGATTTCAATAGCTCTTGGCCATGGCTAAGAGTTTTTCTTTCCTTTTATATATTTTTATCAACTCAGCTATCTTCATTTTATATACGATAGAAAGGATAAGATTCAAGGGTGACCCACTTTGCACCTGCTAACAGGGGAATGTGAGATGGGGCCAGAGACAGCCAGGAGGTAACAGGTTCCTTTCAAACCAGTAGAACCTAAACTAGCTTCTTACATTTAATCCATTGCTTTTGTACCAGGTCCCTTCTAGGTAGGTATCTCTAATAATACATTTAAAACAGGACAATAAGGGCGCCTGGGTGGCTCAGTTGGTTAAGCAACTGCCTTCGGCTCAGGTCATGATCCTGGAGTCCCAGGATCAAGTCCCGCATCGGGCTCCCTGCTCCTCAGGGAGCCTGCTTCTCCCTCTGACCCTCCCCCCTCTCATGTGCTCTCTGTCTCTCTCATTCTCTCTGTCTCAAATAAATAAATAAAATCTTTAAAAAAAAAAAAACAGGACAATAACTTTATCAAATAATTGCCTCTAATTAGAAGGTCCTTGGTATACATAGTTTTCCAGTTCTTTTCTTCAATAACTTCTGTATTTTGAGTTGGTCTTGGAAGTGACCCCATAAACAGCATAGCTGAGAATTCACAGTTAGGAGTCTTATTCAGCCAAATTAATTAAGTGCCATTTCCTTCCAGGAGGAAACTAGCTGCTTAGGTAAATATATTAATTGAGTGTTTGTTTCTGTTTATTGTAATCATACACGGAATCCCTTGGCACAGTTACATCTTGTTCCAAACCATCTTTTAAATATTTCTTTCAGATATTTCAGTCAGCTTTTGAAGATACCTATAATTTTCTCACTCATAAATAATAATTTATGATATACTTCTCTTCCAAATTTACTATAGGCTTACCAGCTTTATATTACTTCTTGGCTTTGAAGTAATTTTAAGAGATTGTTGATCTCAGAGCAATTCTGAGTGCAATCGTTCATACAAAGCAGGACTTGGGTCAGTTTCCTGAGTTCCTTGAAGTTTGGTGACTGACATTACTGAGCTGAGTCTACCATGATCCCTCAGGGAAGGCCACATCACAGGTATTGCACTATATGAAATAGGGTGTACAAAGATAGATATGACATGATCCTTGCCCTCAATAGAAATAAACCACAAATAACATGAAATAGATGTGAAAGATGCATTAAGAGGGGAAGAAAAATGTTTCACGGGAGCACTACTAAACATTTTAAATTTGGACAGGTATGTGAGAAGAAGAGTGTGGTAACTGTATTCAGAATACAGGGAAGGATGAGAAATTTAATGACATGTCGAAGAAATGGTCAAAATCCAGTTTGGCTATTATATCTTCCCTGGGCACCTAAGTATATACAATAACGAGTAAAGGTGAAGAGTGTATTTAAACCCAAACCCTGAAACACTACTAATTCCTAGCTGGGAAGTTTGAGTTTTAGCATGCAATGAGAGTCTTAGAAGGTGTTCAAGCTGGAAAGAGATATGTTCAGAAATACGATTTGGGATATAATCTAACTGAAATCCTAATTTGTCTTTGGCAACATCAAGGGATAGTTTCCTGAGTAATGGCCATACTTACTTCACCTACCCATCCTTCATTCATTGCATCATTCAAACATTCAAAAAACATTTATCAAGGGCCTAGTACTATATTGGTAATATAATATGAGTTATCTAATCTGACTGATATACTGTATTTGTTACCATGGTATACAAAGATGAATTAGACAGGATACTATCATTAGTAGATCCAGAAGATAAGACAAGAGAGTACATAAATAACTATAGAGTGAATTTCAAGAGAGGTAGGGATCAGGGAAAGATTCATGAAAAGGTGGGCTAAGCATTGATATCAAATAAGTTATGTCTTTATGAGATTTATTTTACAGATGATCCTAAAGAGAAATACACTATAAATATATAAATTGTTTGATTTGAGGACTTCTAGGTTAATCTACTACCCCCAAAGTACCTGCTAAAATTGTTAGCTTCAAAAGTTCCTATTTTGCTTTTAGAGAAGAATCCCACCCAATTATCTCAAAATACTTCAGAGGCCTTCAAGCCATATCAGTGTTAATTTGTGATGGGTCATGAGGCTTACCTTTGGGCTACTCGCCTTTATAATATCTTAGTGTAAATGAGGTTATCAGATCACATTTTTTTTCCTTAATCTTACACAAGAAGAAATTCGAATTTTGATAAGATAAGGATACCAAAAGGTAATGTAGATCATAGAGTCAAAATGAGGAATATGATGCAGTGAGTGGACCTGAAAGGCTAGCAGGAAGCTTGCAGGTGATAGAACACTAGTCAGGGACCAGGTAAGTGAAAGTTAGGAGAAAAGGTCATCGAAGGAGGAAAGATGGAGATCCTGAAATCGAACTAAGCCAACCTCACTGTCTTGCTCACCAGGGTCCTACTCAGGACTCATAGTCACTGGGCAGGTACCAATTCAGTTGTTTATTACCAACATCTGTTCTGATTGGCCAGTGTCTGTGTGGTGTCATTAAATATTCTGGTTCTACTTCAAACCTACATGGTACCTGTGGTTCATATTGATAAATATTCTAGTGCTGTTCCAAGCGCATATTTAAACTAAATTCTTCATGCAAAACCCAAAACTTTTTTTTAAAAAAACCTACCATCTGATTAAGTAATGATATTTTTCTCTCCTTGAAATTCTCATTTGGTTTTAGGAGATTATAGAGGAAAGCTCACCACAGCAACTAGCTTTAGAGTTTCTTACTCCATCCAATCTTTTCTTTCTGGTGACTGGCTCATTTCCCTGTTTCACAGTTCACTGGAGCCCTTTGTGGTCACTGAGTCCCATCCATCTTATTTTGGGTTGACTTTGTGAATCTCACATATTTAGAGTAGATGTAGGGATAAGTAGAATCTGGGAACAAAGGTTTTACACCGAATAGGCGTGTGACACCTAACAGCAGATTTGACAGGAATGAAGGACACAGCTTTGGAAGTGATAGATATGATAAATATAGCACATCTTGTGACCTTGCAAAGAAAATATTAACAGTTTCTATCGCAGCACAAATAACATCGATATATATTTTCAGAATATCATATTCTTAATGAATTAATACCTATCAGCATCATTTTAAATATATTTGATTTCATGTATGTGTTTGTTTAGAGTTAAATTTTTCCAAACTTGTAAATCCTGCATCCCCCTGCTTCCATATCTTTCCAAACTTTAACTTACATCTCTTTCGTAAGCTTATTTTTCTCCTTTCATCTCTCTGACTTGTGTATTTTCTGATTATGTCTCTTTGGTTTTATATTTTATACTTAGCACTTATTTGAGGCTTTTAATCTTCAAAGCTCCTGAGAACATTACCTAATTTATCCTCCCCACAGTCTTATAAGGAAAGTCATTATTAGAATTTCTACTTTTATATGTGGGGAAAAAAATAAGGCAAAGGTTAAATGACTTATCAAAAATCACAAAAAGTGAGTTGCAGGCCGTGCTGAGATTCCTGTGCTTAATCACACTGCTCTTGTATCTTCCTTTTTGGTATTTTCTTTCCGGTGTTCTGCATTTGCTTTGATGTTGTAAATTTTATTTTTTTGTAGTTCAGTCTCTCAAAAACAACAGTGAATTTCCCTTTTTAATAGGTTTTTTGTCGATTGTATATTTTCCATTTTCTCAATACTTGTTTTTAGCTTGTCCTGTGTTTGTGTTTATTCATATTTTTGTCTTTTACAATCTCTTCATATTCTTTTTAACCTATTTGCAGTTTTACTTTAATACAAGACTTAATTAGTCCATGATTATAATGGAAAAAGCAATCACTTTAAAAATCATAAGTTCAGATTGAATACTGACTTTTCCATTTGCTTTATTGGTCAAATAAATTAATGCACCTGATATATGATACCTTTATATATTAGATAAAACATATAGTTGGGCGCCTGGGTGGCTCGGTTGGTTGAGTGACTGCCTTCGGCTCAGGTCATGATCCTGGAGTCCCGGGATCGAGTCCCGCATCGGACTCCCTGCTCGGCGGGGAGCCTGCTTCTGCCTCTGACCCTCCTCCTTCTCATGTGCTCTCTCTCTCTCATTCTCTCTGTCTCAAATAAATAAATAAAATCTTTAAAAAAAAAAAAAAACATATAGTTCACTGCACTGTTATAAGGATGAAATTGTTAACACATATAAAATGCCTAGCACAGCACCTGCACACAGTTATTTTAATTCTTCTTTCTTCTTTTTTAAATCTCCATTACTTTTTTAAAAATATTAAAGTATATTTACATACATAAAAATATCTTAAGTGTATAATTTTATGACTTTTGACAAATTTATACATTGATGTAACCATTATCTGGCTCAAAATACTAGGACTTTTTTATCCTCCCTAAAGGTTTCCTAATGACTATTTCCAGTAAATATCTCCCCCAAAGTAACAAGTGTTCTGATTATCATCGTCCATTAGTCTTAATTATTCTAGAACTTCATATAAGTGAAATCATTCAGTATGTATGCTTTCTCATCAATCTTCTTTCACTAATCATGTGTTTTGAGATCCATCAGCCTCGTTGGATTTTGTATCAGTAGTTTTGACCTACTGATGCTTCTCATCTCCTGTTAATAGACATTCAGATTGTTTCTAATTTGAGCTATTATGAGTAAGGCTTCTATGTACATTGTTATAAAAGACTTTTTTGAACAATATTTTTATTTATTTGTGCAAATATCTGGGAATAGAATTGCTGAACCATAAGGTTTGACTTTGTAAGATTTTGACAGTTTTTTATAGTGGTTGTACCATTTTACACTGCTCCCAGAAACGTATGAGTTTTGTTGTTCCACATTCTTGCCAACACTTGGCACTGACAATATTTTAAATTTTAGTCATTCCATCAGATTTGTAGTGGCATTTTATTATGAATTTCTTTTGCATTTCTTTGATGACTAACAATATTGAGCAACAATTGGCCCAGTCCTTTTTATAGAACAGTGCTGTTATTTCTTCTCAGCATTATTTTTCTTCAGTAGATTTTTAGTCACAATTTGAGAAAGTAATGATTAATTTACTTTCAAAATTTTAGCCATCACAATAGAGATTGTTTTATCAAAAGCAAGGAAAAATATATGGGTATCCCTCCTATTTTAATTATCAGTATCCTCGATACAAAACTGGTGAGAACCTTCAATTGTCCCCTTCTGAAGAACAAGCATTGAATTTTCTTCTGAAGACAGAACGATCTTTAAATTTTCTAGAGTTTAATGAAAAGTTTTTTTGTGTGTGTGAAATGGAAAATAATGCCGAAAAAATTAGAACAGTGATTTTCTTTAAAGTTGTGGAGGAAGTTGGAGGGCAAGCCATATCAAAAATGGGGGGAAGATATTTTTATGTTTATTAAAATTAGATGTGGATTAAATGGTTGAAGAAACAGAGAGAATGACACTCCAAATTTGTGTCTGCTTATTAGAATATGATGCATCTGAAGATAGGTATCAGAGAGGAAGAGGAAAAAAAAATTTGAGAACCACTTAATTGGAGTTCAAGTTCCTCCTAAGAAGAAAGCATGAACATTTTTTGTTGTATCTTCTCCCACTTTCCTAGCAAATCTGTTTTTCTCTGAATAGTAAATACTCAAAATAATAAATACTATTTTACTAGATGTCACTACAAAATAAAGTGCGCTTCAGATGTTTCCCTTTCAACCTTTCTTTTCCACTTGTCATTTTTCAACCACTCACTTTAAAAAATACTAAACCTAAGGGTTTTTAAAATAGGATAAACATATATATGTCATAGAGAAAATTTCTACAACATGGTATAGAGCTGATTGCATTTAGGCTTTTTTTTTTTTTTTTCTGTTAACAGGATAGTGGACCACGGTGCCAATTTCAGCTAGCTAAACTACTCAACCAAGTCAGCTATTGGTGATGCTGTTGATTTTTCAATTAGCAGCCTAGAATGGGAAGAAAATCAAATGTCCACAAGCCAATTAGCCCTTTTATTCTGTGACTTGAGAGGTATACATCATATAACCCATCTGCTTGTCTGCAATAGACAAATGAGATAGAGAAAAAAGAAAATCTCCCAGTAAAGACTGCTCTCACTTTGTAGCTATATTTACATTCTCCCAGTGAATAATATAAAAAGATTTCATTCATTGATTCCTAACATTTCTGTCAAGTCACTGTGCCCAAAATTGAATTAACAATAAGTCACAACAACAAGTCACTGTGCCCAAAATTGAATTAACAATAGGAAAATAACCAGAGATAATCCATACCCATATGTTCAGCTTTTTCTGCCCTGGCTTTGGAGTAATTGCTCTGTGTGTGTGTGTGTGTGTGTGTGTGTGTGTGTGTGTGTGTATTGTCCATAACAACAAACAAGGAAGCAGATTGAACCTCAGGACAAAAATTTTGAAAAATTGCAGCCATTGAATGGAAAGAAACAGTAAGTTCTGTTGTTAGTTAAGGGCAGAATGCTAGTAGATTTTCAAAAATACCACTGTCTTAGTTCAAGATCCCTAAAAACATACTATAAGATGGAAATTAATGTGCAAGTGATTTATTAAGGAAATCTCTCTTGGGAAAAACCAGTAAAAGAGTGGGGAAGGTAAGACATAGAAGTAGGAGCCAAGCAAGAGGGAGATTCCAGATGATTCCAGTTCTAATCATCTGTAATTCAGTCTCTTCTCAGCAGGGGAGACTGAGGTGTAAATTGTACCTCTGTCAGCCCACCCTTGAGACATAGAATTGAGCATACATACTCCTGCACCAGTCAAGCACTAGCTATAATCTACCTCAAGGGATATAAAGAAATTTTCAGACATTTGTATCTTTCTGGGTATCTCCAAGGGTAGTCTTCTGATCTATCAAAGGCCCCAAAATAAGAGGACCAGAAAATAGAAAAAAGAAAAGGAGAAGAATTCAGTGGGTGTGACCTGACCATTAGCATACTTTTAATATATTTCAGGAATTATGTTGGTCTCAAGACAAAGAAACATGGAAACAAGAATGTGTGTGAGATAAGAATATCCATTCTCAGAAATAGGCTAAGAGTGAGCAAGTCTGAAAAAATACATTCTATGATTTGGGGTTTAACAAGGAAAAAAATGGGTGCTTTAGTCTAGGAGTTGAAGCTTTTAGTCTTTCCAAAGAGATAGCTATTGATCCTGTGAGTTCTGCAGAAAAACATCATAACCCTTTACAAAGCCACTGGAAGCAAAGTGCAAAGAGACTGAGGATGCATGCACAGAACCTATAAAAAGGATCCAAGAGGATCTAGGCAGGGCACTAACAGTGTTCAATATAGCTCTCAAGTTTGGAGAGAAGCAGACTAAACAGTTCAGTAGGCATCCCAGGGTGTTGGACTAGTGCTGGAAAAATCTGCTAAAGTAGAGCTCCTCTCTCCCACCAAACTATCTCAGAGATAGGAGAAATAACTTTTGTTCATCATTTATCGCTGTGCATCTTTGGAAGGAAACAAGGAAAAAGTAGAATAATTATAATTATACAGTGATAATTACCCCAATAATAGGAATTTTATGGACTTAAGACAAAAGAGAAAATGCTGAAATAAAGAGCCAGAAGATCACAGTTGAAGCTGCCCCTCTGGTCTGGCCTGTGGAACACCAACAATCTGAGGAAAAGTTCACAGTGACAGAGATGTGACGATGGTCTGAGGCAACTACTGTGAAGAGAGAGGTGCAGTGGAGGAATATGCCACCACCCGGTGAGAATCATCCCAAGAATATGATTCTACCATATCTATTAATATTATAGACAGTGAGATAGTTTCTTATAAATTAATGTAAATGGCTGTACATACAAAACCATTTTAAATGGAAACTTGAGATACTTAAAAATTATTATGCAAGACCTAGAGATAATTTTACTAGGAAGGTCATGAAGATTGAATTTGAGGACTCTCACTTGTATGGTCTCGGTTCAGTCATAGGAGGGACCTCAGCAATGTGTTCATGTAGTTTTATATTTTTGTTTAGTTTGTAAAAGTAAGATATTTTCACTCAATTGGTTGAGGACAGTATCTCAGTGATGAATCCTACTTCCCTCTACCACCCTACCCATTCTGACTGGTAATGCTGGAATGGGCATGTACATCTTAGGATTTGGCTAAGGGACAGCAGGCTTGGGGACACACTGTGTTTGGTTTATTAGGATCTACTGATATGAATTGCAGCTATTTCCCTGTCAATTTAAGTTACTCTCAGCAGCTCTGGTGTAAGAATGGCTTCCAGAAAAACTCCTACCTTCATGGCACTTAGTCCTGGAAATACATAGTTTAGTGGAGGAGAAAGAAGATTTGAAATGTTTGGAGCCAAAAGCTAATCTATGGAAATTTCTTTCAATTATTAAACTTGTAAAATTGTAAGAGAAGAATTTGGTTCACATATACTTCTTGTTTAGACGGTTGACAATAAAAATTAATTTAAATCAACCATGGTAAAGAAACACCAATTCATATTTCCTCCCTCTAAAAAAATTGCAAAATTCTTATCCTATGAATAGGTGATCAAAAAATACTTGTCCAAAATATGTAAGGGAAATGTATTATAGAAGTATGTTAGGCCGTTAATAAAAATAAGTTAAATTATATGCCTGGATTTGTGATGCATGTGGTATTTTTTTTTTTTTTTTTTGCTTTTTAAGCATGAGATTTTTCTGATTTCTTTTTTTACTTTAAATATGTGTGAATTTGAATACCTATTTATGTATTTTCAAGTTGGGAGGATTATAGGTCAAGTTAGGAGGAAAATTCCTTATGAAGCATTACAGCAAATAGAAACAAAGAAGGAAATTTAAATACTGCATTTATGAACAAGAGAAGACAATATTATAAAAAAATCAATCAACCTGAATTTAGCTATAATTTGATACAATCTCAACTCAAATACTGAAATAATTGTTTAATTCAACAAAAGTACTGTAACTTATGTTTTAATATTAAACACGAAATCAGCCAGGGACATCACAATCATTACTTCTTCAGGCATGGCTAGATCCAGCTGGACCTCATATGAACTCTTATGTTTCTCCATTTCCCATATATGCCTTTGTATACATTTCTTGACCTCTTATTCTCATTATCTGCCTCCATATGTTCAAAGAAGATAGTCTTATTCAGTTCCAGCAAAAATTATTCAAGCTGCTCCTGATTCCAGTAGAATAAACTCTTCTAAGACCAATATATTATATCTTAGGAAAGACTCTGGTTGACCCCAATTCTTTCTCCAGCTTATCTAGAACAAGTCATGATCAGGGATTTAAATATTCTAAGCAGCTGACTTGAATCACTACTCACCTTTGTGTTGAGGATGGGAGATCCACGAATGACATCCCCAAGGGCGAAGGGATGGTAGCATTCTGACTGACTTACTTGGTTCAACACTCACCCTTGTAGTAAATATGGGGTTGTATAAGTGACCTTCCCACATGATGTTGGGGTGATAGATTTCCCAGAAGCAAGAATAGTAGATAAACAAAGAGCACACACTGTTCTATTGAAGTTCAAATGCCATTAGTGATAAGAAATACTATTTATAACTGAGAGTTCTAGAGGGGAGGGGGTGGAGGGATGGGTTAGCCTGGTGATGGGTATTAAAGAGGGCATGTATTGAATGGAGCACTGGGTATTATATGCAAACAATGAATCATGGAACACTACATCAAAAACTAATAAAGTAATGTATGGTGATTAACATAATAAAATTTTTAAAAATGTTAAAAAAAGAACTACTATTTATGTCACACTAGGAAAGAAAAAATACTGCTAGTGAACCTGTGTTACATTTTCTTATCACTCATACTTTTTTATATTTATTGAGATTCTTTAGACATAAAATGTTATGCTTTTGTTTACATTAAAAATATATAAATGAGGGACCTCTGGCTGACTCAGAAGAGCATGATGCTCTTGATCTTGGGGTCATGAGTTCAAGCCCCATGTTTGGTGTAGAGATTACTAAAAAAATAAAACTTTTAAATACATATATAAGTGAATATACTGGTTAAGGTGCTGTGAAAACACTTTCACATGCAGTATTCAACTCTTCTGAAACTTTTCAATGTACAGTGTTTGTGTGTGTGTTTCTACACATCCTGTCTGCCAGTGGGAGTTTCAGTACCGCAGCATTTCTTAAAAGAGTCCTTCTGTGTCTCTGGACTTTCTTCCAAGCTAATTACATTCCTTCTGCAAATTTTGATGCAGTGTGCAGGCAAAAGAAATGCTTCATAACTGCCACTTGAGCAACAGCAATGGAAAAATCAATCCCTAGTTCTGAAATGTTAAAATATGGCAAAATTTGAATTTTAGTATCCAGAAGCATATTACACCAATTTATATATATACAGTATAAGTGGTTGTTCTTTGGTTATCTTGATGTATTTTGTTTTGTGAATATTAAAATATATATTTATACAAATTTATATATATATATATAATACATATTTATTGAAGGCCTATTAATTTTCTCCATGAAATTTATTTTCCCATAGGTTTTCTCTTATCTCGAAGGGTTTTGGGAATCTAATATTTGGGTAGAGATTAGTTAAGTGGTAAATATTTTTGAACTGACACAAGCTATAAGATCATAAAATAGTAAATTACCAGACTCCCAACATTGTACTTCCAAAACCCTTAGGTATAAATTGGCTCATATTCTGATTTAGGCAGAATAATGTCTCCTCAAATATGTCCATGTCCTAATCCTAGGACTATGTTATGGTACACAACAAAGGGAAATTAAGGTTGCTGATGGAAATAAGATTGTTATTCAGCTGAACTTGACATTGAGACATTATCCTTGATTATCTAGCTGTGCCCAATCTAATTACATGGATCCTTTTAAGTGAAAGAGAGAGAAAGGAGAGTCAGTGTCTTAGTGATACAGCATGAAAAGGACTCAACTGGCCTTTGCTGGCTTTGAAGTTGGAAAAAAGACCACTAGCCAAGGAATGCAGTAGCCTCTAGAAGATGGAAAAGAGTCTAGGAAACTGATTCTCCCCTAGAGCCTCTAGAAGGCACACAGTCCTGCTTACACCTTGATTTTATCTCAGAGAGGCCGATTCAGATTTCTGACCTCCAGAACTGTAAGATAATAAATATACGGGTTGCTGTAAGCCACTAAGTCTGTGGTAACTTGATTACAGCAGCAATAGAAAACTAATATAATTTCTTAACTAACTCTTTCTATTTTCAGAAAGGATAATGCTAACAATTACTAGACATTTGTTGAATTTCCTAAAACCAAGATTTTTTTTTCACAATTTCATGTTTCTAGAAAAATATTTCAGTGTTATAATGAGAACTAGTGAGTAGGGCTTGATTCTTCTTTTAAGAGTTCATAGGAAAAAAATGCCTATCTTGCTCTTGGGCTGGCTAGTCTCATTATTATGATTGAAAGGGAGGGAAACACTCAAATCTTCCTGAGAGTGTCCTTGATTGGATAAATCACAGGTTGGTTAATCTGTCAGACTACCTTTTCAGAGAATCAAGGATCTCATTACCAAGAATCTGTTCAGCAAGAACCATTGCCAGTAATCAAATATCAAGACACTTTCTGACAGTGGTAATTAATAATATAGATTTGTTTATTGGCCTGTAAAATTGTCAGAGTATGTTTCCCTTTGCAAAGGCATCTTTTAAATGAACAAACACAAAAGCAACCTGTCACAAAGAGTAACATCAAACATTGTACAATTCGTAACGATTTGTTGGGATAGATTTCCACTATTCTTAAAAATAAATTTAACTTGTATTCTCCAGATCACAAAAAAAGATGACATGGTGCTAGGTGTAAAGACATTTGCCATCTTTTTCCAAAAAGTTTCATAGTCTGTCATGTCAAAGGATTATGCAAAGCAATAGAAGTAGTTAATTCAACACAGGAAAGCAATCTTCTCACTAGACATTAGCATCTACTTCTCTCATTAGCAGTTCTGTCTCATCATAACGGTATGTGCTGGTTTTCAGAATCAAAGATAGTGTAAGATCAGCCATCATTAGCCCACATACTCTACAATGTTCACTGACCAATTGCAGCAATATATTAATGGTAATATAAATCCCAGAAGTGGAGAAAGGTTAGGGGCTGGGGGAGTGGGTCCAGGGAAAAAATTACAGATGTGTATGCTTCCTAGCAACTGTTCCCATAGTTACCCAAAACACAGCACTGCCTTCCTACCTTTCTCCTCTGCCCTGTTTCCCCTCTCATTAAGCATCATTTTACTCAACAGCAAAGACTAATAAAGCTGAACCTTTTGATGAACTCTGGATTTCTGTGAATGCCTTTGGCATTTTCTCAGTAGCCTGTTAGTGTAACAATTGTAGAGTCATAGTGAGCAATCTTGGAGTGGTTATAAAAGGTAATTATTTCTTTTATTATTATTATTATAGTGGGTCAATTAAGGGAAATATAGAGCTATTACTTTCATAGATTTGCTATGGAAACTTCTGGAAGGTCACTTTGCTTTATCTTATTTAGAAATTCATTGGGTATATCATAATCTATTGTAGCTAAAGTAATAAGAGTTGTCTAGAAGGAAATAGTTTTGTTAATAGGCTTTTAAAATGTTGGGGAGAAAAGGCAAGCTGTTGTGTGATGAAATAATCTGTGTAATCCTGCAAGAAATAGACACAAATGCCATATATGAATACTATACCATAACTCAAATATATATGTATATCTCATGATATATACACCAATTCGATGTATATTTGCACATTTTTAAATTGCTCTAGAAGTTAAATTGGGATTGTTGTCTTTAATGGATGCATCAAAGCTCTAAGCAACAATGTTATTTAGGAGAAGTGCCACTTTGTCACCCCTCCTAACATAGTCCCTGGCAAATGCTTATCACTCAATTAGTATTAATTTAATTACCAAAGTTTTCCTCCTGCATGATTTCAAGTTTTCTCCCTACATTATTCACTCTATGTTTAAGAAAACATTGCATTCTTCTTCTGATTCATTATGTTACTGACAGTCCAACGTTATCATGCAATAATGAATGAGGTGCTTAATTCTCAGGATTCATCTAAGCTTGTCTTCTTGAAGCGACAGTTCTTGTATGCACTGAAGCTCTTCCTCAATCTCTTTTTACTACCACCACGCTTTATCAAAACCAGCGTGCCCTGTATTCCATTTCCTGAAAATATTTTTCCAAGTTAGATGAAAGCCAACTAATTCGATATCATATTTCAGGTCTTTTTAGTGGTTGATAACAGCTTAATATTCTACCGCTTTGTGGGCAGTACCTAGGTAAATGTTACCAGAGCTGTGCTAGACACACTATGATAATAATAGAATAGTAACAATAATAATAACTAAAATTTATGGAGCCCTCACTCTACTAAGCACTCTACTAAGGACTTAACCTTTATGCTCACCTGGATTTCTCACACCTCCATATGAAAGATTCATTTTTATTCACTCCATTAGTGATACAGCGGAAACAACAGAGGCTCAGAAAGTTTAAAGAAGTTGTCAAAAGTCACCCAGTTTGAGCATATAGGACTCAATGAAAACCAGAAACTTCTGATTCCAGAGCTTTAGGATATAACCACCATGTTATACTTCCTCCCTGTTTTAATTCCAAGAGTGATCTTAATTGGACAATTCCAATCTGGTAATCCAATGATGAAGATCCTAAAATGGCAGATCTTAACACACATCATGTCATATATTATATCAGATATTGTTCCCAAGATTCAGCTGATGCTCAATTTTCAATAACTTTTAACTTCCGTTGTTGATTATAAATGAGCCAAAATATTTGCTCAGGGTCAGTGATATGTAACAATAGTCCATGTTACTTTAAAAATTAGTTCAACCAACACACACACATGCAATAGGTAATCCACAGTTAATGATTGATAGTGTTACTGATTGCTTGCAGATTCTAATTTTTTTTTTTTAAAGATTTTATTTATTTGACAGAGAGAGAAAGACAGCTAGAGAGGAAACACAAGCAGGGGTGAGTGGGAGAGGGAGAAGCAGGCTCCTGGCTGAGCAGGGAGCCCGATGCGGGGCTCGATCCCAGGACCCCGGGATCATGACCCGAGGCAAATGCAGACGCTTAACGACTGAGCCACCCAGGTGCCCCCAGATTCTGATTTCTTAACATTTGTCCAGCTTTCTGATTTTAAAAAGAATTTGCTTTTCCACTTAGTGAAGCAATATGTGGAAAACCATTTTGTAACTCAATTTCTCAGCTCTTTCTTCCTGTGGAAGTATAGCTTTTAGGGGCCTATGTGAAATATTGGTCTTGATTCTCATTATCACTTGTTAATTACCTACTGTGAAGAATGTGTTACCTGATAATGACACATTGTAAAACATTGATCAAAGCCTTCTCTCGCACACAGAGGTAACAGTGCGAACTTCTTTGTTTTCAGAGACTGGGTTGTCACCAAAGTTTGGGGGGGTGGAATTTTAGGGTTAGCTAATTTCATAACCACCATTTCATCTCTAAACCAGAATTTTATATATTTCTTTTCATTAATTATTATTTTGTATCTATAAGAGGATGGAAAAAAAATCACCTTCAAATAGAATCACTAAAAATGTAAAGTAATTATATAGCTATAGCCTAGGGAAATGCTGTGTAGCTTAATTAATCACCCGAAGTTCATCAGACCCCCCTCTCCATGGTTTTCATACTTGTTGTATGCTGCATGTATTTATTCATAAGGTAATATACAGAGTGAGATGCTACAAGTTTGTGCCAAAACTGTTCTGCTGAAGCACACATCCATGTCCTGTGGGTATCAACTGAAAAGATGGTAGCAACTATACAAAATTCCATTCTGCTTTTAAAATTAAAGAGATCAATGGATTCGGGTCAAAATGTGAAGACTTGTGCATGATTGTAATTGCAAATCTGACAATAATACCATACCTAAAACTGTAGTAACAGAGTCTAGAATGGTGAAAAGGCTAATATATTGGGAAATAAACTAATAAGAAAATATAAGATTTTTTTTTGGTGTTTATAAAGTTTATCACAAGTTTATTATATTTTAGTCTTATGAATTATCCAATTACTACAGGTATAGCTGTTTCAATAACTGTTTTGGAGAAACAAAAATAAACCAGAAAAAGAATTGCTGAAATTTCTAATTTTTATCAATTTGCAAATTACCGAAATGTTAGAATAAGCAGTAATCCCAAACCAGAATAAACAGCAGAGTTACTTGAATGAAAAAAAAAATTAAATTCTTCCTCCCAGGATATCATTGGATTCTGGTACACTGCTGCCATCACGTGGATAGGTTGTGTATTGCAGGATTAGTCATACTAAAGCTAAGTTGCTCAACCTTGGAAGCTTTTACAAAATAAACTCTGGAGGGGAAAATGCTGGTGAAGTCTAGACATTTGTATTTTTTAAACACTCCCCAGGTGTTTGTAGACCTGCGTCCTGTGAAAAATCTATGAATTGTATTGTTTTACTTTTGCAATTCTCTCTAGGTTTGACTCTTTCTGGAAAGTAATTTTATTTTCATCTCATGCAGCATTAATGCTAGCAAAGTACATATGCTTATATTCTTCGTTATTTTTCCCAGCCAGGAGTCAGTTTCTGTCCATCAGTCTTTCTCTTCCTCCTCTATAATTTGTGACCACTCATAATAGTTTCATATATCTAGATACATCAACCTCTTCCCAGTTAAAGTAATCTAGATCAGTGATTCCCAATTGCTCTCATACTTTAACATGCATCAATATGGAGGGCTTGTTGAAATTCAGTTTGCTTGGCCCCTCACCCAGAATTTCTGATTCTGTAGGTCTGAGATGGTGCCTGAGAATTTGCACTTCTAACAAGCTCACAAACGATGCTTATGCTACTGGTCTGAGGGTCACATATTGAGAACCACTGCTCTAGCATATTAGACTATTTCCCAACAGAAGAGGAGCCACAATTTTGGATGATCTTTTTGGTAATCGAATTTTCAAATTCCTTTAGGCATTGCTTTAAATTGAAAATCGTATGGATGCTTAAAGTTTAGATTTTTTTTTTTTTTTTTTGGTCTCTACTTTCTAATAAAATCTGACTTCTTTCAATCTCTTGTGCCAAACAAACTCTTCCGGACACAGGAGGAAGGGAACAAGCTGACTCTTCTGATTAAAATGTCATCTTCCCCCTGGTCCCTTCAGATTTCAGGTCAATCAATACTACCGCAGGAAAAGTTTTGGTTACCTTAACGATCAGGTTAAATTCTTCTATTACAGGAAAAAGTTGGCAGTCATAACATCGGTCATGACCACAGGTTAACCTTCGTTTGAGTGCTTAATTGTTGCATTTTTCCCTGACTAGATGGCAAGCTACAAGAGTGAACTGGTACTAGTTTTGTCTTTTCTGCTTACCTTCATATGCTTAGTACCTAAAAGAGTGCCTGAAACGCAAGAGTAACTCAATCAATTATGTATCAGGTATAGTGTCCACAGCTTGGGATATAAAATAATAAACAAATAATTAAAATTGAGCCCTGCACCTCAGCAGGTTCATGGTATACTGTGAATGAGCTATACAACAAGTTCAGCATAAAACATGCTCTGTTAGAGTTATAGTTTTAATATCGAATACATTTCTGTGTATAATTCTGGATAATTAGATATTTTGCAATATCTTTATGGGCAGACACACGTGCTCTGCTGTATGCATTATTACATGGTATGGTTATTCAAGCATTAATTTTTAAAATATTTATATGACTATGATATCTTACGAATAATACAATTGCACTGTAAAGTTTATGCTTTTCTTCTCCTTAGCTCATTAATTATTTATCCTATTGGGGAAGGTATATTAAGTAGCAGAGAGTCAGACAATTAGACACATGTAAACTTGGCCTGAAAATTTTAAGTGTTGTTCTTAATGGCAGATAACACAATTAAGTTATTCCTCTTTTTCTTCAAGTGGACATGAAGAAACACCATGTCTTCTGTCTGTAAAATAAAAAATAAAAGTAAAGTTCTGAAATTATTAGTTTTATGCATATTTACAGAAAACATAAAATACAGAGGCTACCAAATACAGACATAACAAATCAATCCTATTGTAATCCGCCCTGCTTCTTCTCATTGTGTAGCAACTAGATCTTCCAAAGATCATCTTGGGGGTGATATATTTTAAATTATTCTAGATTATACTTTGCTAGCTAATATCAAAGTTTAACTCATTCTTCACTCTAACACACACACACATCATGAGACCAATACTCATATCTCAGGATTTTCATTTTTCAATGCAGCCATCACGATTTATCTCCAAATCATTATGACATTAAATCGTCTTTCTGCAAGTGTCCAACCAAAAAATTCAAGGAAGCTTGCAAAAGACATAATTTACTGGCATGTGGGCATAACACTAATCTAGAAAGCTTATGTATATGCATGTGGTTTTTAAAATGAAACTCTGGTAAATATAATATCTCATGGAATTATATATTAAAGCAGTAATTTTCCTTCAGAGAAATCTGGTGAAAATGTTGATTAATTGACTTAACCAAGTGGACCAGCTATTCAATGGCAGAAATATTCCTAAAACTTATGTCTTTAAATTTGTAGCTCTCTGTAATTTTGCTAATATGATGGCACTTCTACAACTATTTATTTCATTCTACTGACCAAATCCCTGAGATATTCTGGAAATGTTTATCTTCTACACTTAATGTAAAATAAAATGAGTAATCTTGAGATAGATTAACAGTTCCTTAGAAGCAGTAAAAAATACTGTATTGACCTTCTTTTTAAGATTTATTTATTTATTTTAGAAAGAGAGAGAGAGAGTGCCTGTTGGGGAGGAGCACAGGGAGAGGAAGAGAGAAACTGAAGCAGACTCTACTGTGAGTGTGGAGCCCAAAGCAGGGCTTGATCTCACTACCCATGAGATTACAACCTGAGCAGAAACCAAGAGTCAGACACTTAACCGACTGTGCCACCCAGGTGCCCCTGAATTTTTTTTATTAAGGGCAGTTCACCTTCTATTCCCTCTTCTCTAAGCTAGCCAGAAGGACACTGAGAATTTATATGAGACCATCACTTCATCCTCTAAAAACAAACTTATAAAATTACATGATAATCTGTTTATTTTTGGCAGTCAGGCAGCAGGACCATTCATAATTTTCAAGGAAGTTTTATGTAGAAATGTTGAAATCACAAAACAAAATAATATCCATATTAATTTATTTTTTTCTTTGTACTCAAACACGTATTCTCCATTGTCTCATTAATGCCTATATTAACAAGAAATATTAGGGGCTTTACATTCTTTTAGATTTTAAAAATCAGTCCAGATGTTTGGCACTAATGCTTTTAGACTTTTTTGATTAGTTTCTTGCAACTTATGGGGATTGATATCTTGAGGCAAACCAGGTAGCAGAGTGTCTTAAACATTTCTCCATTGAGAGGTGATCTTTCAAAAACCTGTTATCCTCTCTACTGACCTGAGAAACCTATTTACAGCACTGAATTCAAGAGGGAGAGTGAATTAATAGGCTATATATATATATTTTTTTTTCATTTTGGAGTACAGTTTAAATCCTATTTTCTAGACATTGGATCAGTTTAAGATCATTGGTGACTTTAGGTTTTCACTTGATAATATAATAGTTTGAAAATTCATCTTAACTCATTGTAAATATCTGATTTAAGTTGCATTCATAATACAATGTCAGCAAAAGTGGAACCATTAATAATTGCATTAAGTCATTCCATTGCATGAATTTAGAGACAGTTTTAATAATTTTGTAAAATTTCTGAATTTATCATTCTTTAAAAAATGGCACTTGTATAATTGGATTAATTATGATAGTAGAAATCTAGGAGCAAATGATAGCACGTGTTTAGAAGAATATGAAATGCCCTTATATGTAAAATGTATAAAGTACAAATAGCCAAAAGTATCATCTTCACTACCAATGTTTTGAGATAACCAGAGATAATACTTTGTCTCATGAATTGAGAGTTTTTCTAAGAAATCATATTTTTAATGAAAAGTATGCTTTATACTGTTTTATGACATGCTTTTTCCCCTAAAAATTAATTAACATAGAATGTGCAACACCAAGAGTGATCCCTAATTATAAATTATGGATTGGGGGTGATAATGATATGTCAGTGTCTGTCCATCTTGTAATAAATGCACTACTTAGGATGGTGATAGTAGGGAGTGCATGTGTGGGACAGGAGATAGTATATAAAAACTCTCTGCACTTTCCACTCAATTTTTCTATGAATCTAAAAATGCTCTCAAAAAATAAAATCTATTAAGAGAGAAAGAGATCATCCTGTGTCTAATATATACACATTGCCTATATTATATATATATATATTGCATATTATAATAGTTAGCAACTATTTAGCTTATTTAAATACATTTGTTTGTATATATATATATGCACTGTGGCAATAAACATACTTATATTTAAGATAATTTCCCAAACAGAATTGTTAAGTCAGGGAACCACATATTTGAAATATTTTTATTCATATTATTTCATTCCTTCTATAATGGTTAGTCTGAGCTCATTTTTGTCTTAATGTAAAACTTACAAGATTTTATGGTTATTTTAATTTGTACTGTTACGATTATTTATGAGATTGACCACATTTTCATGCATTTCATTCATTCATTTATTCATTCTTTCAACTAAAATTTCTAGCACTAATATACGACGGGCAATATACTAGGCCCTGTATATCCAGCTTAAACAAAAGCAACATAAACCCTTGCCCATGGAACTTACATATATTTTTTAAAGATTTATTTATTTAGAGAGAGAGAGAGAGTGAGTTGGGGGAGGAGCAGAGGGAGAGAATCTTCAAGCAGACTCCCCGCTGAGCATGGAACCTTATGTGGGGCTCGATGCAGGGCTCCATCTCATGACCGATGAGATTACAACCTGAGATGAAACCAAGAGTCTGATGCTTAACTGACTGAGCCACCCAGGCACTCCAGAACTTATATTATAAAAAGGGAAAAACAATTTACAAAATGAATAAGCAAAATATATAGTATGCTAGTATTGATAAATGAAAAAGAGAAAAATGTACTATGCAAGGGAATACTTGGATGTGTGCATGGTTGTTGAAATTTTACATAAGATGTTTAGAGAAGACTCACAGAGAATATGACATTTGAATAGAGATTTGAGAGATCTAGTGACTTAATCCAGGACAATAATGACAGAAGTGGTAAGAAGCATTCATATTTTGTTTAAAGGTAGACCAATGGGATTTGTTGACAAGTGGATAAGGACATGAAGCTTGAAAGAAAGAGAGAAATCAAGGATAACATAAAGGTCAAGCAACTGAAGGGTAAATGACCATTTATTTAAAGAGGAAGGAGACGGTAGGATAGGTATGTGAAAAAAATGAATTTAGACATATTACATTCTAAGACCTATTAGACATTGACTGGAAATTTTATCGAGTCACTTAAATATATGAGTCTTCAAGTCTTCAAGTCAGTGAGAGGTAGTCTAGACTGAAGTCTAGACTGAAGTTGGACATTCTTAGCATACTAACAACAATTAGAACCATGTGCCTATATAAAGACATAAAGGGACCAAACATAAAGGAGAGAAAAAGGGCAAGGACTGAGCCCTAGGATGCTACAACTTTTAGAAGTTGGAGAAATATCGAAAGTCATGGAGAAATAGTGAAGTAAAATAGAATAAAGTGTGACATGGAAGAACAATAAAGATAGTGTTTTATGAATGAGGGAATGATCAGCTGGATCAAATGCTGCCAGTGAGAATTGGCCAATAGACTTAATGTCATGGTGATGTTCACAGGCAGGTTCATTGAAGAAATGAGAGCAAAAGCCTGACTAGAATGGGTCAAAGTGATAAAGTCAGAGAGGAACTAGAGAATAGTAAGTATAGGGATGCCTGGGTGGCTCAGTCGGTAAAGCACCAGCCATCAGCTCAGGTCATGATTCCAGGGTCCTGGGATAAAGCCCCATGTCAGTCTCCCTGCTCAGTGAGGAGCTGGCTTCTCCCTCTCCTCCCTGCTTCTCCCTCTCTCCCCACTCATGCTTTCTCTCGCTATCTCTGTCTCTCTCTCTCAAATAAATAAATAAAAATCTTTAAAAATAAAATAAAAAAAAGAGAATAGTAAGTATAGATAATTCTTTCTGGAAGATTTTATATAGAAGAAACAAGAATAATGGAACAGTAGGTGCACGAAAGGATGTGAGATTTTAAATTTTTTTCAATTTTTATCTAAATTCTAGTTAGTTAACATACAGTGCAATATTGGTTTCAGGAGTAAGGATGTGAGATTTTAAGAAAGTACTTTCAAGATGGGAGAGATGACAGTATATTTGTATGGTGATGGGCATAATCAGTTGGGGCAGGGCGGGATTGATGATGTAAGAGATAGAGTGGAGAATTAGGGACCATTGAACAAGAGAGAGGTGATAAAGGTGGCATTATCTAGGAAATATATTCTTTCTTTCACACAGTAATTTCAAGTGTGTGTGTGTGTGTATGAGAGATAGAGAGAGAGAGAAGCAACAACAAAAAGAAAGCTAGAAACAACCTGAATTTCCATTCAACAGAAGAAGGGATGAAAAAATTGTGGTGTGTTCAGGCAGTGGAATACATAAAGAAATGAAAAATGGGCAAATTGCTACTACATACATCATCATGGGTGAATTTCAAAAGCACAAGTTTGAGTAAAAATATAAGTTGTTGAAATATACACAGAATGCAATTTCATTTATAGCAATGTAAAAAACAAGCGAAACTAAATCATAGATGTCTTACTGATACATATAATAGTGCTAACATAGTTAAAAAAAAACACAAGAGGGGGAGATAATGTTCATAAAATTCAGAATAAGGATATCTTCTGGCAGGGAGGCAGATATAACCAGGGAAGTGTCCATGAGCAACTGAAGTCTCTGATTATTTCATATTTATTTATCTTGGTACAAACATATAAATGCCCATTTTATTCTTCTTCTTCAAATTGGACTTATATGTCACTTGTATAATATTCTTTATTTTCCTTCTTAAATTTTTTGATACAAATGTGTTTCTAGTACATTAAGATCCTTTTCTACTTTACATCAAGACTCTCTTGAGCTATGTCATTTGATATATTCTGACATCTGGCAAGTTAGTCATAGTTGTTTCCTCCTTTAACTCAGAAAGTTCTCTTTCCCTTTATTCAGTTATCTCGCAGTTTTTTTTTTCTTATTTTATTGTTGCATCTCTAATTTCTTTGAAAACATAAAGTAGGTGGTATCTAAGATAGCTTCAATTTTTCCAAAGTAATTTTTAAACCTATAAATACTCTCCCCAAATCTCCTTGTATACTAAATTTACCACCTTACTTTGCAGATTATTTTTGGTATTCCATGTTTTATGTTGATTCATTACTATTTTTACTATATTTATCCTGGAATGTTGTTATTGCCTTTTCTTAGTCTGGTCCAGAGTCATACTAAATTATTGTTAATGAATTTTGATTATGTCTCTTCGTTGTTCATGGATTAGAATTTCGCTTTATTCTTCTCTCAGAGTCCCCAAAATAATTATAAATTCACAACTAAATTTTTATTTTAAAAAAGAAAATAATACACATAAAGCAAAATCTACTTCTCTAATAGTTGTCCCCTCCCATGGGGCTATTAATATCATCTCCCAAATTATTTATTAATATATTGTAAATCTAATCAAATTAAGCAAGAAATTATTTTTCAAAATTGATGAATGAATTCCCAAAACTAATGTATAAACTGGTTAATTTATGGCTACTTCATGAAAGTGTCTTATTCCTCTTGTTTCTCTTTCTATTTTAAGGTATATAATTTTATTCTCTGTTAATAATGAAACTTTATTTTTCTCATTGTAATGATTAACACTTTGATTTTTGTTTCATCCTTCAGTTCGTTGTTAACAAGAATGCAGATAGAACCTATCTTTGTTCTATCTACTGTTTTAGTAATTAGTCATTAAATAATGATATTGGCAATTGACATAAAATGGTTAATTTAATAATTGTTATAATACAGTGATGATGATGATGATGATGACAGCTAACATTTGCTGAGAAGCTACATATGTCATATACCAATATAAGTATTTTGCGAGCATTATCTCACTTCATCTTTTTAACAAATACAATGGCATAATGCAGAAACTAAATTTGAGGTCCAATCAGGATCACTCTGCTCGTCAGTGGTAGAGGTGATGCTCAAACAGTCTGTATGAATACATACAGCTCATGATCTTACTTAGTTACTATGGTATTTATCTAATAGTATTTTAAAGGTCCAGAACTTATTAGAGTAGAGAATCAATTTCCAAAGCAGGTATATTTTAAATACACTAACATGGCAGTGCTTCAAATAGCATGCAATACAAGGTAAATAGATTAGTGTTTTAAAATAAGAGCGAGATTAGTTGAACTTTCCATCTTCACCATTTCTTTTCTTCTTTTTTCTGTTTCTGTTTCATCTCTGTCTCACTTAAATTACACTTCCACAAAATGGAGTTGTAAGCCTTTGGGACAGATGAAGTCTATAACCTTTGAGCTGAGTTCATTGCCTTGCCTGGAAGCCATTGTGCATTTGACCACCACCTGTATTTTTATTACACTACATGGTCACTTAAAGTTCTGGGCTTTATTTTTGTGTGAAAATTGTACTAGGGTTCTTCTCTTGCAAATATTCAAGCTTTAATCTTCTCCCTCCTCCTACTAATTTAATACTGTTTCTCATGGAACCAAAATTGTATTTATTTATATCCCACATTTCCTGGTTAGAAAGCAAGGCAGAGTCAATAAAACCCAACTGCCTTCCCCAGAACCCTAGCAGGCAATTGGAAGAAACTAGTTGGGCTTTGTATAATTTCCCTAATAACATTCTTTATGATGCCTGTTACTTACTTTTTAAACTAGTTTGTCCTGAACATTTGTATCTGGGAATAACATAGTATCATCCATAATAGAGCAGGAGACCCAAAGAGGACTGATTTAAAGCCAAAGCAAACACAAGGATTTGTGTTGGGTTGTAGTACAAAAACACCAGGAAAGCCAGTTTACTTCCAAAAACAAAAATAAAAATAAGCCGGGGAAGATAGCCAGTGGTGGAGGAGGTGAGATGAGAGACCATGAATTTAGGAGTCTGACAGAACTCAAGTTTATTTATTTATTTTATTATTATTTTTTAAAGATTTATTTATTTATTTGAGAGAGCGAGAATGAGAGAGAGAGAGAGCACATGAGAGGGAGGAGGGTCAGAGGGAGAAGCAGACCCCCCGCCGAGCAGGGAGCCCGATGCGGGACTCGATCCCGGGACTCCAGGATCATGACCTGAGCCGAAGGCAGTCGCTTAACCGACTGAGCCACCCAGGCGCCCCGACAGAACTGAAGTTTAAACACAGCTATGCCAGTATCAGTTATGTGTTGTTGTTCTTTTCCTGATAATTACTTAAATTCTGCGTCAAACTTCTTGTTCAAAAGGAAGACAATTCAACCTTGGTAATAGTATTTAGATGAGATGTGAATATAAAACACTGGCAAGTATCTAGCACATACTACCTAGTAAGTCATGATTAAGTGGTGTCTTTTATAATTAACAAGTGTGCATACTTGAAGTAGACCTGCAAGGCATACACAAGGAAGTGGAACTGTGAGACCGTTCCAGTAATTATAAGAAAGGCTGAAGCTGCAGGGACAGCATAGCAGAGGCAATGGGCACCTCCAGCAGGCTCACAGCTCCACGGGCTGTACAGGGTCCCTGTGGTACATACCGGCTGTGCCTCGCCCGTCTTGGCTGTTGCTCAAGCTTGGTTCTCTAGTTCTCCTACTTGTTCTATCGATGGTTGACCTGAAACCCTTCCAAAAAAAAAAGTCTTTTTCTGTTGAATTTGCTTCTGTTATTTGCAACTATGTGACTAGTATAGAGATTGAAGTGGTTTCTAAGAACAGACCTCTAAGGACATAGGGAAATCTGGGCTTTGTTTCTGGTATATTTGGGGCTGAAGGTAATGAACAACCCAAATCAGCATTAAAGATAAGAGATGGGTGATTCTGCACCATACATAGGGGAATGAACTATCTGACATAAACTGCCCACTGGAAAAAAAGTCTTTGGTATCTGAGTGGCAATTAACCAGTACGAAGGGCAGGAGGAAACTAAAATGATCATTTTCCATCATTTCCATCACACTTTATAGGGACAACAGGATCAGAAACTTAAATTCTCAGTTAAAGGTAAATATTGAAACAGAAGGCCATCCTGGGTTCCTTTTTTTTTTTTTTTCTGGGTTCCTTTTAAAAAGACACAAAGAATCTCAGTAAAAGAGGCTGCGGTGCCTGGGTGATTCAGTAGTTAAGTGGTTGGCTCTTAATTTAGCTCAGGTCATGATCTCAGGGTTGTGAGATCGAGCCCCCTGTTGGGCTCTCCCTGCTCAGTGCAGAGTCTGCTTGAGATTCTCTCTCTCCCTCTCCCTCTGCCCCTCCCCGCCTTGCGCGTGTGTGCGCGTGTGTGCGTGTGTGTGCGTGTGTGTGAGATTAAATCTTAAAAAAAAAAGTTAAAATATTATTACTCCCCAATCTCATTAGATCTCTTACGTGAAATGTAAGACATTTGTGGAGAGGGAATTAAATACTGATTATTAAAAATGGGATATATAGGAGATTAAAGAGACTTGAAGTATTTTGAAACCCAAATTAGGTTATCCTTCTTGTCTGAAAGATTATTCCGTTGGCTTGAAGATTCTGTGACAACCTTGGTTAATAGTGTTTCATTGAAAAGAGAAGCATTTCTCCTAATGTCTCCCATTTTCTACAATTCTTTGTCTCTAGCCAGTGACTTCAGATTCCAGCACTCATCTGGAGGAACATTTTTTAAAAAAATAATAATAAAAACAATGAAGGGGTAGGGATTAGGCAAAATAAGTAAAGGGGACTAAGAGATACAAATGTCATGTTATAAAGTAAGTAAGTCAGGGAAAAGTAAAGAATAGCATAGGGAATATAGTTAAGAAAATTGTAATAACTTTATATAGTAACAGAGTAAAAGACAGTAATAGACTTATTGTGGTAAACATTTCATAATGTATATAAATGTCAAATCACTGTTTGTAAACCAATATAATATTGTATGTCAACTATACTTCAATAATGATAACTAATAATAATAACTTAGAAGGTAAAGTCTTATATCTCTAAAACAATTCTATTTCAACAACTTGTCAACATTCCATGGGATATAATTTAAGATGAATTCTGAGGGCGTGGGGTCAGTGTAAAACTGTTAGAAAACAATCTCAGAGACAGACAAATTTATCAATGCTTTTTCCTGGAATAAAACTAAAACTCCAGCAGTATGGAAATAAAAGGCCAGATTTATCAGGGCCATGGAAGCAACATCAGCACCAGCAGCAACAACAAACATTGTTATTCTAAGCTGTGCGCTCCTGTTGTGTTCTCTCCTCTCGCCTTGTCCTTCAGGCTCCTTCCTGAACCCAGTCACCTTCCCGCTGGTTCTGTGACCTACCCGATAGACTTCTCATATGTTTCTTTTGGCCTAAGTTAACAAGAGTATATATCAGTCTAGTATAGTAGATATCAATAATTTTAAGCTCTGTTACCTGTTCTTAGAATAGTGTCACATATGGTGATGGGTATTAAAGAGGGCACGTTCTGCCTGGAGTACTGGGTGTTATACACAAACAACGAATCATGGAACGCTACATAAAAAAAAAAAAAAAAAGAATAGTGTCACATAAATATAACGAATAAAATTTCTAATATGGAATCAAGATGCATTTCAAATTTGTTAGTATGTAATTGAACTTTAATAAATAGATTATCGTATAGGTCTCACCTAAATATTTAGCCAAGAAAAAATACTCTGTTACCAGTGTTAATCTCTCACCTCTCTTCAGTTACTATGGTATTAAATCCAGGATTTATTTGCATAGTATAATTTTGATTGTAATTTTAACTTTTTTCTTTTGCTTCACTTCATTATTATGATAAACAATTTTTACAGATAACAGTTTTTTTAATATAACATAAAGTTTACCATCTTAACCATTTTAAGTGTACAGTTTAGTAGTGTTAAGTATATTCACATTGTTGTGAAACAGAGATCCAGAACATTCTATCTTGCAAACCTGAAACTCTATACCCATTAGATAAAACTATCCATTTTCCCTGTTCCCAGGCCCTGGTAACCACCATTCTACTTTCTGTTTCTAAGAATTGACTGCTTTAGATACCTCATATAAGAGGAGTTATACAGTGTTTGCCTTTTTATGACTGTCTCATTTTACTTAATATAATGTCCTCGAGGTTCACCCACTTTATATCATGTGACAGGAGTTCCTTCTTTTTGATTGATTGTAATTTTTAATAATAATAATGAAAGTTTTTCAGAATCAATGTCCTGTAATATAAATAGAAGACACTGCCTAACACTAGACAAAATATTTTAAGTTCCATATGGTACCCTAAAAAATGTGGTTAGTAATTTGTTCAATCCTTAATTTCCTAGTTATCCATTAAAGCATTCTGCAAATACTTAATTACCAGAATCATAATTTCAATCTGAAATTATCAATCACAAATTTCAATATAAAAATCTTTAGGTGTTCTGATATTGATTCCATTGTGTGTGTGTGTGTGTGCGCGCACTTCTGACCAACTGGCTATAAATCAGAATTTCCCACTGTCCCTCCCTTGGTTTCAATTAGTTTTGCTGAGTTCTGTGACTCACAGAACTAAGGAAACCCATTTGCTCACTAAATTACCATTTTGTTATGAAAATAAGTAATTCAGAAACAGCCGGATGGAAGAGATGCATAAGGCAAAGTATGGGAAAAGGGCGAGGTATAGGGAAAAGTGTAGAGCTTCCATGACCTCTCCAAGTGCACAATTCTCCCACATCTCCAAGTGTTCACCTCCTAGAAGCTTTTCAGACTCTGTCCTTTTTTTTTCCTAATGGAGCCTTCCCTGAATAGTCACGACTGGTTAAATCTTTGGCCACTGGTGTGCTCGCTTCGGCAGCACATATACTAAATCTTTGGCCACTGGTAATTCACTCAACCTCTAGCCCCATTCCTCTCTTGCTTCCTTGGAGGTCAAAGAATGGGATGGAAAGTTCAAATCCCCAATCACATGGTTGGTTCCCCTGGCCACCCCACCCCCTTAAGTGGGGTCCAAAAGTCACCTCATTAACATAACAAAAGACACCTTTATATCTCTCATTATTTAGGACATTCTAACCTAAGGGTTTTAGGAGCTCTGCCAGAAATGGGAACAAAGACCAAATATATATTTCTTATTATAAATCACAATATCACAGAAAATAAAGCTTCCAACTTTGGCATGAATTAAAATAGTGTTTATATGACTACACTACATTAAGAAATTTGAAGTCACTTGTTTTATACTATTAACTGAGAGGGTAATACATATTAAAATGCATTTAAGTAGTGAAATTTTTGTTAATGTTATTAATAATCCTAATATTTTCAAAACAAAGATTTCAATGCCATAAACATTATTTTCATTGTTTTAACAGTTTTTAAAAAATTCTAAGAATGTACCTTATGTAATATTGCCTATTCTACTCAGAACTTACCACATTGTACTGTATTTTTTCTTTTATACTCATTACTATCTAAAATTATATTTCTTTAACTTGTTTAATTTCTGATTTTAGCCTAACAAGCAACCTCCATTGAACAAAACCTTTGCAGTCATTCTTACTACTATCAACCCACCTAGGGAAATACTTAGAACAAAGTAAATATTAGATGAACTCCTACTGAATTTTTAGTGCTTTTGGTCCAAAAGAAACATTGACTCCAATTCTGAATTTTCTAGCTCTATAACTTTTCTTGCTGAGTCTCCATTTGCTCAAACTAAAGATAATGATATTTCTTTTCAGCATGTTACAAGTATAAATTAGATAATGTCTAAAAAAAGACTAACATACAGAAGGTGTCCAACATATAGTAATTATCTTCTTTCTTTAAACTATTGCATGTATTAACTCCATGATATTAGTTACATTCCTGTTAGTATTAATAATGAATATGGAGAATAAAATTAACACCTAAAAATGCATTAGGCTAATGAACTCATTTTTTATGTTATTATATTCTATATATTTCAATTAACTGACCTTTAGTTAACTGATTCACTATATCAACTGACATCATTCCCCCTGTAAAGTATATTAGTTGATAACCATAGTAAACTAATGCTCATGGTTAACACTTTATATACCTTTGCATTTTTTTTCTTCTAGTAATTCAATTTGCATGCCCTGCAAGAGTTTTTTATCTACAT
Organism: Leptonychotes weddellii; assembly: GCF_054177405.1. Taxonomy (NCBI): domain Eukaryota; kingdom Metazoa; phylum Chordata; class Mammalia; order Carnivora; family Phocidae; genus Leptonychotes; species Leptonychotes weddellii. The sequence goes on along the minus strand of NC_138373.1, from coordinate 119,792,505 downwards.
CTGTTTAGGAAAATTATCCTATTATTACATCACATAAGTTAAATATTAAATACACCAGTGAAACTGAACAAGTGATATATAACTGCAATTACTTTTAATGGTCCAGTTATATTTAAATTGATGGTTTTGAAAACTCCAAATGAAGGTAGTTGCTAAAAAATTAGGCTGCCAAATTTGATGTGATAGGACAGTCAATATGTATTGGGGGGGAAAAAATCACAAAATTTAAAGGATTATACATTTAAATTTCTTCTCAGGTATTCTCAATTCTCATTCCATTTTGAAGAAACAAATATTTGAAATTTTACACAATGTATTATGCATATGCATTAGGCAAAAAAGAAACCATAAAACATTTTTTTTGACCTGGACTCAAAGAAAGTGGGGTGGATTTATAAAAATTAATAGTCGTTTATATGGTTTTATTTTAAATTAAAAATTTAATTTATGCATAGCTTGTATTTTATAAGTCCCCATGTAGTCAACCTTTTCAAATATACAACAAATATCTATGCAGTAACATGGATCAACATGTCCTCCAACTGAGACTGGGAGGTCTTATGTTTTGGGTAGGTAATAGTTGGGCCAGTTTTGATATAATGTAATGAAAAGAACATGGACTTTGAACTAGTAGACCTAACTGACTCTGAAAGTTTTGAAGTAGACATGATTCTGAACTTCCTGAGCTTCATGTTTTGTTTTGTTTTTTTCAGTTATAAGATGTTGGTTGCAACAATCTTAAAATGTTACCATGAAATTTAAAAGAGATAGTTTTGAAATTGACTGTCACTGGCAGCCATATAAGAACAGGTCTTCAGCAAAGTTTGTTTTATTAAAATTGACTTATGTATTTATTTATTTTTTAAAGATTTTATTTATTTATTTGAGAGAGAGAGAGAGCGCATGAAAGGGGGGAGGGTCAGAGGGAGAAGCAGACTCCCTGCCGAGCAGGGAGCCTGATGTGGGACTTGATCCTGGGACTCCAGGATCATGACCTGAGCCGAAGGCAGTTGCTTAACCAACTGAGCCACCCAGGCGCCCCTGACTTGTGTATTTAGTTCTTGCAGTTATTTAATTATGATTTTTATAGTTTTCTCCATTGCCATCTCCTTAAGTAATAATTTGCATGTTTCTTTTTTAGTGTAAAATGTAAAATTTTAAGCCATAAATGGAATACTGTACATGTTTTCCTTCCTTCTCTTTTAGGGCATATATATTATTCCATATGCTGTATTAAATGTCAAATGACAATGTTCCGTATTTGTTTATAGGAAATATTTTTAAACTATCACTCTGAACAAACTTCACAAAAAGTGCTTACATATTTTGAAGTAAAATAGAAACTTGTTTTCATTCTATTTATGGCATCTTGACAATTCATTATTTCCAAATTCCACCAAACAAATTTTTTTCCCTTAGGTTGAGGTGTTCCTTTAGCAACACTGCAGGAAAGAGAGAATCTGTGATTTTTCTCTATTTTGCTGGTAATTATAAGCAGGAGGTAGTCACAGCTCAACTATTTGTTGTAGATGTGTATGCTTGGTTTGAGGAGGAGGTTTACTTGGAAGAGAAAAACTGAACTATAATCTGTGGTATAAGAAAATGCCACACAGTACAAATCTAAATGTGTTTCAGTTAAGCCAAGTAATTAGATTTTGGAATGAATCCAGTGAACTTCCACTAAGTAATCTAACCATGAAACTCAATGGTACATCCAAAAAGGATGTATAAATATGATAAATAAAAATAAAACAGAATAGAAAATGTGCAGCAAATGCACCTGTGACAAAAGTTCTCTAGAACTAAAGAAATAACAGGTTTTCCAAATTATTCACAACATATCTTCTAATCAACTTTACAATGGAATCATACTTATGAAAAATAAGAAGGAGAAGTTTCATGCTTTCATAAGCAAAACCATGCCTCTCTAAAATGGAATGACCTTTACCCACTATGATATTTCTTTCCACTGTATGGTGGAATACACATTCTCACAAAATTATGCTGTGTCTTTTTGAATAACATTTTTGCAGTTATAAAAATAAAATCAGCCATTGTTTCTTGATATTAGGTTAGGTGACAAGAAAATATGGAAAAATTTATAAATTTATAATTATAAAAATTTAAATTATTAAGTTTATAAATCAGTGTTTCTTTGAGGTTAAAAAATAACTGCTAGACATTCCAGATAGTTTAATTTAACATAACATAATATCACATCTCTAAGAAGTAAAATAGTAAGCATCTCTGTAAGTCATAAAATAAGAGCAATTATTTAAACCATTCTTTCAAACTTTTCAACATTGGAAATGTCTCATACTGTGTTTATCCTTGTGTTTTTACCTGCATTTTTCTGTATCTTCTCACATTTACTCTTTTTTTTTTTTTTTTTACTTTTGGTCTTTTCTTAGAAGTGAATATAATAGAGTCAAAAGGTTGTGTAAATATATTAAATATATATATATTAAATATATTAATCACCCTCTTCCAAATATTTCATGTTGTACCATTCTATACTATCAGAGGGAATCAATATTGGCAATCATGAGAATTGTTCAACACAATAAAGTCCTGTTTATTGTTACAGCCCAGTAGTTACAGTCATAATGGAGTATAAGTGCTGCCTGTGTGTATAAGAGGACATGTGAGACCATTCGAATGAAAGTACCTCCTAATCAAGAAAGATAGCTCTTCCATGCTTGTGGACAATGCACTGTTAGGGGTTACAGAGGATCTCTGGATATTTTCCCCCCCGGACAAATAATGGTCCCAGAAGATGCCTTATTATTTTCCTGTGTTTCTCTCAGAAACAGGGAAGATGTGTCAGAGCCAGCAATACACAGAGTGCCACTGTAAAATGGTACCTTGCACTTTTAGAGGTTTAGCAAAGAAATACGGAGTGAGAGGAATGGGGATGATATTTATCATTTGTATAGTGCTGTGGAACATGTTTTTACACTCTGAGATGCCAGAATGGAAAAAAAAAATCAGGTAGAATGAGAAAGAAAACAAGTGTAAAAGCATCGCACATGGCTATTGTAGATATTACTTAGCAAAATGTTTTATTTTTCTTAATAAAAAGACAATGGATAATCTGACACAAAGCTCCAAAACAAGAATAATTTTGGACCACGTAGTTATGTAAGAGAGCTCTCTATGAGCTAAAGGAACAGAGAAAAATAGTCATGGCCTTCTAGCAAGTCACTGTACTGTCCTTTCTGTCTAACCTTTAACTGGAGATAGATGGTTATAAGATTATGAAGCTTCTGTCTAGAAAGATCTCTTAATTGGCTCACTCACCCTAAAAGTGCCTGGCTGTTTCTGTGTCTCATCACTGGAACTGAAGGAAACTTGCGGTCCCTGCATGTCCATTGGTTATCATTACTGGGAACCAAGGAGTTATCATTGAGAAACAGGATGCTTTCTCCCGCAATAGTACTGCAAATCTCTGACCTTTCATGACTTGCAAGCTCTGAAGGCCAAGAAGTTCAAGGGCAAGTTCTAAATCAGGACCATGGACCACATCCATTAGTAAGACAAGTTCTCCTCCAGGATTACCTCATTTGTTCAGCAAGAATGGAGAGCAGATTGGAAGAATTCAAACTCAACAGCTCAATGTGCACTGATATTGTTAGCATCTTTTTTTTTCTACAAAGAACACACCATTTGGTGTCCAAATACCTGTGTTTACATAGTAAGTCTAGGACTCACAGCTATGTAACCTTGGGATCTCAATGAAAAGTTCCTCCCTAAAAGGAGGAAGGTGATTTAGTGATAATTAGTCCGGACCCTGGATTCTTGATGAGAACTTATTGTGGACATTGAGGTCAAGGGAATATGAGAAAAACACTCTCCTGTTGGTCATAACTACATTTTGTCTTAGGGCTACTGTATTTTTCAACTCTAACCCTAAAGCTAGGGGAGGTGGAGGCAGTTACTATGTCCCATAAGTTTCTCTGCCATTATTTTTATATTTGCCTTAAATTTTTTTAACAGATTTTTGTCTTGGGAAAATTTCCCTGGTAAAGAAGACTTAACAATCTGAAGGAGTTGTGCATTAATAGATGGAAGGGAATTTGAAGGGTGAGAGGTGACTATGCCCTCATTTCAAGTGGTCTTCACTAATATTACCCTTATATTTGTCCACACATCCCCCTGATCCAACTCATGGATTTGAAAGAAACCTTGATCTAATACATTGAAATCCATTTCCTTGTAGTTTTTCAAGGACATGCCCAAATTCAAAGTAGCAGAAAATGGCAGTTGCTGAGGAATCATCTTATTTGGAAAGGTGCAATGCACATGTGAAAATAAATAATTATATTGAGGCATACTTTACATATCATAAAATTCACACATTTCAAGTGAAAAAAATAATTCAGTATGTTTTCTAAGCAAATTTACCAAGCTGTGCATCACCATATGTCAGTTCTAGAACATTTTATCACCTAATAAGTTCCCTCATGCACATTTACTATAAATCTCCATCCACCTCCCTCCCAAAGCAACCACTAGTCTATTTATTGCCTCTATAGATTTTAGAGGCTAGACTTGAACACCTTGAATACTATGCTTAAATATTTTAAACAACTGTCATCATTTAAGAGTATAAAGGGGGAGAATAATGTGTATCAGATACTTGTTGCAGGAAATTCTTGAATTGCCTGGGAATGAGAGATTAAAAATGAGAGTCTGGACATTAGGAGACTGGTTACATGCGTGTTGTAATAATCCAGCTGCAGATGTGGAGGCAGAGAACTCATGGTAAGGGCTTGTCAGGGCTTAGTCCATCATATTCAGAGCAGGCAGCTTTCTTTGTGATGTGAATTCTCTGGAACAACCTGAATAAGGAGAAGAGTTCCCAAAAAGGGCAAATCATCAGGAAACTTTTATTCCACATGGTTGGTGATCCAGGGAATGGGTAGTAGGTGGGAAAAAAGAATTGTGTATATTTTCTAGGAACTCTATGCATAAGAGCATAAGAGAAGAAAGTAAAGGAGATTATGCAATTGTGATTTATAAATGGTTGCACACAGCAGATAAAAGTCTAGCACTGCTGAAGAGTGTACCTAAATATACCACTACAGTGGGGAGGAGAGAATCCAGATAAGGTCAACCATCCTAGATATCTCAGGGAGCAAAGCAAGATGACCTAGTGTGAATATTATCTTGTCCCAGAGTTGAGGTTGCTAAAAATCACACCCATCCACAGCTATTTCTGCCACGGAACTGTCCAGGAATTGAGATTTACTCATTTCCTTGTGTTAAAGCCTAATTTTCAAATACCTCTGTTAACATGTTAATATGTTACTTAGACAAGATATGGTATTAATCCATTATCACCTATTGGCCAGTAGCAAATTAGCTAGATGTCACCAAGAAAAGAAAACACATATGAGAAAATGGGAAACAGGCCAAACTAGTGTAGGTAGGACTCTCCTGAGCAACAACACTACCAAGAATACTGAACTGAACCCTGCTAGGACTCCCAGAAAGAGACTTTCTTCAGTCATGACATGCACAAGCACACTAGGTACTTGGTGTTCTTACTGTGTGTGCCATTTTTTCCAGATATACTCTGAATGAACTCTGGAAGTGAAATTCTCCTGCAGTTTTCTTTTTATTTGGCCTGGTGTTTTCTTGTTGTTTTTCCATGATTTTCCTCTCCAAATCACTCTACTGATTTACAGACATTTATTCAAATTTATTGTGTGGAAAGTCCCTGTGAGAGCCACAAAGAAGTGTTAAACAATGACAACCAGAAGACATGTAAAGAAACCAACAGTCATTCTTCCCTTCCTTACTAGCAAAGCCCAATTTTATTCAGGGTACAAATGGACCTAACTGAAAATTTATTATTCCCTAGCTCTCCCTGGTAGCTAAAAGTGTTCATGTAACATAATTTTGTCCAAGTATATGTAATTGGGAGTAACTATTTGATTATTTAAGAAGAAAAAAAAATCCTCCAAAGAGAACTAATCCAGCCAGCATATCCCCTTTTACCTTCTGCCATTCTAGTTCTTCCTGCCCAGAATATGGCTGTGATACTGGGAGTGGAGCAGCTATCTTATAACCTTGAGATAATGTGTATAAGCTAACGAAAGCTAATTGAGAAGACAGAAGTAACAGTCTCTGATGGCACTGTGGTTCACCTTTCGTGTCTCATGTGGAGCAAACAAAACCTCACAGCAGAAAGGAGTAAGTAATTGATACAAAAGACTTATGTCAATATCTAGGTGAAAAGTAAGGAGAACCAAATATTCTAAGGTTATAGCTAGATATTCACATACTTAAGAACTGCCAGTCTTCTTGGGGATGGCAGAGATAAAGAAATAATTAGATAAATTCTGTAATAGTTGTACAGCCATTGTGTTACAGGTCACTTACTTGATTTGAGGGAATGTTTCTCAAAAGATGTAAAACTTGAACAATCACTTGAAGATTGAGAAGTTTTCCAAGCAATCTTTGGTATGGAAGAGATTGCTGGGAAAGAGAAACTAGGCAAAGAGATGAGTTTGTGAAAAGTCAAAGTCTGATAGAAAAGATGGAGAGAGGTGGATGGGAAAATTTCAGTGCATCTGGAGTCTTGTGTTTATTACAAAATGGTGGGAAGATGGCTGGAGTCTAAGGGCAAGGACCAGATGTTGAAAGGCAGTATAAGGCATGTTAGGGAGTTTATGCTTTGCCCCATGGCCAGGATTTATAAACTGGTACCCAGCAGTGGGATCCCTGTTTAGTTTGAAAAGTATTAAGTTTTATAAGTTTTAAATTTGAATGTGCTTAGATGGGAGGTGCCCTATATCCTTGCCACAAGCTCTACAACTCCCTGGGTTTTCTTTTCTTTTATTATTATTATTTTTTAGATTTATTTATTCATTTTAGAGAGAGAGAGTACGAGCTGGAGGGGCAGAGGGAGAGGGAGAGAGAATCTCAAGCAGACTCCCCACTGAGCACAGAGCTGGATGTGGGGTTCTATCTCATAACCCTGAGATCAGGACCTGAGCCAAAACCAAGAGTCAGATGCTTAACTGAATGAGCCACCCAGGCACTCCTCTACAACTCCTTTTAATGATAGTTAACACCCACAATATTTATGTTAGATACCTGGATCCCAAAAACATTTATGTTTGTGACCTCTTAGAGAAAAATTAAACCAAGTGCTAAAGTCCCTGAGGAAGATAGGAAAGCTTGAAGATGCCGAGATGTGGTAAGGAATACAGGTGTTCAACAATAAGTGAAAGGCAGAGACTTCAAATGAGGAAAGGTTTGATTTCATAAACAGATAAAACAATCATAAGTGCCAGGAGAGGGAGATGAAAGAAGTTTAAAATCTCTAAGACGTTCCAGCAAAGATGAGAGTGGGTGAAAACTGCTCCCAGTCAATAGTGTATAAAGGAAAGTAGAGTAGCCAAGAGGAAGATTTATTTTCAATAAGTATTTAAGAAGTTGAATTTTATAGATAAAACTTTCATGTTTAAGAAATATAGCTCTCTAATTTCTTAATATATTTAATATATTGGCTTCCTGGTCAAAATGCCAAAAACTTGAGTTGTAATTCAATCAACAATATGTATTTAGCAAGTGCAGACATAAATTTCTAAACTTTTGTGAGATCCAAAATTATATTTTGCCTAATAGACTTTATAGCATCTAAAAATCAAGGTGTCGAAGCAACTCTATAGTTATCATTATTATTGAAAGAAATAAGGTGGATAGGAAAAAGGAAAATTAAATATGAAAGAGTAACAGACAGAAAAATGGTCAACTTATAAGGTAATATTAATAAATTATCAAGTTATGCCAAATTGTATTATTTAACCCAAGTAGTTTTAGCATCTTCAACAATGAATATAATGTATAAAATGCACAAATAGAAAGACATAATATATCCCGTGAGCATTTTTACCAGTGTGTTAATGACCTGCTTGAGTTAGCACCTTGGGCTTTGCCTCCAGCCTTAAAATATAGTCAATTATTACCTGCTCAAATCTATACCAGCACGTTTTAACTAGACTAAATATACTCTAAGGAGAAGTAAATATTATACTATTTCATTTTCATTCTCAGCTTCTAAAATCACAACTATTATTCATAATTCAATTGTAGTTTTGAGTATGCTATAATGTACCTGTAAGTGAAAATCATGTACTTGTGACAGTGTTTAAGTCTCTTGACTCATAAAACTAGAAATATCAGAGTCTGAAGTAGATTTAAAATATCTTATATGTACTTAAACAGCATATTATCCATTTTTTTCTTTTTCTCCATATATAGTTATATTTTAGATTATAACTTTTTGAGATGATATCAAATCACCAGTTGCAAAATAAACCAAATATAACTGAGATTTTAAAGTCATTGTCAACTATAATGGAGATATATGGCATACAGAGCAAATTTCTTTCATTCAGGTAACAGTTGTCAGTTTGTGCATTATTTGGACTAACTCCCCCTCCTACTTCTTGGTCCATAGCCAAAAAGCAATTTGCATTTTGTTAATTATTCACACACTTGGGGGGCAAGAGGGGTGATACTTGAAGATTTAAATGGTCAATGTTGTCTCTGCATTCCTTGTCCATCCAAAATAAAAATAGATAACGTTCGTATAAGCAGCATTTTGTTGGATTTAAGAGAGACTACCATGATTTAAGAGTAAGATTAGAGTTAGTATCATCTAATACCTTGTCAGGAATTTCAATAGTGCAATTCGTAATAGTGATAATAATAATAATAATAATAATAATAATAATAATAGTCACATCTATTAACTTAGTTAAGCACATAAAATGTACCAAGTACTGAATTTAATACTTTTTCACAAATCATCTTATTTAATCTTCAATCCTGTACATAATAAGAACCATTATCTCTGTTTTACAGATAATAATAGCCAGTTTTTACTGAATTCTAATTATATGTTCAATTTGAAATATCCCAATGAAATAGTTACCATTTTCTAGAAGAGGAAACCTAAATTTTGAGTGAGAAAGTGATTTGCCTAAATTCCCATATGTAGTGAGGTGAGAGCCGTGACTCATTTGTAATTTAGGAACTCATGTTCTTAAGCACAATATTGTGGTTATCACAAATGTATTAGTCGTTGTAAGTAAATCTAGATGCTTTAACAGAACAGCTCCAGAATCTCCCCAGAGGTCCTACTGTTTGCCCATGCTTTGATACAAGTTCCACAGCGTCTGAAATCTCATCTCTCAGTAAGGGAAGCTGAGAGTTTAGCCCTATCCCCAAGAGAAAAATGAAATTGATTTGGTATGATTATGGTATTTTCTCTGTCATACCTTATTTAAAAAATCTTGATTTTTCTGGGTGAAAAAGGAAACTTTTTAATTATTTTAAGTATGAAGAAACTATTGAGTTATTTTAAATATGAAATGATATCAGTAAATTTCTATTTTACAATTATGACAACAGTGGCATTACAGAGCACAAGTCTATTTTTTTGGTTTACCCAGGGGTGAGAACTAAGAAAGGGAAACTTTAGGGGGACCAATTTCCATGAGAAATGATGAGCAGGAGTGAATACAATAGCTGTTGGAATTAAGAGAAGAGGTAGGTAAAGCCTCCAAAAGATATTTGGGGGATAGAATCAAAAGGACTTATTGAATACTGGGTCTGAGCAATTAAAGAGAAAAAGGGTCAAAGATACCTCTGAGGTTTTAAACTTGGGGTACAGTGTGAGTGGTCAGGAATATAATGTAGAAGTGATCTATTTTTATAGAATGGTTTCAAGTAGGAATCCTTTGTCAATAAGGCAGGCAGATATATTGATTGTGCTGCATATGAATTTGTTTGCATTGCTAGAAAAACCTCCTAACAACAAAACCAAGACAAATTAAATGAGTCATAAATTAATCTGGTTTATTTCATTCAATCATTCATTCAACAAATACATTTGGATTTTGAATTGTGTGCTAAGTACTATGGTAGAAATTAGAGGAAACAGTATGAAAGACACAATCTGGGTTCAGGATATTTAGGTTGAGTGGAAGGCAATCATAATTCAACTTAATTCTAAAATAAACCACATTTGGGATATTACGGCAATTCATAGAAAATGCATGGAAACCCAGATGGGTAACAAGAGAGGGTCAAAAAATCTTCATAATAGTTTGAAGGAGAGATGAGTGTTAGCTAACAGAAAAAGAAGACTTGTTTAGACTGAAAGAAAATCATGTACATAGGCTCAGAAGGAAAATAGGAAATGATGTAATAAGGATAGGAAAGTTAAATATGGCCTGATTGGTGAACTAAAGATGGGAAGGTAAGAGATCAGGCTTGGAAGGTAGGAGTTGTTAGGATATGAAAGATTCTTACATGCCATAAGCCTTTTGAAGACTTCAGCTTGAAAGTTAAAGAAGCCACTGAAGGATCCTTAACAGAAAAAAATGGCACTGGTCACATTTATGCATAATAAACACCATTCTTACAACAGCAAGGAGATTGGATTGGAAAAAAATAAGATCAGAGGCACGCGAACCCATCATGGGGCTTCTAGTGAAGTCTGGCAGGGAAATAATTGTGGTCTGAAATAAAGCAGTTGCAGTCAGGATGGAGACTTAGGGGAGGAATTCAAGAAATGCTGAGGAGCAAAGTAGAAAGAGTTTTATGCCCCGTGAGATGAGAGGGAAAAACGAGGAAAATTCTCAGCTTTGTAACTTAAGTAACTAGGTGTCTGATGGTGCAATTCAACAAGACAGGGAGGAATGAAATGATGTGCAGGTCTGGGGAGGGAAGAAAAGAAATAAACTCAATTTTATGCATGTAAGTATCTCGGAGACATACAAGTAGAGATGTCCAGCAGGAAGTTGCATTGAATTTTCTAAACGTAATATAATATGACTTGAAACTTCATGTATTACCTATTCCTTTCCCTACTTGGCTCAATGCTTTAGTGATTTCAAGTTAAGGGTTTCACTTTAATTTTTTTTTTCTTTTTCACTTAACTGGTAGACTTATGCCAGTGACAATAAGGGAGAATGGAAGTTTAAATGCAAATATATCACCGTAAGTAATTGGTCATTAGTATCATCTTCTTTTTTAAAACCTAATTATAAACTGGAGAAAGTGGAAACTTACCTTTTTGTTTCTTATGCCTGTTTTGAAGGGAAATTAACTTGAAAAGAAAAATCTAATCCACAAATATAATGACACCTAATAAAAACCCACAGGGTACTAGTTAATAGTTTATGCTGATGCCCACATATTTACAAATATAAAGTATTGCAAATTGAATCCAAACTTTATCCCTTTTCCCAAAAGAAAAATAAAAGAGTGAATGTAAAAAATGAATGCATATCAAATCACAATGAATGTTACATAATACAAATTACAAAACCACAATGTAGTTATACAAAATTCTGATCTTCATGAGATAAGATGAGTGTGTATTCAACCAAAGGAAACTACATAATTGCAAAGCAGAGTCTGAAGCAGCTGGATTAAATAGTGAGGATTCTTAAAAAAGGAAATCTTTTTAGAAACCATAGCTTTCTGAAAACTTTTGCAAAAGTTATCAGTACAATCTACATAATTTTACACATTTATTTAAAAATCTAAATTGAGCAAAGTTGACCAAGGAAATTAGAAATGGAGCTCTCTGAAATAGAATAAACAGGAGATTGGTAGGCTCTAGACATATGGGTTGGGAAGGTTTCCAGAAATATGAAGCGGTTTAAATATTTCTGAGTATTTGATATCACTAATTCAAAGCTTCATAGTCATTGCTGGCCATGGTGGATGTGTGTTCCAGGATCCCTAAACTTTATGCCTACCTCTTGGGGAGAAGCTCTCCCAAGAGCCCTTCTTGCAAGAACACTTGGGAACCTCACCTGGCTACCATAAAGCTCTATAATATCATTAAGGGAGATTTTTTTTTTTTTCAGAAGAACCAGAAATGCTCAGTACCATGCCTTTGAACATTGCTTTCTTTGTCTTTGGTATGTATAGATATGGTTTCAGTAGTTTCAATCTGTTTCTTTGCTCCTTTATGAAAATAGCTTGTCTGAGAAGACTTTTTCTTTAGAAATTATGACCATTTCGGTTCATAATTTGAGATCATATAATCTCTAAGCAAGCTCTTATGTTAGCACTTTAATCAGAAAATGTCTCTACTGAACAAAGTTTTGTTATTAATATGCAAATGAATGCTGTAAGGCAGATGACACTTTTCCCCAAACCACATTCAATTAACATACCAATAACTTTAGGTGCTCCTAGTGTAATCAGAATTAGTGTTTTACATGACAGATTTTTTAACACTTCTTAGATTGTGAGTATAAAGAATCTGAAGCTATCATTTATTACCATGATGCAAATGTATAACATATAGGTTGAAAGAATGGAAGAATATGACCAAAGATGACGTAAGTAGAACAATGTTATAAATGTTTAGTCAGGTTCCTGAATTGATTGCTGAACTAAGGAACCACATGATTACCTTAAAGGAAGCACTCAGTGTTAAAATTAACAGTTATACCCATCTGTTATATTAAAATTATGTGAGCAAGTTCACTTCTACCTTGTAAGTGAAAATGAAACCACAATAACAAAAATTTTTAAAAATCACAACAGATCATATGATAAATGGCTCAAACTCTTTAAGAAGCTCCTAAAGCAAATTTACATTGTTTAAGCGTTTTAAGAGATTAAAATTCAAAATTAAGAATTAACCTGAAAACATTGCCTATAGTCTCTCCATTTTAAGTAGAAAGAGTTCTTCAGCCTCTAAACATATTACCCATCAGTGTTTCTGACTAAAGTATTGTCTACCTGCCATCTGGCAAGTCAGAATTAATATGGGATGAAACACTGAAGTCTCTTGTTTTACTTTCTATGTGTTGGGACATTATTTTATGAAATGCATTTATTCAGCAAACACTTATTGGTCACCCATTATTATAGTCACTGTTATAGGTTCTTGGGATATAGTGTGGAAAAAAATGTCTTTTAAATACTCAAATGTGGCTCTTTTATATATTGGATACCATTTTAAAGAATCTAATTTATATTTTATAATATACAATGCTATTATCATGGATGTAAAAATACAGTTTTGTGGGGGATTTTAAATTAAATTTTTTGAATTGCTCCATATGTTCTATTATACAAAATTTTTGAGCATTTCAACATAGCGGTTTCTAATAGAATCGTAAAGATTTGTGTGTGTCAGCATGTTTTCTGAGTAGTGTTAACTTTGATAGTTTCTTCTGGGAAAAAGGCTAGCACCCAATTTCTCTGTTCCAACATTCATTGTGAATCAAAATCATGCAAAAACATAAAACATACTGTGCTGAACATTTCTAGTATTCATAGTCAGCATTTATACCATTAGCATTAAATGGATCAGGGTAGCATTTCTGTAGTCAAAAACAAAAAGATTTCACATTCATTTGAATTTTAACATGTTTCTTATTTTATTTTTTTATTTTTTAAATGTTTTTTTTTTATTTATTTATTCATGAGAGTCAGAGAGAGAGAGAGGCAGAGGCAGAGAGAGAAGCAGACTCCCCGCCTAGCAGGGAGCCCGATGTGGGACTCGATCCCAGGACTCCGGGATCATGACCTGAGCCGAAGGCAGACGCTTAACCATCTGAGCCACCCAGGCGCCCAACATGTTTCTTATTTTAAACATTAGTTTAGGGCAGTTTTTTCCAAACATAATGTAGAGGCATTTAAAAACAGAAAGCTGGGCACCTGGGTGGCTCAGTTGCTTAAGCGTCTACCTTTAGCTCCGGTCATGATCCCAAAGTCCTGGGATCAAGTCCTGCATTGGTCTCCCTGCCCGTAGGGGAGTCTGCTTTTCCTTCTGCCCTTCTACCCATTCATGCACTCTTTCTCTGTCTCTCAAATAAATAAATAAAACCTTAAAAAAAATAAAATAAAAACAGAAAGTTGACCCTTAATTAAATGTAGCACTCTCCACCATCAATATATACTAAGAACTTAAAATGCATAATTTTACACATATAACACTTCAGCCTAATACTTCACATATGCCTGTTGTGTTTTATTAGGGTAGTATTTTTTCACTCACATAACTGACATCTTATATGCTGTTGCCCAAAAACAGATCTGCAAATACTTTCAATTGCTCCTGTTGGCATGCTGCTATTTGTTGTAATTGCTCTTAGAGGAGTACAACATTCCCTTAAGACACTACTCTGTACTTTTTATGTGCACAAATCATTTTTTAGCTCTAACAAGAGTTTACAGAGTGTTTACTTTTACTTAAGAAGGAATTAGGGAGGAGAGAAGGGCAAAATCCCAGTGATACGAGATGCACAGTTCTGATTTTTTTGATTGGTTTGACTTTTTTTTTTTTATGGGGGTCATTGTACAGTTAAATTGGTGATTTCTACATTAAATTAAATTAAATGTAAAAGCAAAAACAAACAAACCCTTGCTAGAATACTTTTTACCTGAAAGCTTACCACCCTATATCTCGATTTTATTTTTAAAATTTTTTAAAGTTTTTATTTAAATTCTAGTTAGCATATAGTATAATATTGGTTTCAGAAGTAGAATTTAGTGATTCATCACTTACATATAACATCCAGTGCTCATCACAGTAAGTGCCCTCCTTAATATCCATAATCCATTTAGCCTACCTCCCCTCCAGCAACCCTGTTTATTCTCTATAGTTAAGAGTCTCTTATGGTTTGTCTCCGTCTCTGTTTTTTTTCCCTTTCCCCATATTCATCTGTTTTGTTTCTTAAGTTCCACATATGAGTGAAATCATATGGTACTTGTCTTTCTCTGCCTGACTTATTTTGTTTAGTATAATATCTTCCAGTTCTATCCACGTCATTGCAAATGGCAAGATTTCATTTTTTTTGATGGCTGAGTAATATTCCATTGTATGTATATACCACCTCTTCTTTTTTTTTTAAATTTTATTATGTTATGTTAGTCACCATACAATACATCATTGGTTTTTGATGTGGTGATCCACGATCCAGTGTTTTTGTATAACACCCAGTGCTCCATGCAGTACATGCCCTCCTTAATACCCATCACTGGGCTAACCAATCCCCCCTCCCCCCTCCCCACTAAAACCCTGTTTGTTTCTCAGGTCCATAGTCTCTCATGGTTCATCTCTCCCTCCAATTCCCCCTCCCCCTTTTTCCCTTCCTTCTCCTAATGTCCTCCATGTTATTCCTTATGTTCCACAAATAAGTGAAACCATATCATAATTGACTTTCTCTGCTTGACTTATTTCACTTAGCATAATCTCCTCCAGTCCCATCCATGTTGATGTAAAAGTTGGGTATTCATCTTTTCTGATGGCTGAGTAATATTCCATTTATACCACCTCTTCCTTATCCATTCATCTGTTGATGGTCATCAGGGCTCTTTCCATAGTTTGGCTGTTGTTGATAATGCTGCTGTAAATATCTGGGTACATGTACCCCTTTGAATCTGTATTTTTGTATCCTTTAGGATGCTTGGTAGTGCAATTGCTGGGTCATAGGGTAGTTCTATTTTTAACTTTTTGAGGAACCTCCATACTGTTTTCCAGAGTGGCTACACCAGTTTGCATTCCCACCAACAATATAAAAGGGTTCCCCATTCGCCACATCCTTAATGCTGGATCTATTGTTTCTTGTGTTGTTAATTTTGGCTATTCTGACTGGTGTGAAGTGGTATCTCATCATGGTTTTGACATGCATGTCCCTGATGATGAGTGATGTTGAGCATCTTTTTATGTGTTTGTTAGCCATCTGGATGTCTTCTTTGGAGAAGTATCTGTTCATATCTTCTGCCTATTTCTTAACTGGATTATTTGTTTTTATGGGGGGTGTTGAGTTTGATAAGTTCCTTATAGATTTTGGATACTAACCCTTTATCAGATATGTCATTTCCAAATATCTTTTCTTATTCCAAAGGCTGCCTTTTAGTTTTGTTGATTGTTTCCTTCTCTGTGCAGAAGCTTTTTATCTTGATGAAGTCCTGATAGTTCATTTTTGCTTTTGTTTCCCTTGCCTCTGGTGATGTGTCTAGTAAAACTGATGTCAAAGAGGTTGCTGCCTGCATTCTCCTCTAGGATTTTGATGGTTTCTTGTCTCACATTTAGGTCTTTCATCCATTTTGAACTTATTTTTGTGTATGTTGTAAGAAAGTGGTCCAGTTTCATTCTTTTGCATGTTGCTGTCCAGTTTTCCCAACACCATTTGTTGAAGAGACTGTCTTTTTTCCATTGGACATTCTTTCCTGCTTTGTTGAAGATTAGTCAACTGTATAGTTGTGGGTCCATTCATCTATATGTCTGTTCTTGTGCCAGTACCATACTGTCTTAATGACTGCAGCTTTGTAATATAATTTGAAGTCCAGAATTGTGATGCCTTTCAGCTTTGCTCTTCTTTTTCAAGATTACTTTGGCTATTCATGGTCTTCTGTGGTTCCACACAAATTTTGGGATTTTTTGTTCTAGCTCTGTGATCAATATCTCAATTTTAAATCTAATCGCATTTTTCTTACCCTACCTTATGTTAGCAAATCAGTATATTGAATGGAAGCCTTTAAGTTTTCATTTATTTTGTTTGGCCTGAGAGCAACACTTAACCTTTATTTACTTGCTTCTTTCTTGAAGCACAATCTTTACTTGGTTCCAATGACACAACCATTCCTAGGCATTCCTTTTACCTTTTAAACTGCTTCTTCTGACTTCTCTGCAAACTGACATTCCTCTACCTGGGCTTTTCATGAAGACCAGGCTCATCAGTATCTCTCAATATTCTTCCTAGGTAAGTTCATCTACTCAAAATTTTTTTATTTCCAGCAGAGATCTCCTTCTAAGATTCAAATCTTAAAATCCAATTCTCTGATTAATGTCTCTTTTTTGGATGTGCCAAAGCACCTTCAATTATATATTTCTGAAGCAGAACTTTTTACCATGATCCTGATCTTTAAATCTGGCCCTTTTCTGTTGCTTCCTTTCCAATGAATGGCATCCACATATGTTCAGTTTATCAATCCACAAAATTTATCACCATCTTCACCAAAACTAAATTCCCCTGATTCTATCTCTATAATCAAGGCATCATTGTCTTGTTGATTGTATCTCTTAAATATCTTCCAAATTCATTCACTTTTATTTTTCACCACCTCTCTTCCAAGTCCCTCTCATACCCATCCCCCAAAAAACATAGCTCTATGAGCTAAATAGTCTTACCATTATATGCTTCTGGGATTTGTGTTCTTGTTTGTTATGCAGAATTATGGACTCCATTGATAACTGATATTTGTGGTTTCTTATTTTTCCAAATATGAAGTAGAGTATCTTGAACATGGCCAAAAAGATCCTGTGTAGTTTGTCCCCCTATTTCACGTTCATCCTCATTTCACACTGAACTCCCCCACTCCTCTGGGCCTGGTCATGATGGTCTTCTTCCAGTCTTGTGAATTTGCCAGTAATTCCTTATACCATAGGAACTTACACATTATTATGTCTCTTCTTTCTTTCTTAGTTCCTTCTCATCCTTTAGAATGTCAGCTCAAGCATGACTTCTTCAGGACTAGCTTGACACAATTACTATTCTACATTTGTTTGTGTGATTTTTGTAATTGGTTTCCACCACTAAACTTTAATAATAACAGGGCTGTTTAAATGTTGAAGAAGTAATTAATGAAAGAAGTGAACCAAGCCTGATGTGAATCACTTTCAAAGGTACCATTAATTACATTTTTGACACTTTCTGGCCCAATAGCACCCACAATGTGTTTTTGTTTTTTTTTTTGCAAATAGTTACATGTGTATTAAAACAAGTTGTAAGTGGTATAAAAGAAATTCAATAAATACACTCAGAGTTATTTTTTTCTCTTTGTAAGTGCAAACAAGTAAAGATAATAAATTTCTTCTTTAGCTTCTCTTTAATACAGTAAATTAGTCAAGTTGAGAATCAATTCATCCTCTTCCTCTGTGCTTTCTTGGTGTCCTCCTGTAAGATGTTTCAATTTCTATCAGGTTAAATACTAACTTTACCACCAGGACTGACTTAAGCCTGTAATATTCTGTTTAAATAATAACAGATGTGAGTTATGAATTTATAGCTTTTGTTTCCAATTTCCAGCCTTGGGAATCAAATCATCTCTAGTATCACTGAACTGGACTTAAAAATTGGTTCTCTACATCATTATAGCAGTATAGTTTTTTTTGTTTAGTTTGTTTTTTAAAGATTTTATTTATTTATTTGACAGAGAGAGACACAGCAAGAGAGGGAACACAAGCAGGGGGAGTGGGAGAGGGAGAAGCAGGCTTCCTGCTGAGCAGGGAGCTGGATGCGGGGCTAGATCCCAGGACCCTGGGACCATGACCTGAGCCAAAGGCAGACACTTAACGACTGAGCCACCCAGGTGCCCCATAGCAGCATAGTTTTAAACATATAATAGATGATTAATTTGTATCTGTTGACATGTCAAAACTTATTAATTATAAGGAATTGCCTTTTCCACATACCATGTTAGGACCAAGACAAAATGGTGGAATTATCTTCATTGTCTCTTTCCATTTCAGAGAGTCATATGAAGTACACATCATATCATTTTATATCTCCTCTTGCATTTTTGTCACAGTCATCCTCCAATCTTCCACATATTCCCTTTCAAGAGTATTTTAGTCCCTTGTTCACTGTTTTAACCTTTACCCAAACTCTTGTTATCATCCTAAGATGTTATATGAATAATTCCATATTCTTATCTCAGAGATGCGATTTCATTTTAAAGTCAATAATCTTCATTTCCACCAAAGCAGAAACTCATCAATTTAGGCCTGTTTTGGACAATTCCAAAAAGTTTTTATAACAAAATTGCTAATATCTCTCTGTGCTATTTTTATCTATCCATATTTTCAATTGTTTCCATTCTTCCATTGAACTTGCATTGTTTCCTCATCTGACCTCTATCTCCTCTATTTGTTTCAAATCATTTCAGCCTATTATCCCTTCTTAATTTTATTATCCTTTCTATTAATCCTAACTACTTTGATACACTGTCCCAAATATTCATTTTTAACTCTTTGATGTGCATGTGTGTGCTTGTGTGTGTGTTCCTAGTTTAAATTTGCAGATAACTTCAAATATCTCTTATTTCTGAGATATGATCATTGATAGGTGATAAAATAATGAATGGATATTCTTGCCATTCCAACCTCATTATTTGAAAGTGCTTGGCATCATCATGGAATGCTGAGGATCTGGTACAATAAATAAGTATTTAAAGGAAGAATGGAGAAAAAGTGTCAAATATTCCAAGTTTGATCAAAGGAAGTTGCATCTTGGTCTTTAGATAATAGATGATATTTGAAACTACTAGAAAAGGGAAATGATGTTGCTCAATCTGTCCTAGAGATAAGAAAGTGTGTGTCATGATAATATAAAAAACGTTATTACAGTATGAATTTATATTAATATAAAATCAATGCTATAGAAGAAATGAAGATGATAAACATAGGCTTTTTGTTGGGTGCAAGCTAAATATTTAATATTTAAAGTATTCCTTAGTGTGGTTCTCACACATGGCTATTTATCACAATCATCTGTGGAACTTTTTAAAAAATGCTGGGAGACCAAGACTCTACCCCTGAGTTTATAATTCTCCAGGTCTTCAGTGAGTATGAGGAATCTCCATTTTTCATAAGCACCACTAATTACTGTGATGTATGCACAGGTCTGAGAATCACTACTACCACATATGAGGCAAAATTCAGGTCACCTTTATCCCTCAGTATATGGAGTTCTACATTTCCCCTCTATTCTCATAATTAGTCATTTTAGGAGAAGTCTCTAAGCAGAGTATTTTCCTATTTATTCTAGTAGAAACCATTTCTCAGGGATTGAAAAAGCAGTCCCTTATGGGCCACATTTCCCTCAGTCAAAAATGTTTTGCATTGTCTTGCTGTCAATCATTCTCTCAGTAATAATCACCTATCAATTTCACCTCTTCTGTCAAGTGATTTTTATGGTATCTACGATTTATGTGGCAGGAACCCCTTTCCAGCGCAAGGCATCAGCTTTGAACAGTGTTTACAGGACTAGGATCTATCTCAGTGCCATGTGAGCAATGATTACTCTGAATGCTGTTAAGAGGTAGTTTGAACAGCTTGAACTTCAGTGGCAATTCTCCCCACACAATCATCAGACTAACTCAGACTGTTGGATTTCTTTTGCCAAAAAGTGTGAACAAGTAATATCTCCAAGTTCAAGAAAATTTAATTGATAATTCAAAATATATTAAATATTATTCTATCAATTATTATTTGAAAATGGAGTTTTCAATGCATAAGACATCAATAATAGTATAAAATAATTTTTTCAGTAATTAAAATCTGCCCTTATTATCATTTAAATAAAAATGCAGTCACCTTTGCAGTAACATTTTAAATCTGAAGTCTGAAATAAATTAAAACTGACAGACATTTTGGTCATTAATGATTTGAAGAAACTGTTTACTTAGACCCCAAAAGCAAGTTTCATTTCATTAGAAATGAGCTTCCTGGTGGTTTCCTCAGCAAAATTAAAATGCCTGGTTTGGTGGTCCTTGCCACACATACCAACAATTCTCCCTGCTTCTTTCCCCTCTGATTACTCAATAAATAATAAAGGAAATTTTCATGTTCTTTTTTGCCCCAACATACCTGAAGAAAACCAATATATTCAGACTGTACAATTTGCAAGGTAAGGGGATTTAAGAATCACCCAGTATATCCTGAATTGCTTTAAATCTATCTCTACATCCAACATTTTGCTATATTCTCTTGTTAATCCCCTTCTGGGGCATACAGCCTTAATCTTGTTTTGGGAATTATTTTAAAAGAGCCAGAAAATGCTAAAACATAAGCAATACCACTTAATAAAACTTAGTAAACACTACCAATTAATAAAAGAATTTATAGAACTATTATGTTTTTCTTTTGCAAAGAGTTATTCCATTGTGGTTTTTAATATAGGATCTTAACCTAAATATAACGTATTGCCATACCTTATAAGGCCTGTTTACTGGTCTTGGGGAAGGTGTGTGTGTGTGTGTGTGTGTGTGTTGGGGGCTGGTGGTGGTGATGCTGTTAATATAACTACTTGAATATAATCTACTTGAATTAATATATGTCAATATCAAAACAAGGGCTGTGTGATCCAAACTTAGAGCTGAATAAATGCCAGTTGTTGCAATCATACCTCAATAAGATTAGAGGACATCCAAGTATATTGTCGAGAGAAATTCTTATTAAAAATATCTGTCTTTTTCTATTGTCTCTACTTTGAAAATTGCTGAGAGGCTCTCACCCTCCTACCTTAGTTGAATTCACTTTCCCAGCTCTTCCCAATCCCTCCCTCTAACTTACTGCTATGCCTTCTGCTATGCTGGAATGGAAAGCTGTCCATCCTTTACTCTGGCCATTTTCTGAATGAATCGCCTTTGTCCCCTCTACTCTTTTGCCTTTCCACAATCCTCATCATGCAAGTCTGGAGAACCAGACTAGATTAGAACTCCAGGGGGCAAAGAGAGGACAAAGACTGAGAAACACATTAATAATTTTGACCCTTTCCACAAAAATGTGCATGACAGAAATAATATAGTCAGTTAAGTCCTGAACTTGAAATGCTGGATATCTTAAAAGGAGGGAGAAATTGCTTTAAAAATATTGAATATACTTGATATAATATAAAATATGTAGGTAAAAATATAAGTGGCATCATGGTCACCTATAGAGTACAATGTATTTTATATTGTGAGGTTAATATATATGTTTCCAAGAAAACTCATTATACATAATATTTTTACTTATATATTATATAGTTATATGTAAATAGAATACAGTATATAAACATACTATGTATTTATATATGATATATGGTACATATACTTTTTTGTTTATTTCCCATATAGAGAACCCCCAACCAAATTGAGTTTAAAAAGAAGATATCTGGTTGGTGACTCTGTATCTCAGTAATAATGGAATCACCAGCTGCCTTTCTTGTTCCACCAGCATGTTCTAAAATTCTTATATGGACTTAGCCTCAGTCGTTTAAGGATAGAATCCAATAAATTATTGAAAAAAAGAGAGAGAGAGAGATCAATCTCCTAAGAAGTTCTGTTGGGCTGTTGGGTGTTAAGTTTATATTCTACCTAAATGTTAAAAAAATGGCTGGTACTTAAAGAAATAGCATTCTTAAGTTTTATTTGAAAAGATGAAGCTTAAAAGCTGGAGATAGAACTAAAAGTGTTCCTGATTTTTCAAATTATCTTTAAACTCCACTCATTAAATAAACAAATTAATCAAGAGGAAGCATGGAGAGCTAATCCATTCATTTTTGTTTAGCAAGCCTCCTTGGTAGAAATTTGTAGATTTAAGAATTAAAGTAAAGCCATTATGTGGAGGAGGGACTATAAGTGGCAAGGAGTAAGAAAATATAGACAGCAATGATAGTCTCAGGCATGGTAGTGATTCCAATTTTAATTTTTATTTCTTTGGAGATAGTCTTCATCATACGTCTAAATAACTTCAAGCCAAAGCAACAAAGATCATTGAAGTATCAGAAGATGTCCTATATAGAATTTAAAATCATGCAATTATATTCTCATCCACTAATTTAGCCCTGGGATACCCAATCTGTCACTCTACTAGGGAACTACGGTATGGTTAATTAGCAATTCTCCCTTGAAGTGATCCTTAGAGACATGAAGAATCAGCAATGCAGTCTAAGTCATTTCTACTAACCTATTCTATAGGTGTTACTTCTTTTCTTTTATACAAAGCATTCCATAGCCACATGTCTTGGGAAAGACTAATTAAAATCACTGAAGGAAATATGATCAGCCAGACGAGGCAGAAAATAAATCTAGGGGAAAAAAATCATTTAATAGTTGCTGCATTTTTGTAATCAAATGCTCTTTTTAGATGCTAAAAGAATATTTTTCACTAAAAGTTATCAGCAAAGGTAGTGTGATTTCCCCTCTTTATTTCCACATAACATATTTAAATGTTCAATAAAAATTTTAAATAAAAATCACAGATATTAAATATGAAAAAATCTAACTTAAGGCTTTATTCTAGATAGTAGAATAGACATAAGAAGTAAGATGTATATTTGGTAGGCTGAGCAGTTTGCTCTAAATCACCACAAGGTGATTATCAGAATTAATACCAGGCTACAAAGATCTGTAAGGAGGGAAGAATGTGGCCAGGCCTGGCCTTGATATTTATCTAATAGGCCTAAGGTTGAAAAACATATATTTCATTTATAAAAACAACATGATTGCTACTTCCAAATAGTGAATGATAGTTCAGAAAGCATCCTTAAAAAGTATCTCTTTATGGAAAGCATAATCCAAGAAATAAAAAGCTGGAAATCAAAATTTGTGATTCTCTTTAGATTCTGTTTTGATGCTCAAAAGTAAATTTTATAGCCAGAATTTATGTCCAATATAGTTTCTGGAATCTGGAATTATGTTTTTCCTCATTTTTAAGAAGGGAAATGGCAACTAACAGTTTTCAAAGTGATTACCATTATTTTACTAAACTATGCCAGTAAAAGTATATTTTCCATCTATACATAGGCATATGGGCCTGGGTGCGCGTATGCGCACGTGCACACACACACACACACACACACACACACACACCCCTACATATTCAGAATACTGGAGCTTTTTGTATCAGTTATTACCAAAGAGAAACCTCAAAATTATCATCAGGATCCAATTATTTTTATTGCACATTATTTTATTTTAAATACTATTTATTCAGATTCTAAAATCTATTTTGTTGTTGTTGCTTGCGAAGTAGCCATTTTCAAACTGCCCTCTTCTTGTGTTATGGATTTAGTTCTTCATTTTTATCTTTGACTATTTCAAACATTTATTTTATTTTATTTTTTTATTTTTTTAAGATTTTATTTATTTGCGAGAGAGAGAATGAGAGACAGAGAGCATGAAAGGGAGGAGGGTCAGAGGGAGAAGCAGACTCCCTGCTGAGCAGGGAGCCTGATGTGGGACTCGATCCCGGGACTCCAGGATCATGACCTGAGTCAAAGGCAGTCGCTTAACCAACTGAGCCACCCAGGCGCCCCTCAAACATTTATTTTAAAGTCTCTTGCAAATTGCTTTGTTAGCACCAGTCTGTCACTTGTGAATGTTCCAGTGTGATTCACTCTCATGTCAGTAATGTCATCTTATGATTTATAATTTTCATGGTTTCTTCCTCAGAAGACCTGCTCTTAAGCATTTCTACATACATTGGCCATGGATGGCCAAGGTGACCCTTTCATGTTATTTTGCAGCTGTCCCCACCATGGCCTTATAGAATGCCCTGATGCAGGGCCAGCTTTCAGTTGGTCAAGGCTAGGGGTGGCTGAATCACAAGAGCGGTACAAATTCAGCTTTTTGCCCCTGCTAAATGCGTGTTCTCATTGCCAAATTTTTACTAGGACTCTCTATCCAGAGGGCAGGGTTCCAAATAAAGGAGCTTCTGTCCTCATGGAACTTGGGGCCTGACACAGTGGCATTTGGAAGCGTTCTGGTTCCCCAACCTGGAGGCTCCACTAGACCCCACCTCTCTTTTGGAGTTTTTATGGAAGCTTCATTACATAAGCATGATCAATTAAATCATTGGCCATTCATGATTGATGTGCTTGATTCAAGCTTTAGCCCCTTTCCCCTCCCTGGAAATCAGACGTGGGACTTTGCAAAGTTCCAACCCTCTATTCCAGGGTCCTTTTCCCTGGCAGCCACCCCATCCCTATCCTTAGGTGCTTTCCAGAAGTCACCTTAATTAACATAAATTAACATAAAGTTGTAGGGGAAAGGGACTTGTTATGAATAACAAGACACCTTTATGGCTCTGAATGTCTTTTCAGGAACTAAGGATAAGAGACCAAATATTATAACAAAAGATGCCCTGATTGATCTTATTGATCAGGAAATTCCAAGAGATTTAGGAGCTGCGAGCCAGGAACTGTGTATGAAAACCAAATATATATGAGAAATATATTTTGGTCATCTGAATGACCAAACAAATGTATTTCTTATAAATTGCAATATCACAGAAGTAACTCTTAATTTTTAGGAAAGGCAGTTCAAAGCAAATGTTTGTATTTTTATGTATATATGAAAGAAAGATTTCCAGATTGTGTACAGGAAACAGAGAGGCTAAGGTTGTGAGGACTCACCTTGAGATTGATGTGACTCGTCTAAAGAATTTCTGAAGTAAGGTTGTGATTACATTCTAAAGGAGCATTTCCTTGAATGTGTGGGGAACAGGTAGGAGTTCACAGTTGGACTAACTTTAATGATCTTTGCGGTTTGACTGAAATACCTTTCAAGGCACTACATCTTCACATCTACATACAGAAGTTGTAAGTATGTGTTGTAAAAAGTGCAATTACAGTTTTTCTCAATATACTGAAAGAATAACAGGGAAATATCCTCCTTCAAGTCACATAAAAAAATAGAGAACAATTTGAATTAAGATGTAACTGAATATCACTGTGCTTAAAATAATGGGCAATGGAGTTGGAGACTTGGGTATGGATCTTTCTTGTCACCTACAAGCTGTGTGACCATGGGCAAGTTACTAAATTTACTAAAATGAGAGCAATTATAACTTTCTCATTAGGCTATTGTATAATTCCTTTGTGTTACTCTGGGTTCTCGAGAGAAATAGAACCAATAGTCTCTCTCTAAATATAGATAAAGATATATAGAGATATATTGGTATCTATCTAGACATGTCTGTATCTAGTTTAACTATCTATCTATCATCTATCTATCTATCTATCTATCTATCTATCTATCTATCTATCTATTGAGAGGGGAGATACTTATTTTAAGGAACTGGCTCACACAATTGTGAGGGCTGGCATATATGAAATCTATAAGGCAGGCCAGCAGGCTGGAGACTGGTGAGTTGATGTTGCAGTCTTGAATCTGAATTCTTTGGGACAGCAAGCTGGAAACTAGGCAGTGTTTCTATGTTGCATTCTTTTTTTTTTTTTTCTAAAGACTTTATTTATTTATTTCAGAGAGAGAATGAGATAGAGAGAGCATGAGAGGGGGGAGGGTCAGAGGGAGAAGCAGACTCCCTGCTGAGCAGGGAGCCCGATGCGGACTCGATCCCAGGACTCCAGGATCATGACCTGAGCCGAAGGCAGTCGCTTAACCAACTGAGCCACCCAGACGCCCTCTATGTTGCATTCTTAAGGCAAATCCCTTCCCAGGGTGATGAGGGAGAATAGGTCCCAATCCTCTCTCCTAAATTCTGGTGGTTTGCTGGCAATCTTTGGTGTTCCTTGGCTTACAGACCTCTGCCTTTACCTTCATAAGGTGATCTCACTTTGTATATATCTCTGGTATCCAAATTTTCTTTTTATAAAAACAACAGTTATGTTGGATTAGGACCCATTCTAATGACCTTATCTTAACTAATTACATCTGCAGCAACTCTATTTATAGATAAAGTCTCTTTCTCAAGCACTGGGGATTAGCACTGCAAGACAGGAATTTGGGCTTTCACAATTCAACCCAAAATATCCTTGTAACAGAAAGCTCTCAATAAATGTTGATTACTGTTTTCCAAGACTGAATTTAGAGTTCTTTAAGAAAATAATATATTAATTATGTTAAGAACTTGAACTAATCCAAGGGAAGTATACTTTTTTGTCCTCTTAGTTTTGTGACATCACTAAATATAAAAAATAAGATACAGTGCTTGCTGGAGGAGTACATATTGAAAAATAAGTTGTATATTCTAGTAATAACTATTGATAAATTGAAGGAAATCGGAGAATTCTATAAGAAGAACATATCTATAGATTTGGAGACTATTTTAGCTCTTTTTCAATCTATGAATTCAGAGATTTATAGTTTACCTCCAGAGGAGAATCTAATTTTAAAAGTCTTCCAGAGCATATCCTAAAGAATATTATTGAAAAGCTTATGAAGAGAAGGTATGAATTTCCCCATGCAGAGAAAAAAACACCAGAGGGAAGGGAATGGGGTAAATGTAGTAGGTAGAAGGAATGTACCCCTGTAAAGGATGTCTAGTGTTATGTTACTGACTGATTATGGTGATTTCCAGCAGGAATTCCACTTTTTTCCAAACATGATCAAATCAAGTCTCATTATATTTTATTCAAAACTATATATCCTTTCTTTTTGACTTTCATGTTTGGAAAGTCTACTCAACACTGAGGTGCAAGAATTTAGAAATGGTTTTATTTTCTCTTCTTATTTGGAATTCCCATGCTTTGGTCAGTTCTACCTGTACAATTCAGCTTTTCTATTCCTTTTAAAAACAAACTGAATTGAATGTGTAGATTGCTCTAGGTAGCATTGACATCTTCACAATATTCGTTCTTCCAATCCATGAGCATGGAACGTTTTTCCATTTCTTTGTGTCTTCCTCAATTTCTTTCATGAGTATTTTATAGTTTTCTGAGTACAGATCCTTTGCCTCTTTGGTTAGATTTATTCCTAGGTATCTTATGGTTTTGGGTGCAACTGTAAATGGGATTGACTCCTAAATTTCTCTTTCTTCTGTCATGTTGTTGGTGTATAGGAATGCCACTGATTTCTGTGCATTGATTTTATATCCTGCCACTTGACTGAATTCCTGTATGAGTTCTAGCAGTTTTGGGGTGGAGTCTTTTGGGTTTTCCACATAAAGTATCATATCATCTGCAAAGAGTGAGAGTTTGACTTCTTCTTTGCCAATTTGGATGCCTTTTATTTTTTT
>NC_138373.1:119649749-119764263 GCF_054177405.1 Leptonychotes weddellii | reverse complement strand
CTACTCTCAAGAATGCTATCTCCAGGGTGCCTGGGTGGCTCAGTCGTTAACTGTCTGCCTTCGGCTCAGGTCAAGATCCCAGGGTCCTAGGATCGAGCCCCACGTTGGGCTCTCTGTTCAGTGGGAAGCCTGCTTCTCCCTCTCCCACTCCCCCTGCTTGTGTTCCTTCTCTTGCTGTCTTTTTTACTTCCCAACATCTACAACCCAGATGTGGTGGCTACCTAACTGTGGCAATGTAGTTGGGGATGGTGAAAAAAAGATTAGAAGAATCTGGGTTTCTGAATAACCATGTGAGGGCGCCTGGGTGGCTCAGTCGTTAAGCGTCTGCCTTCGGCTCAGGTCATGGTCCCAGGGTCCTGGGATCGAGTCCCACATCGGGCTCCCTGCTCCACGGGAAGCCTGCTTCTCCCTCTCCCACTCCCCCTGCTTCTGTTCCTGCTCTTGCTATCTCTCTCTCTGTCAAATAAATAAATAAAATCTTAAAAAAAAATTATTAAAATGAATAACCATGTGAAACAGATCTGTCTGCTGACTTAGAATGTTACCCAAGAGGGAAATGAAGCTTCCATCTTCTTTAAGCTTCTTTGAGTTGGCTCCCTGTATTATGAGAGCGTAGGCTTAGGCTAAATAGTAAAGGACAGAGATATATTTTTCTTCATCTTAATATCTCACCGAGCTAGGATGGCACATAAGGAATAAACAATAAATGTTTTCCAAATTAA
Source organism: Leptonychotes weddellii (assembly GCF_054177405.1). Lineage (NCBI taxonomy): Eukaryota > Metazoa > Chordata > Mammalia > Carnivora > Phocidae > Leptonychotes > Leptonychotes weddellii. Next base: position 119,763,541 of record NC_138373.1, on the reverse strand, counting down.
TAAATAAATAAAAATACTAACTCATAACTGTGTGAGAAATATATTGGCATAATTATTTAAGAGGGGTTCTTATTCAATTATAATAGTTAATATAATAAAGGTAATATTTGGTATAACACAGCATTGCAAGGCCTTGTTTTAAGCACTTTTTATCTATTAAATAATATAATGATTATAGCCATCCTATGATTTAGAAATTATGATGATGATGATGATGTCCATTTACAAATGTGGAAATTGAGGTTAAGAAGTTAAGTGACTTTGCCAAGGTTGAACAGACTTTATGGTTGATACTGGATTTGTACCCCACTATATTTATGTTAATACATACAAAGGATCATATTTAGGTGGTTTACAACATTTGGGTAAGTAGCTATTTGTTTTTAACAAAAAGATTTATATAGAAGTTAGATTGATCCCAATATATATTTCTCTCAAAGGCTGCATTTTCAGAGGCAAAGAAATTACCAAGATAATTCTTATAGTTCAAACAGCTAAAAGTTTTAAAGATTTATTTATTTTAGAGAGAAAGAGAGAGAGGGTAAGCATTATTAGGGGGAGGATCAGAGAGAGAGAGGGACAAGCAAACTCTGAGCTGAGCCCGGGGCTCGATCCCACAACCCTGAGATCATGACCTGAGCCAAAACCAAGAGTTGAATGCTCAACTAACCTAGCCACCCAGGCACCCCTAAAAGTTTTATAAATTTACCTACCTACCTACCTCCCACCCCACTTCCCATACACAGTAATTTCAATCCATAGCACCGTGTAAAATAAAGCACTTTCTTCTGGAAACATTTCTGATTATTCTTTACAAAAGTGTGAAATGTGAAATTAAACAGCCAAGGGGTAGAAACCTATCAACTGTCCATACAGAGTTAACATCTTGATGGATCCTGATTCTCTTATTTTTATAATTGAAGCATTCCAAAACATTACAATGACTTCTCTAACCACCTACTCTTTGGACAATGTTATCCTTTCTTCTGAATCTTATTTGGATAGCTCATCTAGTTTGTATTTTTAAGTAAAGCATGACTTTCACTAATTTGTAAGGGAAATAAAGACTAAATATGTATTACAGTCAGAGACTATTTGACATGGGTTATATTATTTCCACAATGTTTAGAACATACTAGACATTTTCTTTTGTGAGTTTATCCTATTTCATCTGTTGACTAAAAATATTTTTTCTTTTTCTCACTTGTACATAAGATGGTATATCATACCTTGAAACAAACTTTCATTTTTTCCTGTATAATATATTACTTTTATATACCACCTTCATCATTGCAACATGTATTTGCGTATTTCAACTCTCCATACGAAAGCTTCGGAATATGATTTCAACATTTCCCATTTGAATCGTAGCTTCAGCCTGATTCAGAGTCAGTGAGAACATCCCCAACCAGACAGGTATACAATGGTAAAGTATTACTCCCAACATTGCAGAGCCAGGGAGACTTCTAGGTTATTATTGGCTTTAATTATCACTCCCATAAGCTGTAATATTCTTTACTTTTGGTGGAGCAGCACACCACTGAGTGTGAAATCCTTCCCTGCTTTTGAAAATACACAAGAAATGAACTGAATCACTTCCAATCTGCTGTAACAACTGAACACCCACTGATAAGTATAAGCAAGGGGCAAATTTATCATCACCAGTAGAAAAGACGCTTTTTGAAAGTGAGATTTGAGACATCTAGCTGGCTGCTTACTACCAGCAGTGATCAGCAAAACCAAATCTACTTTCATTTTAAACTCACAGGCATTTTATTTTCCCTGATTGGTATTCAAGTCAATAAAAAAAGCACAGTCTTTTTTTAATGTTTGTACTTTATTTATTGCTATAAAACTTAAACACTAAAATATCAAGAGAAATAGTTCTCATAGTTTTAACCGTTAATTTCCAGTCCTGTTCTTATCCATAATACCTGTTCTTTTGCTTCCGTCAGATGCTTCGAGTACAAATCAGACCTGAGGATTTTGAACAGGCTCCATTTAGTCTCTGTTCCAGAGGCCCAACCTTCACAATCCTGATTTCTTTACCTCTTAAGGTAAGACTTATCTAAACACACTGCATTCAGACATATGCTATTCAGACTGAAATCATCAGTTCACGGTGACTCACTTCTTAATACTACCTCAAGGTTTCAGCAAGTTCTTTGGTTTCCATACTAAGACCACAGTGAATTTCCTTCTAGTTCCAGGCTCTGAATTTCAGATCTAAAGGGAAAGGCTATATTAAAGGAAGATAATCGAGGGAAAGGAAGCAATTATATGTGAGAGTTTTGAGATATTTGGTGTACTCTCTCATTCTTTATTTTAGCTATCTAAATAATATGACAGAATTTTATTATAAACTAAAAGATTCAAAATTATTTTTAAGTTCAGGAAGTTCACTTTCAAAATACATTTAAATGAGCTATTTAGCCTAAAATCATCAGTGACATAGATAACATAAGTTCTCATTTACATTAATTCTTATTGAAATATTGGAAATATTCCTCAGGCATGGTGTTTTCATTTCTAAGTCCAAGAGCTATGATTGAGTTATTACTATATTAAAAATTCTACAATTGTCTGCAACGTAGCAGGTAGCCAGTGATATGGCAAAAATGTATGAACACAAGACTGTCATTTACTGATGTTCAATGTTACATTTATTGTGTGTGCCTGCAATTTTTAAATCTTACAGTTCTTGAAATTATAGGGATGAAAACCACAGGCCAAATCAAATCAGAGAAAAACAATAACTGTGAAATCAGGGGGCTTTTTATTGACTGTCTTGTTTCTATTGATGTTGGAAATGGAAAAAAGTTGTAGTGGTTTTATAAATGGTAGAGTGGCCTTGACCTTAGAAACAAATTTTAAGGCTTTTCTCCTTACAGACAAATAATTTTATTTGCATCTTCTGAAGTTAGTGGACTTCACCATAGAGAATAGCAGCAATCAGAATACTTACAGCAAACTCTACACATTTTAATTACATGGTTACTCACAAAAATCATTTTGATAATCCTATGTGCTTCACACAGTTTCTTATTTCCTGTCCCCTTCTCTGTGTTTTCAGAAACAACTGTTCTAATATGGGTATATGATATAGATTGCATACAGATAGTGTATGAGGAAAAGAGAAACAGAAACATTGGTAAATGACACCAAAGGGAAAAAATTTTGCCTTAAATAAGTACACTAAGTGAACATGTGGGGTATTTCCATAATTTAGAATGAAATTTTCCTATTTCTTAAAACAATAATTCAACCATATATTAGATCTCAATTTTCAGTCCAATATCATGAACTCTTCAGTATGGGCAGTTCTTTTGTCAGCTTTCTGAGCTGTGTTCTAACAACGTCAGGTACTCTTGTTGCCTACAGTGTAAGATGAGGTATGCAAACACTCTGTGTTATGGCACTTTAGGGCATCTGGAGACTTGCCATTTGTGCTATTATGATAAGAGCCAGAAGCCAATTTCCTTCAAACCATATTTTTAAGCTAGAGAGCATTAGCCAGGGGTAGTCAAAATGACAAGGCACGGAGTATATGAACAAAATGAACAACCGGCAAAGAAGTTTAAAGGAATATGACTGCCATAAAAATGGGTAAAAACTGCCCAGTGATTTAGATGGTGAACTATCTTTAAGTTTTAAACACTTTGAGAGAGTGTGTGTGAATTACTGGTCCAATTCTGTGGTATTTTTTAAGAGAAATAAGAATATGACCCCCTGCATTTGCTCTTGAAATACTTTCAAATTTGGTCTGGGTGAAATAAAAATGGCATGAAAATGTCAGCTGAGCCTTTGAAGATTTAGGGTATGCTGCTCTGAGATTTAGGTGATGGCAGGTATCAATAACCTAAGCAGTTCATTCCACTCTCTGATTTCATCTTCAAGGGGAACTTTTTTAGACATAACTTATAGGAAGAAAAATTAAGAACCACTTTTTTCCCAATAACCATGATGTCAAAGACCAATTTAAGTGGAAATGCTTAAGTAGGATTTCTAAGGGAAGAGTGTTTAGGGAATCAGTTGAAAAATACAACTCAAGTCCAAATCCAAAAGGCATTCCTTCTAGTTCTTTACTTCAGTCAATCAGTAAGCATTTTGTTATTATCATTTGCTTCTGTATAACTGGTATATTTTTGAAAATGGAATTTTGAACTCTAATCTTATTTGGAGGTATAGCAAGATGAACTCTCCACTTATTGTGATTACTGATTTACAGCAAAGAAGATCACTGGAAATTAGTAATAACACTAATAGGATATTTTACAAAAAACAAGTTATTATTACTTAGGAGCCCCTTCAGCTTTGGGTCCTTCAGTAGTAAATAGTAACTCAATATTAGAAAATAGTGAGACTTGAAGAATGAGTAGCTCATGAATATGCAGCTTATGCTCATATGCTGTTGCTGAGGCTTATATGAAAAATAGAGGAACAAAAGACAGTGATGTTTCAAAACAGCATCTATAAAGCAAAATGAGAAGACCCTGAGACATTAGAAGAGTTATGTGGAGTTGATACTGAAAAATAGCTATTTGGGGTTTGGTAAATAAAACTCTGAAACTAAAAATTAGATAACTTGTTACCTTTAAAAATCCCCTTCTCTGTCTGTGAGATCCTTATCTTCAGTCAAAATTCTGCTTGGATGCCATACTTCATGGCAGGCTCCTCAGATCCGCACAGTCCAGAACTATCCTTACATAAGTTCCCATAAGTTTTTATTGGTACCTCTTCCATAAAACTCTCACAATCTATTGAGTGTTGGAAACATTTATACCCACCTGTGAGTTCCTAGAGAGCAGAGGCCATACCTTGCTGTTATTTTTATCTTGAACATCCCCAGGACAGGGTCTGCACATACATCAATTTCTCAATAATTTTCAATGAATTAAAATATTTCCTACTCATTCTTTTATATGAAAGTGAATACATTTAGAAAACAAAATAGATTCCATGCCTAAATAGTCAAATAAATGGGTTCTAAGAATTTAAAAAATCAGTATTAATCTCAAGACTTAATCACCTAAAGAGAAAAATGTTTCAGCCCTGAATATTAAGCAATAAATTTTAAAGTGAAAAATATCCAGTTTCCAGTAAATATTTAGAAAGTATATTTTAATGTATTTTATTTTAATCTTTTCTGCTATGCTTAGTTTTAAAGAGTAGATACTATATTTTATCTTTTTATGTGGTAACATAACAAACATGTTTCCCATGATGCAACATATCTTTTTTAAATATGTAAAGAGAAGCAGTCTAATCCATCCTACTGGTATACCATAACTGACTTAATTGTTACATTTCTTGTTGACATTGAGTTTTATTCTCCCAACAGTAGATATTATAAAGAACATCACAATAAATATTGTTGTATGAAAAAGTTAAAAACATTATTTCAGTTCTTAATTATTAGAAATAAGACCTTCATTATTTGCATAAGCAGCAGTTGGTGAGATAACACTGAGGACGTAACAAGACAAAGAAACCATGGCTAAGACAGCAGGATGATTTTAAATGTATTTTTCAGATATATTTGCATTGCTAGCATTTTACCTGAAATTTAGAGGGGCGTGGAATAATGTCCAGAAAAGAAACGCTCCCTCAGTTAACATAAGAAGGGTATATATGCTATGAGGCTAAGAAACCCACCTGTAAACCCCTTTCATACTCACTATTGGAATTGGAGTGGTAAGCTGAAAAACAATTTGCCATGGCTGAGAACAATATCCAGCTAAAATTTATACTAAAAAAATTACTCAGTGTGGGAAAGTCATTTGATAGCTTATTAATAAGGAGCTGTAGTGTTTCAGGTTCAGACTAAAGCCAAATTTCCTGGGTTCACATCACAGTTCTTCAACTCTGATTAGTTGTGTCATTTGGGGCATTATTTAACTGCTCAGAACCTATTATTTCAACTACAAAAAGGTAAATAATAATTGTACCTATCTCCCAAGATTGTTGTGCATATAGAATAAGCAAAGAATTGTAACACATAGTTTGTACAACTCTGCCTTAAGTATTTTATGGACATTAATGTGCATATATGTGTGTGCACGTGCCTGTATATATGTAAGTGTATCATATGTAATATAAAAATGGGAGAGACAGCACAGCTTAGTGTTTAAAAGTGTGGAATGTGGAGCCAGACTACCTGGGTTGGAATTTAGTTCTGTAAATTATTAGCTGAATGGCTTCAAACAAGCCATTTAGTTTCTCCTTGTCTTTATTTTCTCATTGGTAAAATGAGATAACATTAACACCCCTACCTCATATGTTGTTATAAGGATTAAATAAGTTAATGTATTTAAAGCACCTGCAACAATGTCTGCCACATAAAAATCTCTATATTTATTTGTTAAATTAAATTGATGTTGCTTTTACTGGTTAAATAACACTAGAATATGGTCAGTAAGGAAAACAAAGAGTCATATACAGAAATGGTGAATCTCTGCTATCAATACCCATTCTTTTTCAAGAACCCCCAAAGCTGCAGAAATTAAAAGAAAAAATAGTAGCAGTATATGCACCACATGAGTATTGGTCTTCCCTTTTTTTCCTGTCACCTGAAATGTTGCCATAACTAAAGATCACATATTGCAAGCATGTAAGAAAATTGCCCAACATTTCAGAACTGAAACTACATGATAAATCCTGAAAGGTAAAATATAATTACTCAATTGGAATTTGGCCAGAATTTTGGGAAAAGCAAAGTATTGCTGTCACTATAAGAGATAGAATAGGAAAATTCTTAATTCAGTTGTAGAAATGGAACTTAAACAAAATGACAAAACAGACAGCCAGGAAACAAAAGGAATTCATGTCAAGTAAGGTATAAAGGAGGAAAAATGATACAAAATGAACCCCAGAACTTGAGTACAAATTAGTTTGTCTTTGAAAATGTGGAAAACATAGAACACTGTGTTACAAAAGTAGTAAATTGAGAAGTACCTGGGTGGGTCAGTCAGGTGAACATTGGACTCTTGGTTTCCGCTGGGGTCGTGTTCCTGGGTCGAGGTCTCAGTGGTGGTCTCTGGTAGTGGGGTCCAGCCTGTGAGTAGGGCTCCACACTCAGCGGGAGTCTGCTTGGGATTCTTTCTGGCTCCCTTCCCCTCTGCCCTTCTCCCCACTCCCACTCATGCATGCACACACACTCTCTCTCTTTCTCTCTCTCTAAAATAGGTAAATAAATCCTTAAAAAATAGTAAATTGAGAGTGTATCTTTTTTTTTAAACCGAAGCAGATATTACTGAGACTTAAGAATCCCATGAACGTGGGATAGGTTATACTTCACTCATTGCAAACAGTTTTCTACTAATTTAGCCTAGTATTTTCCAATCTGGCCATATTGACATTTGGGACTGGATAATTCTTTGTTGTGGAAGACTATTCTGTGGGTTGTAGGACATTTAATAGCATCCCTGGGTCTGTATCCACTAGATACTATTGGAACCACCCTAGTTGTGACAAACAAAAGTGTATCCTGACATTTCCAAATGTCTCCTAGAAGTGCAAAATTATGCCCAGTTGATAACAACTGCTTTAACCAACCAGAGAACAAAATAATCTCAGATTTGAATGATAACTGGGGAGTTCAGCTCTTAACACAGCATTTTCTCATCACCTGCAATTGCTGTTCATCTAGTGTTCCCCTTGAATTGTAAGTGTGATTAAGAACTCACCTTCTCACACTCAAATTTCACACTTTCTATTGTACAGTAGGCCTTTCTTACATCCACTTCACTGAGGAAGACTTCATCTTATATATTTCAGTTTTATTTCTGCTAACTCTCCTTATTGCTTGGAGGGAGGGGGGAAATCCTTGTTTTTCCTTCCCGAATACTCTTATGCATTGTTATTAGCCCATCCCAACAGTGTGTCAGTAGAAGACACTTATAAACAAACACTCCAGACTCAGTGTAAGCTGGTGAAAATACACATAGAAGTATGATTGAACTTTTGTCTCCTTTGTTCCAAATTCTATGTGGAACCCTGGAATCACATGACCCTTTTTAGAATCCTTATCAAACTGTCAGTCACAACAAATTTGAAGACAAAAAAAATACCCCAAATCATTTCTATTTGCTACTATATTTATTGCATGTCCCCTATGCTTTTAGAGGTCTTAAAAGAAAAGGGATACATTAATCCCAGAGACAACCCATAATTTTGTAGCAACTAACAATTCTCACTTATACTTCCCTGCAGAGGAGATAGTCAAAACATTAAACATTGGGGAAGTCAGAGGCACTGATCAATCAAAATAGATGCCTGACCAATAACACCTACAGTCTGCTATAAATGACTGGTGGAGCCACATCTGTACAAACCGACTAAATACCAGCCAGCTCTCACAGGTGATTTTTAAAACTAATGTCAGGACTCTAGATCCAGTTCCACTAATCTTCATCTACCGTTTCATTCTATCCAGGCTATTTTGGATTCTGACCATTACTCGATATAAACAATGTAAACTAAACTCTTTTAGTGGTAATAGATAAAAGTTTATTTGATGTTGCTCAGAATGAGGAACCCAATAGGAACGCAAATGAAGTGCTGAGGTTTTCATTAGTTAATATTACACCATCAACTCCAATCACATAGAAATGTACCATCCCTGTTCTTCTAAACTCCCAATAAGGCTGAAAACCACTGTGTTTTTCTTTTTTTTTTTTCTTTTTTTTTTTTTATTTATTTATTTGAGACAGAGAGAATGAGAGAGAGAGAGAGCACATGAGAGGGGGGAGGGTCAGAGGGAGAAGCAGACTCCCTGCCGAGCAGGGAGCCCGATGCGGGACTCCATCCAGGGACTCCAGGATCATGACCTGAGCCGAAGGCAGTCGTTTAACCAACTGAGCCACCCAGGCGCCCCCACTGTGTTTTTCTTAACGATGTTCCTAAAGACCACTCTCATGCAGGTCTCTTCAGCAACCTTGATATTCTTTCGACTTCTTACATGATGGGAGGCAGTCTTTGCCAGAGTTATTCATGCTTATCACATTTGCTCCTCAACTAATTTTTTTTATCCGAAGTCAGTTTATAGTGTCATAAAATTTGAACAAATTGTATGCCAGGCTTTTTCACAAAATTGATCAACATATTTTTTATAGGCAAATTACCACACTGTCTGCTTGAGTAGCACAAATAATGAATTAACAATTAAATATAGATATTTATATGCTAAGTATTTTATTTTGTAATCTATAATCCTCTAAAACATTTTATTACAGTTCATATTCTTCTTTCAAAGGAAAAAGTTTGGGAATTTGATATGGCTACCATAAGATATACTGAAAAAATTACTAACATATAAGTAGAAAACCATATTGTGAAGAAAAAATTTAAAAGATTAATATAAATATGTTAATCTGATGGCCCCTAAGGCCACAAAAAATAATTTTATCTTTCTTGTATTCCCAGTGCCCAGCTTAGTGTCTGGTATTTAAAAATGATAAATAAATATTTGCCATGTAAACAAATGAGCAAAATAGTTCTTTATACAAGTAATTTTCATAGTATATCCAGTTTTTACTTTGAAATTTCATTACCTTGAATTTTTATAATTTAGGACATAAATTTTTAGAAATTTATTTTGAAAATCTATCTTAGAAAAAAATAAATTTTTTGAGAAAATAAGTTGATGAACAGATTTGCAAAATAAAGTATTAGTTGATATTCTTTCAATGATATCTAATATCATTAATTATAATATCTTGATTAAAATCATAGACTCCTATAATTAAATTAAGATTTTTTTTTTTTTTTTTTTGCTATATAAGATCTGGAGGATTATTCTCCAAACACTCATTAAACAATTCCGGTAATCTTAATGGTGTATTTTGCCAGAGTTTAGGGAAAATAAAGAAAGTCCACTTCATTACCTTACTACTAGAAAGTTTTCTTACTGTTTTTCCTCCAGAGTTTAAGCTTAATCTATCAACATATAACAACCTGTCTAGTTTTGTTCTCTAGAGCAACACAGAGTAAGTTCTTATCTATGTTTGCTAAATCTAGTTTATGTTCAGAAACCCTAGGAAGTGGTGTGGGGGAGTGCATTTTAAAGATCTATAGATCTTTAAAATTACACACTCACACACACATACACACATATATATACACACACATATATATAAACTTAAAATGTATATAAAGTATATGAGTGTGTGTGTGTGTGTGTGTGTAAATTATATCCTCTGGGAATTCTGATATAGCAGACCTGGCCTTAGAGCTTTGGAATGTGTATTTGTAAAAGTCACCTTGGTTAACTTGATCATTAGCCTGTATTAGCAATCGCTGGTTCATGCTATCAACTTCATATCTTAATTGTGAGAGCAGTGCATCACTTGGGAGGTGTATTTGGCATTGAAATTAGAAAACAGAAAAAAACCCTGAGCTCATCCGAAGTATATACAGATCATTTTGAAAATGGTAGCCAAGGCAGAGACTTCAATTAGGGGGATAATTCAGGAATATATGTTCTTTTTTGTGGTAAGCCTGGTGATGGGATCTTGCTTTCTGCAGAATGAGGAGAGACTGAAGTGTAATTTTCAATAAAGCCAACTCAACTCAACAAACATTGTGGAGATAAAACACTCTTCTTCAACAGATGGATTTTAATGACCTTATTAGAAACTCTGCGGGAAGGACCTTTTGGTGACTAAATCTATAGCTGGTTTCTGATGAAAACTTATTCGATAAATAAACCATTATGGAGTTGAATTGTAAAACTCCAAAGCCCTACTGAAATTTCCTCTTTTGGAGTCTTGCCAGCTGGTTCACACTCAATTTGCTACAAACATATTAGTGAAGAATTCAGGTGTATATCACAGGGAATATCTACAATGAGAATGGAGAATTAATAAATATGAGTTCTCCTTTTCCTGACACCAACTGACTTTGCAAAAAAGCAGGTAAATAAACTTATTACACTTATGGCCTTTGTTTTTTATCTGAAAAATAAAGGAATTAAAAGAAATACATTGATTTATTGAACATATTTTTAAAAGTTCTTTTATATTAGGCATTCAGAGAGGTATGAAAGGATTTACAAAAAGATACAAATAGATCCCCTTGACCCAGGAGAGTAGCAGAAATCAAAAGTCATGGTCATCAATATTTACAGTTCAGCATAAAATGGAATTTGTGAAATAGAGAAAGGGAAACAAATTCTGTTAGAAATTCTAAGAAGAAAGATGTTATTTTTGCCTGGAGTTTCAGGGAAGGTTTCTTTGTGCTACCACTTGAAGAATGGATAGAATTATCACATGTAAAGTTGGGTGATAGAGGTACTTTATGGCAGGGGAACTTTCTGAAGAGAAGAGATAGAACAGAATAACATTTGCATAGGGATAGGTTTCGGATAAGCTAAGGCAGGAGACAGGTTACAACCATCCTCAGAGACCAAATATATTCAGGGAATCCATTAATGTATGGCAACTTTATTATCTGGCATTGGGAGACACTTCAGATTTCCCAGCAGAAGCAAATATGGGTTTATAAAGACATTGAAATGTTGATTGTTAATGAGAGGGAAGTTGTGTTGTTAATAAATGATTAAGAAAGGCTTTAAAATTTTTCATATTTGTCAGTGATTTTCAGGTTTGCTTGTTTATTCATCTGCTCATTTACTGACAAATAAAATCTTATCCAGAAAACCTATGTATTAAAGAAATGGAAGTGTAGCTGCTCTGGTTGAAAGAGAGGAGGGGGTGGGAGCCAGAGCCCCACACAATGAACAGCACCCTGGATTTCTCAGGCACCACTGAGAGCTTTGTGTTTACTCAGAACACAGACTGAAAACTGTGGCAGAGCCATTGGAAATAGGATGATGCCATGGACAGAAATCAGACCAGTCAGAGGAGGGGGTTGGGAATAGAGGGGAAGGAATTTGCTGGCCACACTGAGCTGATAACTTAACCTTCAGGGAAGTATTTCTAAGAGGAAGCCATTGAGGCAAGAGCTAGGGGAAAATTTGAGGCAAAAGACATATTTTGAAATGATTGCTAACATCACAATAAGAGAAAATATTGTCAGAGAAGGAGCACAGAAAGGAAAGACAAATGGGCCAGGTCAGAGTCTTTGGGAATACCGCCATTCAAGGCGTGGGAAGCAGAAGGGAAGCCTGGGGTTTGGGGGTGGGTGGGTGGGGAGACAAGGAATGAAACAGGTGAATGTGAGGTCAGAGATCGCTGATGATGGTTGTAGGAAATAAGGAATGACATTCAGTTTGATGTCTGGTTTTGTTTATTTGTTTGTAATTTTTCAATAAAAGCATTTTCAAAATGTATGATGGATGTATAAGATATGAACACATTCCACATCTTTAAATTATGATTATGAATAGACACAAATTTTTTTATTAAAAGAAGAAATACATGTGTTTAGAAAACATAGTCTTATTGACTAGATTAATTCATGAATGAATGGAAATATTTCTTCTTGTTTAAATTTGGTGCAAGGGAGCCAGACTCTACACCAGGGAGGGCCAAGAGGAGAAATGTGAAAGCACAGGAAAAAAGACTATTATTATCTTGGTTTGTATTAGATTAATTGGAGTCAGAAACTTTTTTTCCCCCCTGTGATTCTGTTGGATAGTGAAAAGTGTTACATGATATTAAAGGAAATAAGATAAATTTCTTAATGGTATTACCCTGGAAAAATTATATCAAATCTCTAACAAAAATATATTTAAAGTCATTTCCCCAGGAGGTCATGACTGCTATAGAAAAGCAAAATAATGAAGACTAAGAGATGATGATACCAGATTGAAAGATCTACCAGTGTGATCACTGTGGTTGAATGATCCATAAAGCCTTAGTTAGAGGACTGTATGATTCTGATTATTCCTGAATATATATTAGTATATTGGCAGTGTGAATATTTTCATATTTACAAATGTGTATGTGCATCCACCTCTACACACACATACACACACACGCACACACACTGACAAATGGTTAATCTCCCTTCTAAATGGCATATGCATTGATTATGATTGCATTATAATATTTTATGGTATAATTTTATGTATTTTAAATGCTTTTCTGATAACATACTGAACTAGAGTAGATCCAGCACTGCAGATTGTGAGGAGTACTAGGTAATTTATCTGCAGCAGCTCAGGGTTTTAAAGCTGTGTTGCTATTAAGTCTTTGTCCACCTGACAATAAATCACTATGTCACCAGATTTGTGGGAGTGGGGATGAGATGTATGTCTCATACAGCTTCCTAAACTTAAGTTGGTAAGCTTGAAAATGCTTAAATATTTCTAATGCCAACAGTGGAAATGTTTCCTTGCACATCAGTTATTCTGTTAGGTTTTTGTACGACTCTCTTCACAAAACGTAGTTATGGTATCTCCCCTAACAGATGTTGTGTTTGTAGCTTAAGTTTCAGTGTTCTGTATTGTTCCATGATGTCCTCAGTGAATACTTAAGCTGCTCTTTCTTACCACAGCCTACTTAAGTTAAAACTATTAGAAGTGTATGTTTTGCATTTAATTCTCTTTTCAAAATGAATTAATACAGATAAGGGATTATAGAGCGGCTTTAGAAAATATAATAAAATTACCAAAACAAATAGCATATCAAAAGAAATATAATATAGAAATATAGAAAATAGAGATAAATATTCCCTATCATAAAATTTCTGTAAGTAACTTACTCGAATGTAAAAATACAAGAACGAAAGGCAGCTTAATGTTATTGACGTAAATTAGTCTTGTTATACCGATCAGTTAGAGTATTTAAAAGAAATTTCAGAGTAAAAGTGCTTTCAATCAGAACTACTTTCACTTTCCTCCATGGTAGCAATGGGCTCCCCTTGAGGCACAGAGTCTCCTCATGTTTCCTCAGCTCCACCAACCACACAAAGTACGCGCATGCACTTGGCCTCCTGCCATCTTCACCTCCGGGATTTGCTTGCTTGGCTACTATGTATGGATGGTTGTGTTTGTGATCTTGAACTTAATAGATTGAGAACCCCTTTAGAATTGTAGTTAATTGTCAAAATACGAGCAAATACAAAGGATAAATATGATTTACTATTTACTGTATGACAAAAATGCGTCAGCTACACCTGCAGGTGGAGACATAACAGGAGCTGTTTACCATTAAAAAGAAAAATGTATTAAGTTCTAATAAAGTCCTGTAATTATAGGTTAGAAAATTGGAGATGTCAGAGATGACACTACATTAAAAGCTACACTTTTTTATATATCTACGTGACACTAATAGAGGTGAAACACAAAAAGACAACCAGGAAATCATGGGAAATAAAGAGTTTTTTTTAATGATGTTAGCCCATCCCAATATCATGTGGCCTTCTACAGACCCTGAGTTAGTGCGTGACTCATGCTTTTGCACATACTTCATCCCGCAGCCTGTGATGTTCTTCCTTCATTCTGTGGCCTGCCTCTCCTACTCAGTCTTCAAAGCACAGTTCAGTGATCCCATTCTCTGAAAAACAATTCTAGATTTTGCCCTACTAAGTTCCACTGAAATAGCATTGACCTACAACCTAGCTCTGATTCTTGAACATAACCCTCTCACAACATCTATCACGTTGTACATAATTACTCATTTATCTCCCATTCTAAACACTGAGTCCCCTAAGAGTAGGACAAGAGTCTTTATGTGAAAACAGCTAACCAACTTCTTGGAATACGCTAGGGGCTCAATAAATGCTCAGTAAATGATTGTCACCAATTATTCCCTAGGTCTCAGTTTCTCAGCTGTACATGATGGGACCGCGATAGTGATATCGCAGGTGCTTCTTAGCTCAGGAATACAGACCAATTATACAAAACTCTGACCTTGATACCTCCTTCCACACTGTTGTCAACCTGCCTTGAAAATTGTATCACTTTGCTCTGCAAGACCCTTCTTCTGTTTTTGTCTCTAAAAAGCGATCCTTGTCTTACACTTTCATATTGAATGCCAGTGTTCCAAAATAAAAAGCTTAGTTTGCAGTTGCTGCCTGATCTTTCCCAGTGATAATTCCCTCCTTGACATTTACCCATTTATCTGATTTCAAGTTCCAATTCTTTCTACATTATTTCAACTCTTACATCTGTAGTCCTCAGTACACATTGTGAGTAAGCAGTTAGTTTCTGTAGAGCAGCTTTTGAATTCTGGCCTGTTTTTGAATTCTGACTCTATAAATAGAAATAGTATAATGTCCACATCAGAGTTGTGAGAATTAAAACAGAATATATACAAAGTGCTTAAAGTGGGGCCTGGTGTGAAATGAGAGTTCAAGAAAAGAATATGAATGTCTACACAGGGTATATATTCAATAAATTCTTGTATCTTATATGCACCTTGAAACTTGTAGCAGTTTTAGATAAAACCCACTGTTGTGAATGCACTTCAGTGTTATTCGTACTTACGGGGATTGATCTTGGAGATAATCTTAGACAATCCCTTAATCTTTCTTAATGTTTCTTAAAAGGGCCACCAGATTAATTAAATCAGTCCAGATAATCTGGTTAAAGAAAAAAAAAAAGTCTATCAGCTGACTTGGGTTATTGAGACTGACCTAAAGCCCATTTTATTTATTTTTAAAGATTTTATTTATTTATTTGTCAGAGAGAGCATAAGCAGGGTGGAGCGGCAGGCAGAAGGAGAAGCAGCCTCCCCGCTGAGCAGGGAGCCCGATGTGGGGCTCGATCCCAGAACCCTGGGATGGTGACCTGAGCTGAAGGCAGACGCTTAACTTACTGAACCACCCAGGCATTCCCTAAAGTTCATTTTAGAAAGGAAGCAGTATTTGTGACATTAACTATGTCAACAGACACAGTCTATTTGTAAGCATGCTTATTTATTTATTTTTATTTTTTTTAAAGATTTTATTTATTTTCCAGAGAGAGACACACGAGAGAGAGGGAACACAAGCGGGGGAGTGGGAGAGGGAGAAGCAGGCTTCCCACTGAGCAGAGAGCCCTACATGGGGCTCGATATAGGACCCTGGGACCATGACCAGAGCCAAAGGCAGACACTTAACAACTGAGCCACCCAGGTGCCCCTGTAAGCGTGATTTTTTAAACTGATAATAATTTAGGTAGCTTGAAGTTCAGCCTAATCTGGATTCAGTGGAGATAGACATTATTTTTCCTTTAAAGTCTTGAACATAAATTGTTAATCAGAATGCTATAAAATGTAAAATCTAAGGCAGAGTTTATTTCACTTAAGATTCATTTTTTGAGGGGCGCCTGGGTGGCTCAGTTGGTTAAGCAACTGCCTTCGGCTCAGGTCATGATCCTGGAGTCCCGGGATCGAGTCCCGCATCGGGCTCCCTGCTCGGCAGGGAGTCTGCTTCTCCCTCTGACCTTCCTACCTCTCATGCTCTCTGTCTCTCATTCTCTCTGTCTCAAATAAATAAATAAAATCTTTAAAAAAAAAAAAAAAGATTCATTTTTTGAGTAATTAATATTTTTAATGGAAGTTTATTGACACATCATCCTTGCAAAAAGGGAGCAGATAAAAATATGACCCTGGAAAAGCCTTCCAAATCCTTTAAAGCTATATCTCTTTTCATGAAAAATTTGAAACTCTTTCATTAAAAATTTGAAACTCTTTCATAAATATATTTCACTGTACCATTTCAAAAATATCTTTCCATGTGTCATTCCAGAAATGGCAAGAGAACTTATAACTTAATCCATTATGCCAGAACAGGCTAAACTTGCCCAAAATCTGAACATGAAAAACTATGTTTTGTCAAACACAAAACACAGTAAAAAATCTCACAGAGTTGAGCACTAGGGAAAATGTCTATTCGGTTCAGGTTTTCACTTTCATTTCTAAAAACATTCTGCATCCCTCCCTACAAGTGTAGTACTTTTGTCCCCATGCTGTCAAACATGGAAGCAGATATAGTATAGCCTTAATGTTTCAGTATTTTTATAATAAAATATTTTATATTAGACATTTTCCCCACAACATCATTAAATTTGCTGCAGAACTGCTATGGGCTTAATATAAATTTAGAAAGCAAAGGAAAACATATTACTCCATGTACTGTTCCATCAACTGTCAACCATGGGCAAGAAAGCTAATGGCAAAATGTCTTTTTCTTTCTGAATTGAACTTGGTTCACTCAGAAAACAAATTCTGACCCTTTCCATCCTATAAACTTTCATATGTTTGTGAGAATGCTTATTTAAATTATATTCTGAATTATGAAAATCTCAATAGGATAAGGAAAGACTAATGTTTGCCATCAAGTGTTCCAGAGAACAATTGAATTAAGAGAGATGTTAATAGATACTATTTAAAACACAAATAAAACAAAGGTTTGAGATTCAAAAATCTTCAGAAACTCTGGGTCAAACAAATAAAATAGGTTTCTTTACCAGAAAATATGCAGAACCTTTAGTATGCTAATCTGTATTATGAATCTCCGAGGTATAAAAAGTAGCATTTCTCAAAAAAGATTATGGAACATTTTTCTTTTTTAAATTTCTACCTGGTTTCCATTTATTTCTTCATGAATCAAACAGTTGTTTCTTGAATGTTTACTATACTTCCTATTTCCTTCAGCTTCTATCCTTGAATGGCAGAGAGACAGAAACAGGTACATAAACTGTGTTAAATGCTGAGTAAAGGGCAGATGATTTAATGGGGAAGGGAGACAGGAACTTTATAGTCACATAGGATCCCTATGGAGATGTGACATTTGAGTTGAGGCTTGACCGGCATTATGAACCTAGCCATGAAAAAGTTGAGAAAGAAAACTCTAGGCAGAGCCAGCAGAGGTGAGAAAGAGATAAGTGTGTCTGTTTGTGTTGCGAGGATAGAAAGGAGGCTGCTTTCTGGGGCAGCATTGCAAAGAGGGAGTAGGAGAGATGAGATTGGAGGAGGCAGATAGATTATGTAAGACATTATAGGACATGGCAAGATGTTTGAATTTTATTGTAAACACAACATAAAGCAAACTACTAGTGATGGTAGTGGAAAGGAAAAACAAATGAATGTAAGCTCTATGAGGGCAAATAAGCACAGCAAGCCACAGAGCCTTAAGAATAGTGCCTGGCCCAGAGTAAGCACCTGTAATTTTTGTTGAATTAAGACCCAGAAAGTGATGGTTCTTAGCTTGCAAATATAGATAAAATATATAAAGCAAAACAGGAATATCTAATTTGGCAATGGTTCATCTAGGTATGAATAATTCATATGAACTATTACAATTTTAAAAGATATAGGAAATGGTTTTGGTGAGGGCTCATTCTGAATATATTTGTATAGTTTATAAATGACTTCAGTCTTGTGTTTATAAAATTATTAAGGGTCTACAGAGGTTGTTTTCATCTTTCAGATTTATTTCACTGCATTTTATTGGTGAATTAAATGTTATGGTGCATTTTTTTATATATTTGGAGAGTCTCAAAATTCTTAGAATATTTACCTTATAGATGACTAGGGTCTACTCCACTTGCAGATGGGTACTCTGTAAGCAAATGAGAGATGTCAAGAACACAAATTGTTCCTAAAGCAGAATTTCTTAGAAAAAGTATGTTTTATTTTAAGTAAAACTTTTCTAAGTTATCCTGTTATAATAACATCCTTTATACCAACTACATAGTTTACTATAAAATATTTTATAAATATACATTTTATATGCTAATTTCTATGCAATTTACTAATTATATAAATATGTAATATAGAGGTAAATAAATTATCTAATTGCACAGTAATGCCTTTCCATATTTGGTATAAACATCTTTAACTACAATTACAATATAATCACATGTACATAAATGTTTAGTTATTTAACAATTATAGCATAATTATTACCATATTCATGATGAAAGTGATATATGAAAAGATATTTTCAATAGGTGTAGAATCGTGAGTCTGCTTTTCTTATTAATTATAGCTAATCCCAAAGATTGATTACAAATACAATTTTAAATCCTAACTTCATATACTTAATGTTTATTTAAAATGCACTATGATTTTTTTAAACAATAGGAAATATAGGTTTAAGAAAAAAATTAAATGTTTGGAGAGGGAAAATTAGTATTTATTTCCTATGCATACTATAGTTGAATTAAAAATAATTTGGACAGATAAAGATCATCTCATATGTGCTAATTTCTAACCAGCAGCATCTCCCTTCTTTTTTTCTAATTTTTAGATTAAAAACTATTGGATATATTTTTGTCAATATTTGACTTAAATAGTCTAATGTTAGTATTAGTGCCAGTCCAAAATGAAGTCAGGAATATAAACTCTGATTATCACTTTTAATTACCTGAATGTTCCTTTTGAAGAACTGAGACAAATCATAGGGTTGTTATATTCACTAAATTCAGAAGAATAATTAGAGAGTCAAGATTTTAGATTGCTATTGAAATAAGAATGAGACAAATGACATACAATTTTAATTCCAAAATATTTGAGTTCCATTTAGATATTCTATTTAGATATTTAGAATTTCATTTAGTAGGAAACAACAGGTAGGTCTTTTTTCTACCAATACTGTTTCATATTTTTCATAGCTATTCATGTCATTTGAATGCAGGAAACTCTTAACATTGACTGACCGAAACGTGGATGATGTAATGTCTTGGAAATGGGACTAATGATCCCTATTGCAAAGGTTGTTGTGAAGATTAAATGAAAATAAAATGCATTATATGCGTTAATGTATTTTGTGTATTTTAAATGCTCAATTAATTTTATTATAATTAAATGATACAACTGGGTAATAGGACCTAGGTCCTTCTGCTTTTCAAATAGCTGCTTGGGTATTGAAGAGACATGCCTCCTTCAGAGTTCTTCCATGATACTTCCTAGGGAATCATTCCTGGGAAGAGGGAAATTCTGGTGAAGTTGCTAGCACCTACTCTGCAGCAGATAGCATTTATTCTTCATACATACGTACATATGGAAACATACATATTATGTCCATACATCCATAATATATATATATATTCTATCTTATATAGAGAATACATAAAATAAAATTATACATATAAAATAGAATTTGCCAGAGATCTTGAAAACACCAGTCCATGACTCTGCCCTCTTCTGGGACCAGGGTATAATAGATAACTAGTATCATTCTGTTGACTGCTAGGTTGCATTTTAAAGATAGTCCCATGCCCCAAAGTCCAAGTTTTTCAAACTAGAATGAAGCAACGAAACAAATCTATGCACCCAAATAAAAACCCCAGAGCAAAAAAAGAAAAAGTTCTTTCTATAGGGGAACTCCAAACAAAAAGTCTGATATGTACATTGGTGTGTGTGTGTGTGTGTGTGTGTATAATATATATATTTTATATATGTATGTATAGATATCTCTATAGATATCCCTATAGATATGAATCCTTATATATTTAGATCCTGATATATCCATATATATATTAGTTGCCTTAAAGATCAATTGCTGGTAAAAATGATGAAATATATATACTATGTATTAAATATTAGAAATTTAAAATCTACTTGTCTATTTTAACAAATAAATGTTAGAATGAATGTAATTGGGGAGAAATAAAATTGGAGAGTGAGTGGGTAAAAGATTTTATTTTTAAAAATGAAGTATTCCTTTAGGAACTTATAGTTTAAGTTCTTCGTGATTGAGGGAAAGACAAGACAGTTCCAAGAGGTTTCTTCCAACCTCTATCATTCCATCTTTGGAACTCGTTCTGAATAAAATAAACATTTTGAATAAACTGATGAAAACCACATGGTGAGAAAATCAGGTTCTGAAGTAAAACATATACTGGACCTGAAAATACAGAATAATAATGACCTCTTACGCTGAATATGATTTCTTTTGAGAAGGCTGATTTCTAGTAAAAGATGAATATATCAGACCCAAGAGCTTCCAGTAAATACATTTAGAAATTATACTCCCTTTTTAAACACAGTAGGAAATGGAAGGAATAAAATCATTTTAGGAAACCTATTGCAACATGGTAATATCTAAAAAATAAAGAAGTAAAAGTGATCCTCCTATCAGAGCACATAAACTAAATGCCTTGCCACAAATTACTAAATTATATACAAATCCAAACTGAATAAATCAAAATAAAAACTAAGCACCTTGATCAGTGTTTTCCCCAAGTTTAGAAATGGGAAAATAAATATTTTGACAGTCAATAAATGAATGGATAAGGAATTATTAACAATTTTAACAACTTTCTTAGAAAAAAATTTTCTTGAAAAGGTTATATAGCTCTGTCTTTCACCTTGGGAAAATTACAGTTAAAATATTAGGTACATGAACTACAAAGGGCTGGTAGATTTTACCTGTCAAGTGGACATAAGCTGCAGGTAGTGCAGATGGCAGGCTTTCATTTCTGTATAAGTCCGTGCATTTACTCCTGTGCGTTAAGGCAAAGCATGATGTAGATTGGGATTGGTTTTGGACCCAGACTGTCTCCAACTGCATCTTAATTTCTTTCTGTGAAAATCCAATCACAATCTTCTATTTGAAGAACATACTCAAAATAATTAACAACAGGTATGACACAATCCCATATGTTCAGAAAAAAGGCTATCTGTAGTTGTCCAATATGGCCAAATAGATACTAGCTGAATATCAGCTTTTCTTCTACTAAAATATAGAAGTAAATCATTACCAAATCTTATGTCACTTCCAGAGGGGTTCCAAGTTCATTTATATTTAACTTTCTCCTGGGTATCACCATTTGATTTTTCAAGATGCCAGTTCATACCAAATGTGCACAAAACCTAACACACGTCTGATCCACAATGCCTTATGCTCTTATCCCTGTGATCCTTATCTAGAGAATAACACTACCATCTGACCTGATTAAAAAATTAACCTATTGCATAGGCCCAAAGCCAAAGAATCATTCTTCTTTTTTTTGACCTTGGAAATTTCAAATTTTAATTCTATTAAACTTACATTACAAAATGGGAACATTATGGCGATATCAAGAGAACAGGTAAATGGAAATGCATGAGTCTCCTTGAATCACTGACCCGGCATGAGGACCAGCCCAGAGCCTTGCACCTTGCACAGAACCATTTGCCTTGTCATTACAGTCAATGAACTATTTCCATATATGGAAAGATATTTCTGTCTATATGTCTCTACAACAAATAGTATAGATTTCTAATCAGCATGTTAATTACTAAAAACAAAAACTACAACACTAGTGCTTCCAAGGAAGAGCCTGATCTTCCTTATAGTCACAGAAACTGGTCTTGAAAAATGTTAGTGTTTTTTTAAGTTTTTCTTTAAATTCCAGTTAGTTGACATACAGTGTTATATTATTTTCAGGTGTACAATATAGTGATTCAACACTTCCATACATCATCCGGTGCTCATCATAAGTGCGCTCCTTAATCCCTGTTACTTATTTAACCCATCCCCCCACACACCTCTCTTCTGGTAACCATCAGTTTGTTCTCTATAGTTAAGAGTCTATTTCAAAGAATCATTCTTGATGTTCCAAGTGGGGCAAATAGAGAGGAGAAGCTGTAGAAGTTTTCAGGAGGCAGTTTGCTTAGGCTTCGTAAGCCACCTTAAAGGTTTTTGAACTGTATCCTAAGCATGATGGATAGCTCTGTGGTTTTATTACTGTACTATAAGATATGCTAAGATTTGGTTTTGCACTTTGAATTTTTTCAACATTAGTGTTGCTAATTTCTAAGTTGCTTCAGTATCCAAACATGTTATTTTCAAACTTTTTTTTCTCTAGATATGATAATTTGCATTTTTATATGGTGAATTCCATTCCAACCTTTTGTGCACATATTTCTAGCTTCCTTATGTATTTTTTGATTTTATGATCTCCATGGACTTTTAAATACCTTCATTTTAACAATGAGTAAAAATTTTGTGAACTCTCCATCTGTATGTTCTCCTAGTTTTAAAATTATCAAATGGCATAGGGCATACCATCTTTCTAGTCATTTCCTTTTAGTATATTAGTTCCCATATGCTTACTATTTTTAAACAAGCCTTTCAACACATTAGATTCACAGAATATCATATTTGTCAGTGCAGTTTTATCAGATATATAGAAATACTTCAGTGAATTTTTTCTTAGGTATATATCGTATTTTACATAAGTAAAATCTAAAGTATTTCATGTGTGATTAATATTTCTTTATAGGGTAATGGTTACAATGAATTTTAAAATATTACCTTGTTTATTTGAAACAAGAGACCAAGCAATATTGTCTTTGATTTTTAAAATTTATTTAGAAGATGATGCATTAATCAAAGATACTCTCATTTTCAGTCAAGATCTTGGTCAATAAGAATTTCTAGCTCAATTTTTCTATATATAGAGGTGTATTTCAAACAAGTATCAGATTTTAAAAAAAGTATCACTCAGTAATTCATTCTTTTGTTTATTCATGTAGCAACAGTTTTAGTTGCCTATTATGTTACTGTTACAGTGAATAAAAAATTGCACCACATTAGAACTGGGTCTTCAAGAACCAGCATTCTTTGTTTCACATAAAAGATCTTAGGCAACCAAACTGATAGGATTTTTGTTTGCTTTAGTATTGAATTTGGAAAAGTCTGTCTTGAAAAGTAAATAAAGGACTTTTTTAATTAAAGGAAGTGAAAGTAAATATTTATAATTTCTATGAGAAGTAAAATATTTAACATTAATTTACAAATAATAGTCAATTCAATTTTTAAAGCCTCAGCAATGAAAACATGACTGAATTAGGGGCACCTGAGTGGCTCAGTTGGCTAAGTGTCCAACTCTTGATCTCAGCTCAGGTCTTGATCTCAGAGTTGTGACTTGAAGCCCCGTGTTGGGCTCTGCATTGGGCTCCACGCCCAGTGAGAAAAAAAAAGGAAAAGGAAAAGGAAAAGGGAAAGAAAGAAAGGAAAGAGAAAGAAAGAAAAGAAAGAAAGAAAGAAAGAAGAAAGAAAGAAAGAAAGAAAGAAAGAAAGAAAGAAAGAAAGAAAGAAAGAAAGAAAGAAAGAAAGAAAGAAAGAAAAGACTAAATTACATGAACAGGAGGGCGCCTGGGTGGCTCAGTTGGTTAAGCGACTGCCTTCGGCTCAGGTCATGATGCTGGAGTCCCTGGATCGAGTCCCACATCGGGCTCCCTGCTCGGCAGGGAGTCTGCTTCTCCCTCTGACCCTCTCCCCTCTCATGTGTTCTCTCTCATTCTCTCTCTCACAAATAAATAAATAAAATCTTTAAAAAAAAAACAAAAACAAATTACATGAACAGGAAATCTACAAAATAACAAATGTAAATAGTTTGAAATAAAGTTATACTGGGGTGCCTAGGTGGCTCAATCTAAGTGTCTGTCTCTTAGTTTCGGCTCAGGTCATGATCTCGGGGTCCTGGGATCCAGCCCTGCATGGGGCTCTGTGCTCAGAGAGGAGTCTGCTTAGGGATTCAGTTTCTGTTTCTCTCTCCTTCTGGCCCTTCACCCACTTGTGTGTGCGCTCACACTCTGTCTCTCAAAAATAAATAATTCTTTTAAAAAACACTGTTATGCTTGTCATTATTGATGAGGGTTTGAAAATCAATGATGGTTTGAATCCAGAATAGAATAAAGGTTTTAGACATCAAAACAGCAATAAATTTCAAAAGTCAAACTTCTGTACATAGGAATAATCTTTAGAAAAATACAGAATTATTGAAAAATCTGTTAAATCTTTAGAAACTGATTAAACTGATTAAATAAAATACACACTAAAGATGAACATTCATATAGCTATTAAAAAATACATGCCATGTACAGATAAAGGAATATACTCATAATTATCTTGAGTGATAAAGAGGACAAAAATAGCATATCCTTCTTGGGGTGCCTGGGTTGTTCAGTCAGTTAAGTGTCTGCCTTCAGCTCAGGTCATGATCCCAGGGTCCTGGGATTGAGCCCCGCATCAGGCTCCCCACTCAGCGGGGAGCCTGCTTCTCGCCTGCCTGCTGTTCCCCCTGCTTGTACTCGCTCTCTGTCTCTCTGTCTCTCCCTCTCTCTCTCGTTCTCTCTGTGTCAAATAAATAAATAAAAAATCTTTAAAAAAATAGTGTATCCCTCTGATCTCCATTTTATTGTGTAGCTATTTATGAATATGGACACAAATGGTAACAAAAGCAGAAAATTGAACAAAGTTAACTCTGGGGGGTATAGATACAGGTAATTTTTCAAACTTTTTACAGTAAAATTTAGAAAACATATTATTACCTTTATAAGAAGGAAACTTAACAGTAAATATGGCCGATTTATAAACATCTAAGAACTATGTTGTATATACATATAAAATGTAAGGACTCTGAAAGATAAATGAAATTAGTGTTATAGTAAAAGATGGAGCTGAGTTTACAGATTCTGAGATGGAACAATTTCCCCTGAAATAATTCATCAACAAAGGTTTATGTATAGTGTAGACTTTTAACTGAAGCTTAAAAAGTAGGACTGAGGCACACCACAGTCAAAAGCAATAAGACATCAACATGTGTGTTTTGGGGTAAAGATAATAGTTATTTTTGTGAGGCCAGAGCAGAGTTTGCATGAAGGAAGCCCTTCAAAGGAATCAGGAATTTTCCTAGCAAGTTATAGTAATCTTTCATCGTCCTATAAAATAAAATGAATGAATAAAAGCTGAGACTATATCCCATTACCTGGTGGTAAAGTAAGCCCATTCTCCTTAAGTTTCTCAAGTTAACTATTCACTCAGTGATTAGTTAAATGAATCATTGTCCATTTTTCTCCCCCAAGAAAGGGAAATCATGTTCCATGATTTTAAATAAAAATAAATAAATATGCAAAGATTTCTTGAGATTAATTTTATTTTGCTTTTGGAGAATTCCAAGGCTGAAAACACTTTACAAACTTTTCTCTAGAGTCCAACACTTTTTTTTTTTTTTTTAGCGATCTCAGGTGCTTTCTTTGAAGGATGTCAGTCTAGACTATTTCCCATGAAACTCCTCCAAGTTGCATATACACTTAATTCCCTAAGAAAGTGTTTTAAAATGGTTTTCTTTTCCTGTAAGATTATAAATAGCTTCCCTTTTTCAAATTCTGTGTCAGAGGTTTAAAGCATCTAATTTGGGGAAAGTTTTGTAATAAGCATTTTTTAAAATTGAAATACTCATATTCTAAACTGCTTTAGTCTTACAATTTGACAAGCTTCAAAGGACATATCTTCCAAAATCAAATGAGTTTCTGAATACTATTTTTCAGAATAAAACATTGAGATTGTTTTTATGGTACTATAAAATAATCCTCACATTTCTTTCTTTCTTAGACCAATTTATCGACACCCCTGGACTTAAAATAGCAGCACACTACTTAAATTGATATACTGCAGATTTGCATTATTTCACAGTTTTAGACATATTTATAACATTCAAGTAATAACCAGATAATTAAATCCTTTGTCTAGTGGATTTTCTGAATTTAGAAATTTACTGAAGAGCTAACTCTAGAAGTCTTCATTCGCATTTTAGAATGACTTTACTTCACCTGTGATGGCTGGAAAACCTGATGTGAAGGACTTTATGATACTGACACAGAAATCAGGGATAGCACTGAAATGAAAACAGCAAGAAGTTTGGAACCTGGCTGTGGTATCACACTGATGACATTTAAAGCCTATGTCTGCCACTAACTACTTATGTGACTTTAGGCAAATCATTTGATCTCTCCGTGCTATTATTTTCCTCATCAGTAAAATGAAGGTAGCAATATAGTTCGTTTAATTTAGAAACTTTGAGAATTCAATATTATGATACCATCTAAGCACCTGGACACATACCTGACACAGAATAAATGCCCAATAAATATATGCTATTATTTTATTTATTTTTTAATTTTATTTTAAATAGGTGTACACAGAGAAAACAATACCTAATTCCATTGTTTCAAAGGAGCATATATCTAAATGCTGAGTAATTTCTTATGAGACGTTATGGATATACTTATAGCTTCTTTTCCCTATTGTTTCCTCTGGAGTTATTCAGAAACGCATTTCCTTTAAGCAAGTTCTAATGGCTGTCACTATGATTTAAAGCTTTCTACTGAATCTTCCACATAGGGTATGGCTGCCTAAATTACTTTGGACCTAATTTTAGATAAACTGCCATAGCAAGTGTTGAATAAATGCATGAGTAAGCAAAGTAAAGCAAAACAGATATTTAACATTTGTGACTGGTGTTATCTTCCTGGAGTGTTTGAATAGAAGTAGTTTAAGGTGGTTAATTAGGTGCCCCCCCCCACTCACACAAAACTTCATATTCAGAAACATTACATTACATTCATCATCTCTCTAAAGGGCTTGTCACTGAATTACCTCTGAAAGAGAGAGAGAAAGAGGGAGAGATCAAATCAATTCCAGATGCATTTTCCTGCAAGATACCATCTCATCTTTTAACACAATAATACTGAAGTATAGGTAAAACTCCATATTAAAGTACATTTAGGCCAGCAGGGTGTTTTTTTTAGCAGAAAAGTTCCATAATGTAAATGATGTTGTCTTGGTAAAATGAAATTCTATTCTACCGCCATGATGTACATTTTGATTATACGTATTAGTTATTGGATTGGATGAACATTTTAAAAATAAAATGAATTTGATACAGTTAATTTGATGAGGTGAAAAATGGAAAGAATGACCAAATTCTACAACTTGCAGTTGCATTTTAAATACAGCTGAATGTATCATGGAAATGAAAGCATAAACTACACATAGACAGAGAATGACGCCCCTTCCTCCTTTACAGCATCTCCCCCCACCCTACAGAAAAAGCACAGAGGTCTCCTTACAGAACTGTGGCTAGAAATATTTTATAAAATAATTTCATTTTAGCAGTACTATCTTCAAAATCATTACTTAAATAACCTTTAATTAGTGCATGTGAATAATTTCCTCTTCATCCACTCTGATTTGCTTTAGGCGGCCCTAGCAGATAATGCCAGACATTGGTCTCTGAACCTCCTTGTTAATACTCAATATTGCAAGTGCTTCTACTGAACTGAAAGCAAACTTTGAATGCAAAATTGACCACACGATGAAATCAATAAAGTGCACCCAAATGCTAAATGAGATCAAAGAAAAAAGCCATAAGAAAATAGACAAATTGATTAACTGATGAAAGATGGCTAAATGTAAAGTTATTATTATCAATCATAAGCACCAAATTCACTTTTAAAATGTCAAGAGGAAAGTTGAGCATTTAAAAGAAAGAAAAAATAAGTGCTTTATTAATTTAAAAAGCATAGTTCTCTTGTCTGGAAAATTGAATACTTGCAACTTTATGGTATTCTCATATTACAAAAAGGCCTATATTGATAGTTGAATCATTTAAAATTCCTCCTAAGTCTCTTTAGTTTATATTCAATCACTGCAGTTTTAGTTGACTTCAAACATGGCGAATATTTTCGTACAGTTTTGGGGAAATGTTCTGAGCCCTTGGACACTCAACAACTATGAAAAATTGTATATACTGACAAAGAACCCGCTTGGGTATTAAACCACACCTACGTGACAAAATTAAAGTTATTTTTAAATTTGGAGCTTTGTGCCTGCAACCACATATTTTCAGACCATCAGAGCCAACTGCCACCAGACAGTTGAGGGAATTCAAAAGGATGCTCTTTGCCAACACTGTGCTTTACAGTTTGCTAAGATTTTATTGCTACTCTCCTCTGACCATCAAGTCTTCTCCTCCAGGACATATGACTGGTGGCAGCGTTCGTAAGTGAGCTGCAGGTTTTCTACCGAAGCATGGATACCAATTTTTTCCAAGGTGTTCTACAGTTCCAATTTCTGCCCTGTCACTCTTAACTTCATTCTTCCTGGCTCTTCCTCCACCTCTTAATTTTCTATGTGCACATGTATTCCGCTATTCAAAAATACCTTTGTCCTTTTCACTCATCAGGCAGCATCTACCACAGTCTTAGAATCATTGCAGGTGGGTTGAGGGTCACCACGGCAGTTAGAGTAAAACATTTTTGTTGTTCAGTTCCTTGCTCCATGAGAGTTTGTTAGCAATGCTGGTTATATCCCACCCAGACCTACTGAATTAGAATCTGCCATTTAACAAGATCCCCAGATGATTCAGATACACATTACATTTTTCAAAATGGTGAAGATAACACAGTTCATTCAGCTGGGAAAGTAAGATGACTCCCTCTCTTTATTCCCTCATGTTGTTGTGGTTGGAGGGAGGTGGATGGAGAGGGCATGGGTGAGTCAAAGTAGGCCATTCTCTTTCCACTGTCCAGACCGCAGATGAAAAGGGCTACATGAACATAGGCCACTGAAGCACACCAAACAATCCAGGTCTCCAAAACAGAGGTCTTCAACACACAGTGTGGTTTTATCACCCATGAGCCATAGTATGTTATTATAATACATAAATATTTGAAACTGATATGATGCTAAAATTTTCTATAAAATGTGTGGTAAGTAAGCATTTCCAAAAACAAGCTTCATTTTGGGAAAACCTACCAAACTGTATTTCACCATTAACAGTATAGAAATCATGCCCTCCAACCAAGTGAACCCAGAAGACACAGGATAGGGGAGAGAAACATATATTTTTAGAAATGAAAAAGCTGGGAATAAACATACTTTTTTTTTCTTTTAGGAAGCATATATCTACTCCTTCTATTACATATGTGAGTGTGTGTTATGTTTTTAAGACTGTCTCATTTTCAATGCTATTGCACTTTCAGCATGCATACAATATTTAGGAAGAAACCTATTTCAAAATATAGTTCAGATTCAGAGGCTGAAAATTTGAAGTCTGTCCCCATCTGCACCACTGACTCCATCTACAAATCAATAGCAACTTCACAATGAGGGTGCAAAAACACTGTATAAAATGTGTGTAGGGCATGTCTACCACAATAAAATAAAAAGGCTATATTTCAAAACATGGCACTCCATTTTAGTAAAGGTGTACACTGCCATTCTTAAAATAAATGCTCTGTGCCCCTGATACACCTTTCATAGGCATAAAGTACATGTCTACACTGCAGTTTTGATAGACTAATATTATTTTTCACTGTTGGTTCACAATGTACACTATTATGTGATTTTCATATTTATATAAAAATGCAATAAATATAAACTATTTTCCAGTAAAATGCAATAAAGGGAATTTAAGTTGTAAGAGTAATAAAAATTAATCCAATATTTTTCTTTATAGGCATATCCCTGGATTATTATTAAAACATTTAAACTTTATTACAACAGTTCTATTCATTACTGTTCCTTTGGAAAGTTCTTAGAACAATTCCTATTTAAAAACTAAAGGATTCTTCTGAATTCTCTTGATATGAAAAATGTTCCCATATCCTTGGGATTTGATCTTTTCTCTCTCTCTGATTAGTACATTTCTATCATAATTCCCAGAGGATAATTGAGTAAATATTTGGAATGATGACTGACTCCTCCCCCACAACATATGCACAGACTAAAAATATAGATCAATGTGGCATGTTATGAAATGCATGGGTCCTTTAAAAACTGGGTTTTTTTGAGGGAGGAAAAAGTCCTCATTCTTGATTCAAGTAATATTAAAAATTTCCATGGTCGGTTAAGTGCCTGCCTTCAGCTCAGGCCATGATCCCAGGGTCCTGGGATGGAGCACCGCATTAGGCTCCCTGCTCAGTGAGGAGCCTGCTTCTCCCTTTCCCTCTGCCTCTTCCCCTGCTCATGCTCATTCTCTCTCTCTCAAATAAATAAATAAAATCTTAAAAAAAATTCCAGAACTTCTCTAAACATTTGGTGCATAAAAATGGGTTCATAAATTATATATAACTATCTCAAACTTGATGGATAAGCAGATTACACATGGTAGTTAAAATCAGACATTTTCTAAATAGTTACTGAGTTAAACGCATCCACTTTCTTAATCTATATTGCAAAATACTGGTAAAATACTACAAATTCATGTAATATGTGAGATTATGAATTCTAAAGTTGTTTGTCTAGTGATACAAATCTGGATCATCCAGACGAAAAGCAGAGATCCTGACCCCAGTATAGCTGATGATTGATTCTCTCCTATACCATTTTGCTCCCCAGTAATGAAACCTTTCATTATGGACTAATCTCCAGTATGAACTGGTCAGTTTCTACTCCCTTAGAGAAGGAAGGTACTGCTGGACATGGTCTATAATCAATTTTATTCACTTCTAATAACACTGACACTTGACAAATTATGAAGGAAGCATTCTATTTCTGTTATAAGACCTAGAGAAGTAGAAGCTTAAACCACCTGAAAAGGAACCGAAGGGTAATCTTCCAAGTACAAGGGCTAGCTGGAGCTTTACTTCTCTGTGTTACCTAGAGAAAACAATCTAAGGTTCAACGTCTTACAATGAAAGCAACACAAGAGTGTTCCTATGAGGGAAGGCTCCTTAAGGCCATACCCATTGATGTTTTGGTGTTAGGAACTAATGCTTTAGGCACCTGAACTTACAGATGGGGGCAACAGGCTTTTCTACCTTAAATCCTCTCCAAAGAAAAGGACAAGAACAGGACAAAAGGCCAGTGTAAGGAAATGCCTACTCAATATCTCAAGATCTCAAGGCAATATCATGATGCCTTGACATGTTTCCTGCCTTGAAGATCCTGGATGTTTATGAACATCCTTATGCTGTTTGTAAGGAGACAGCACCTAAAGAACCAAAATTGAGATTATGTAAAATTTTACAGGTCTTTGGCCATTAATCCAGATTATGACATGCAAATCAGGTATTTGACTTTCAAACACATTTTAGGCATGTATTAAGTACAGTCTTGAAAATGTACAAGAATCTAATTTCCAGATTTAGGGAAACATACCCTAAATTGACTTTCATAATTTTTCATGCATATGCTTTCATTTCTAAATGGTAATAGGTCATTTCCCAAATAATTAAAACTGATGAGCATCTGCAGTCTTTCTGAATAGTAATTGGACCCCATATCTATCATTTATTAATTTTTTGTGTTATATTTGCAATTTGTAAAAGTATAATCACTGTACATTTTAATCTCTGTTCTCCACAATAAGATGTAACATAGCGGTGTTATATAATTATTCTGCAAAGTTGTACTACTAGGAAAGTACACTGGATGGATAATGCTCATGTCTTTCAACAATGATCAAAACTGACACAAGAAATATCCATATACCAGTCTTAGCACATGACTTTTAACATGTTGATGGATCCAAGGAGCAGCTTCTGGAAACAAATGATGAAACAAGGTCTTAAAAGCATGGGGTGTTTTGTGTTAAGTACAGTCAAATGCAAAGAGAGATGAGGGTAGAATTGGGGCAGGAAAAATGGGAAAGGAAAATGAAGATCCATACTAGTACTTAATCCAAAGTTCAGAATACAAGATAGAAGCCAGTATAGTACATGATGGAAGTAATAGAAGTGGTGGAAGTGATAGAGGAATACAAAGTATGGCACAAGGGTAATACAATGTTTGAAGTAATTAAGATAAAAATCTATAACACCTTTCCATATGGTGTTCCAACTGTTCCATGTGGACAACTTTTATTCCATTGTCTTTCTTTCCCTTGTACATCAGTAATTCTTTACATTTTTTATACCCATGTTCTGTTCCTTTGCCTTCTCCCAGGCCTTAAATTATTTCCCTCCTTTCTCAAACCTAATCTTTCAGTCAGACAGCAATTTCTCTAGGCCTTGCTCATGCCTCAAGAATAATACTTAGGGATAAAGGGATTGCTCTTCAAGAACCCTCCGGAGTAGGGCGGGAGCTGGGAAATCATCCTTACAAATAAAAGCTATCCACAAATCACTTTATAAACTATTTTAATAATGAGGACAGTGTGCTGAAATCATTCTAAAAAAGAAAGAAAACTAAATGTTTCCATTAAAATAAGGAAGAGCTAAAATATAATATAGAATACATTAAAACCATCAAGAGATAGAAAGTAAAAAAATATAATATTTAAGAAAGTATAAATTCAAGTTTTACAGGAAATTGTGAGTGAATTAAAGGGAAAAAAGATACTGAAGATGGGAAGCAAGCACTGGGCAAATCTACAGGCTGAAAGCACCCCTAGAAAGCCAATACCATTGCATTGTCCCATGAGAATGATTACCTCTTAATAGCTGTTAGAAAATTTATTGTAGCAATACAAAGAATTCACTCCAAAAAGTGGATCGTGATTTCTTAGTTCTAAAGCCTATGGGGACATCAATTGTGCTCCCAAAGACACAGAAATAGGAGTAAAGGTAACCAGCTGCTACCCGATCCTGAGCAGCAGCATTAAATGTCCCTTGGGAAGACCCCAAAGTGCCATGATAGAGTAAAGAATGAGAAGGGAAAAGGAGCCTCCGGGGACTGGCAGGAAACCACAAAAATTTGTGTAATTTTGGGGGAAAAGTCGGTCTCTTCTGTTTCCAGTGACACAGATGTAGGCGTAGCTATGGGTGGGTGTAGCTATTAAGCCTCAATTATTCTACTCTTTGACAGGGTGATATGTGTAGGGAATTTGGAAATAAGGGAATGAAATGTTTCCCTTATGGCTGAAGACTTGTTTTCATATGGCTGAGTTTTATGTGATTTGATCGCTCCAAAGGCTGGTTTAGAATTATCGTTGTCATGTTCAATATCTGACCTTTGCAGGACTTGCCAGTGGCCTGAAAACACAAAACACACTGTATTACATTCTCTCCCTTACCTGTGTTGTCATCTGTCACCGTGGCACTTGTTTGGAAAAGAAAGAAAGAACAATACAGGGAGCATTTTTATATATGACAAGCATCACTTTTCAAACAACAGTGTTTACCATATACTACATATTGTCTAATCGATGCTTCCGGTGGTATGGAGATCAATAAATAATTTTACCTTCTTTGTTTTAAAATCCTATTGGCTTATTTACAGACATAAATCCCAACTATACCAAGTTTCTCAGCCTCTCTGAGCCATAGATTAACTATCTATCAAATAAGACAATCACTATCCCTGTAGGTTTTATAAAGATTAAATGAGATTCTTTAAGTACACGAAGTTTGGCACATTGTAAAAGTGCAATAAACTGCAGCACTCTTATTATTACTGCTATTGTTGTGGTTGGGATTCTTAATTTTTATCCCAGAGACTACACATGCATATGAGTATGCATTAATGTATACATTCAAGACTTTAAAAGAAAGATTTTAAAATATAATAGGCTAAAAAAGGTATATTTTGATTTAGAGAAAAAGTTGTAATAATTGTACAATGAAGTGAAAACTTTCCCAAGATACTCATTTTGTATATAGTATATAAGTATGAACTTTTTATTGTGTTTGGATTTCACTAATTTGAAAATTTTACTCTCTTCCTTTCTGTGCAAAGAGTAGAGGGAAAAAGAAAGTCATTGAAATTCTTATGTTTCATGATAAAGTAAAAGTTATAAACACTTCAACTTATTTCTTGGTTGAAAAAAGAAGCACATACGCACGTGCACACACACACACACACACACTCACATACACTCACTTCTTGCCTTGATCAAATGCTACTTTTGTGACCTTGAAAAAAAATCTTTTAACATTTAAGTCTTAATGGTTTGACCTATGAAATCAGGTCAAAAAAGTTATTTTTGATGATATTGATTTGAAACTCAAATTAGATAATTTCTAGAAAAGTACTGTGTAATTTAAGAAAGTTAATGCAAATACTTGCCCTCACCTATAGCTGAAGAGGAGGAAATAGACAGTAAAAATTGCTACATGATCCCTTAGATCTGTACCTCTTATGTGAGGAAGTCATTTTTATCTATAATTCATGAATTTGTTTAAAAAGTCCATTAAAATGACACTATTTAAATTTATGTATTCCCACTGAAGTTTTGCCAGTCACTAAATGTAGTAGTAAGACATTTGCTGTCAGAAAGATCATCACAGAAGGAGATGACAGACCATAGAGAGACAAAACCATGCTCCAGCATATGGATTCCCCTCCACTGGCCCTCTTTCAGGATGCTCTCTCCCTCTGCTCGCCTGATCTTCCAGCCTTTGCTTAAGTCTTCTCAGATCACTTTCCAGATACTCAAACTGCTCCATCATCTGCTCCTTTTCGGTTGCTTCTATAAACTGCTCCACTTACGGAAGATAAAATTTTCTTCAATCAATTCTAGGCAAAAATCTGACCTTATTTTACTTTAACTGCTCTCTCCTTAAGATGAATCAAGATAGTACTGTACTATATGGAAATATATTTCCACATCAGATAATTTAAACAAAGATTTGTTGTTCCTACTCATTCTCTAAAATGTTATTTTATTACTGATAGTTGTATATTAAATCGAAACTCATACAAAGAGGAGTGACCCACATGTTTGGACCAAAACTTCAAACTGTCCTATATCCACTCATATCATTTGAATACTTCAGAGTAGTTCAATTTTTTTTCCTTTTCTGTGTAGAAAGAGTCTCAGAATTGATTTTTAAAAATTAAAATGGCATGATTTTCCTTGTTCTTACCTGTACCGAATTGTGGCATGACAGAGTTGTATGCAGTTCTAAAATAAACAAGAACTCTTTTATATCCTACATCTCTGAACACATAAAAATATCTTTTCCTGTTTGAATACTTTTAGTAACTCATAATGAATGCATAGGGAAACTTCTGCAAACTCTATTTGGATAACTTCAGCAAGTTTAACTTATATACCCAAGAAATAGATGCAAATCCCCAAGGAATAGTAATTCCCATGAACCAAATCATTTCACCTAAAAATTGGCAGCTGTTGACATTCTAATACCTTGCAAGAGTGTTTGTAGCTGTGCATGGTGATCATTATTAATATAAATGACTGCAATATAATAATGAGTTGCCTAGGTGAAAAAGGAAAGACCTACAATAATTACAAATATGCAACATGTGAGTCTGAATTGCTAGATTTAAAACAGAGTGTAATTCTGCTTAATAAAAATCACTTTTGAGAGATGTATCAGATTATAGAAAAACTAATTATTATCAGACCCTATCCTAGTAAGAGTATTTCAAAAACACCCGGCAGCATATACAGTCATCAGCCAAAAATTGATTATTCACAGGTGGATTGCCCACATTGCAGTCACCAGGCACAGCAGATTTCCTTGCTCAGCTGCTTCATATCACCTCAGGCAAACTCTGCTCTCCAGCATAGCATTTCTGTTGCTCAGTCAGGCTGTCCTACCCTTTGCAAATTATACAAGGTCTTGGACAGCCCAATCCTTGCACCTCAGCTTTAAGAGGTCCAATCAACCCCTCCTAGCTTTTTACTGCCTTTTCATTCTCAGGTCACTCTCCCAGGTCTACAGGTAAATGCATGCCTCCAAAACATTTCTACTTTGTCTTCCATTAAGAGGCTCAACCATTTCCCTAGAGTATTGCACACAAATGTAAATCTCTTTCCAATTCTGTCTCATCCCTACTTCCCTGTACAGTACTACTGCAGGGAATTGGGAGAGTGTAAACTGACCCAGACACATTTCTAGTTGTTGTAAGCAATTCTTAGAGGCTGCCCTGGAAAGGACTGGGAGCTCAAAAATAGCAAAATAGAAAATCAGGACCCAAAAAACATTAGAGGGTCATGTGCCCTTGAGGAGTTTAATATTTATATAATAACCATATATTCAAGGATAATTATAATCAGGCATTTATATAAATTTTCCAACTACTATATTTGAGGCCTTATAAAAGGACTATACATATCTATGTCATCCCCGTATTCTCAAGGGCTAACAAGATGCCTAATACAGAATAGAGTTCAATGAATAATTATTAATTGAAAAAAGAGTACTTATATAGAGAAATTATTTAGGGTGCCATTTGTTGACAGCTTATAAGAAATACTAATTTGATCCAGTGAAGAAAAAAGTCAACTGGTTGGTAGTAGTTAATAAAATACTTGAAATGATAAATACCCCCCAAAATAACTCCTCAGAATCATTTTCTGTAATTTATGGAGTTGATTGAAATACAATTTGATTCCCCAAATGGGACGAAAAATTAAAAAATATCTTGCAAACATTACAGTCAATTTTTTTTTCTTGTAAGGTTAGGTTTTCTTTCATGTCGTCCCTAATGGGAACTCTATCCTTTCTCTTTTAATTCTTTCTTCCTTCTTTCTTTGCCCCATTTTATTCATTCAGTATTTATTAAGAGTCAACTCCATGCCAGGTATTAAGCAAAAACAAAATACTCCCTATAGTCAAATTCTCAATGTCATAAAAGCACCATAATATAGAAAACGTGATCTATTCTGGGATATCAGGAAAGGCTGCCCTGAATAAGTGACAATTAAACTGAGATCTGAGAGATGCTGCCCTAGATCAGATTCATCAGAGTGCAGATATTAAGATGAGTATTCTTGTGCAAGTGATTTATTAAGGAAGTGCTCTCAAGAGTGGGAAGAGCAGCATAAGAAAGGAGGTAAAAATCAAACAAGTGTGAGATTTGGGGCAAGCAACAAGTACTAGTAGAATGAGGGCAGTCCATCAAAGAAAATACCTGATGAGGGCTCTTGGATGCAAAAGCATATAGCAAGAGATTGGGGAAGTACACAGAATTCATAAAAAGAGATCCTAGGATAACTGGACAGATCACTGACAGTATCTGCTACTGATGCCTGGAAGTAAGCTTTATAAAGGTATTAGAGAGCATTCCAAATGAAGGAATATTATGTACTAAAATCTTCTAATAGAAGCATTCAAGGAAGTGAATGTAGTCCAATGAAGAGAGCATAGTGAGACAAAGTAGCCCAAAGTGAGGCTGCAGACATAAAATAAGTTAGACCATCATAAGGTAGGTAGGCTATGTAAGCTAGAATAATACTAGCTACTCAAATGTGCAAATCCCAAAATGTCAGTAGTTTAGCATAATAAAGTCTATTCTTTATTTACCTGAAGTCTAGTAAAGGTGTTTGTGATTAGTGAATCATTTTTTTGCATAGGGTGATTCATGACCCAGCTGCTTCTGTGTCGTGATTCTGCCATCCCTGTCATCTTGCAAGCTGTCTGTATCTATAGAGAGAATTGAGAAGCTCCAGTGACTACATAAAACCCGGACCTAGAAAGGACCATTATTCCTTCCACTCATATTCCACTAGTGAGAACTAGTAAAGAAAGAAAGAAAGAAAGAAAGAAAGAGAGGAAGAAAGGAGGAGAGGAAGAAAGGAGGAGAGGAAGAAAGAGAGAGAGAAAGGAAGGAAGGAAGGAAGGAAGGAAGGGAAGAAGGGAGGAAGGAAAACTGGGAAATGCAATCCCTGCTAGGTCATTGCCTTGACAAGTCCACACTATGGAAAGGGGAACATGAAATTTGATGGACAGGTTAACATTTCTGCCACCTCAACCATGTTATGGATTTAAGTGTTTATCATAAAACAATGGAAACATTCTTAAGGAAAAATATACAAAAAGTAGGGAGTGGTGTAAATCACTTTAACTGACATATAAGGTACAGATTGGTTATAGAAAATAGTGTATTTAAAAATAAACTGAGTCAAGAGTTAAATGGTGGTTGAAGTGGAAATAAAAGATCATTAGATTCAAGAGTTTTTAGTGTTGAGCACTGGGTATTATATGTAAGTGATGAATCACTAAATTCTACTACTGAAACTAATATTACACTATATGTTAACAAACTAGAATTTAAATTGAAACTTGAGACATAAAATTATCAAATTAAAAAGTTTTAAGAGTTTTTAGAAGATAAGTGGGCTTTAGTAGAATAAATGAGACATGAAGAAGAAAAAATTATTACAAATGAATTCTAGGCTCTGGCCTATATTACTGTATGAATAGCATTTCTATTCGCTGTCATAAGAAATATGGAAAGAGGACCATAATTTTTAGGGGCTGTATGTGGATATTGTAAATTTGTCTATGTTATACACCCATATTGAAAAGTCACTTTCATACCTTTGCTTGGCAGACTCTTTATATTTGAAGATATTAATTAAAGTGTCTCTCTTAGGATATTAGAATATCAATAAATGACACTCATCTCCTCAATTCTCAAGTTCAGAACCAACTCATAGACTAGAGAGTCAGACAGATGGAAATCAGGTTTACTTTCATTACTGTTAAAGGTAATTGGAAATATGACTTGAACCTGAAGACAAATTTGGTTTGCTACTTCTGCATCCCAGAACTGAACTTACCCCCTCAGACATACACAGTGCACAATCATAGGCTTCTCTGTATGGTCTTATCCTACAAAATGTCAAGGCATGGAAGAGCAAAGAATGCCTTCTTTTTGTATGTGAACTGTACTGCTGAATTTCTTCTGCCAGACTAAGATAAGTCAATCCTATTTCCATGGGGAGGTATGAATAAGAAGAGAAGTGTGAGTAAAAAGTCAGAGATAGGCCAGAGCAGCACTGTTGCAACTCTACTTATCAGGAAATATGAGGAGTCAAGTCTATGTTCCACCTTAACAATTCCTTCATCAGAGAGTATCCTTGAGGTTTTTTTCTCCCTCAATAGTAATTTAATATTACTAAGCCCTGTTTTATTTTACTCTTAGCCCTTATTACTATTTAAAATTATTTTATGAAGGTTTTTACCTGTTTATATCCTTTTACCTTGCTGGATTTTAAACTCAAATGAGAGGCATTTCTTTTTTTTTCTTGGCACATCTAGTCTTCAGATTCTAGAATAGTATCTGGAAAAAAGTAAATGCTCAATAAATATTTTCCACATAAAATAATATAGATCTAGAGCTCAGTGGGAAAGACTATAGAATGAAAAGATGAGGTCTAAGGTAGATTGTGATAATAATGGTCCCCAATTAACCATAACTTCCACGACTCATGGTTTTTGGCATTGTGATGTCACCACTCCTCCTATTAAGAGGTAGAGTGGATTTCCACATCTTTTTGGATCTGGCTGGCCTTATGATTTGTTTTGACCAATAAAATTTGACTTTATACTATGTAAAGAAGTATAAGCAAAACTACTGGATGAGAGACCATGTAGAGAAAGAGGTCTCAGAAACCCACTTAGCCCTGTTGAGTTCTGGACATGAGAATGAGGTCATCTTTTACCCTATAGATTCAGGCTTACCAGGTGAATAAAGACATGTGAGTGAACTCAGATGAGACCAGGAGAACTATCCAGATAACCCACAGAATCATGAGAAATAATAAATTATTGTTATTGTAAGGCATTAAAGTTTGAGATGGTTTGCTTTATGCATAATTGAAACAAGGGCTTAAGACCAAGTTTGAGATTTTCCAATATTCAACAGCTAGATAGCATTATTGTGTTAAGTCCCATGAAGAATTCTGAATTAGGAAACCAAATATGAGTGGTCATCATAATCTGCTATTATCCTTGAAAATAAATCTCTCATGCCAAGAACTATATGCATTTGGGCTGTTCATTGTTATGCAATCCTATTGTGGATTCCAATGTTCTTTTTTTAAAAAACAGAATGTGAACAATCCTAAAAGTTGTTGATTGAATCTCCACTACTCTTTTGAGTTATTTACTACTGTTCCAAATGTTTCCTTGATTGACTTAAGTTGAGTATATATGGCCATAATAAATGAGCAATACATAGTAAACTGAGTAGACACAAGGTTGAATGTTGCAGTCAAACAAAACTTACAGCCAATTTAACCTGACATTTGCTGATTTGCATGATCATTATTACACTGTTGGGTAATTAGGTATAAATGGTAGGGAGTTTCCCAAAAGGACTGCAATTAGTACTACCTTTATAAAATAAAATATTTCTATAATCAGCTCTGGGTCAGGAGGCTTTATGGAAAATAAGTAAGAATAAATAAGAATACCTAAATAAGAATAAATAACAACTATTCTTTAGATATTGAATCCTTACTGTTGTATCTAGATTTCTAAAATCAGTTTGGTTGAATGTGAATAGGAAAAGAGCTGGTTTCAAGAGCGATATATAAGGAATGATAAGAAATTTTCTTTGGGGACCCCATGGAATGCTGCTGGATCCAAAGGGCAAATACACTCAGAGAGTAGGTCTCTTCCTCTCCAAAAGTTTTAGACATGATGTTAGCTTTCCTGTTTGTTTTGTCTGACAGATATAAACACACAGTGATACTACAAGGTGTACAGAGCAGACACTGGGATCCTACAGAGGCCAAATTTGCTGGGTTTGATCCATTACATAGTGACTTGAACTGAGCATTTACAAGCCAACTCCCCTTAAACAAGAATTTGGCTTCAGAGCCAGAGAAATACGATACAATTTCCACAGCCAAAAGGTTGGTATGGGATAATGAAGACAAGTCTGAGAGTAGATTAAGGCTTGCCAGAGCAAGTTAGGAACAAATGAGGAAGGCAATGTATGACTTCCTATCTTGTCGAAAACGTTGCAGGTATGTGGTGCATATGTGCTGGGATGGTTAAAGGTATAAGACCAAAAGCCATGTGATAGTAGAAATACAGAAAATGGAATGAGATGAGAGAGTGTTATAGTAATAACAAATGATAGGCCTTGGAAATTATTAAATGTGAAAGGAAAGAGAGTGAAAAACTCTGCTAGGGTTCCAAAATGCCAAATATATGACAAAAATAATAGTGGTTTGTAAATAGAAAGAGAGAACACAAGAAGAAGAAAAAGATTTGAGGGAAGATGATAAGGAAATTCAGCTTGTCATGTTGTATTGGAAGTGATATCAGGGCATGCAGGACAAATTTCCATAAATTCTTGTGAGTAAATATGGGTTGGAGTTAAAGAAGAGGCTCACAAGTAGAGATGCAAATTTAAGGATTTTTTTGTATAGGAGCGATAATTGGAAGTTATGGAAGTAGATGAAAAGAGAAGAGGGCTAAGGATAAAAACTGAAAAAAAAAAAAAAAGGCAGTGAGGATGTGGTTGGAGAATCAGAAGAATCATGAAAATATATTGTAACAGACCCCAAAGGGTAAGACTCTTCAAGTGTTAACTGCTAACCACCCAACTTCAAGATGTAAATGTCTGAGATTTTTCTTGCTAAACACCAGAATCTCAAGCACTGTTGCACTTAATTGGTTAATACAACTTATTATGCAGATCAAATGGCTTATTTGTTTCCTCTGCAATTACTGTGTTAAATAAGAGTAGGAAACATCTCTGTATTTGACTAGCAAAGTGCTGATTTGCTTTTCCTTCAGTCAATATTAATTTTTTTGTTCCTCTTTGTATTTTCTATCATCCAGTTACATCTGTAGTAATCTGTAAAATATGGCTCAATGGGGAACAGTAATTGTACTATTATTTGATTCCCTTTCCTTTATGATTCTCTGGTGAGTCTTGTTGGGAAGAACCTAGCAACACTGTGCATATTACTAATATATTGCTTGTCTTGTGCCTTCCCTTGGTGTCTCTGAAATCATAGCTCAAATGTTAATAGAAATTTCTGTATTTTAATAGGATGCTCTTGTCTACAAACTCAATATCAACTCAATTATGTATTCTAAAAAGCTATTTACAGTTTTAAACTTAATGCAAATCAGGAAATTTAATTTAAAGCCTGCAAGTTACTTAATAGTAACAAGAATTTTGTAAATAGATGACTTTTTCATCTAATAGATATGAATTACCCATCATTTTAAGTTTATGCTAATTCTAGTAACAGTGTTATACCATGAAAATGAACTTGGAATTGATGAACATTATCATTGGAGGCATCAAGAAAATTGGTTGTTAACTTCTTACACAGTTGAAATGCCTTTTATTATTGCCATGGCTGTTTCACCTCCCCCCACCACCACCAAAATCAGCCATATTCCAGCAATGAACCATTTTAATGATATTATATAAAAATTCAACCAATGAAAAAGAAAGATTATTCCTAAATTTAGTTAATCAGTCTCCATCCTAGAAATATTAAGTAGAAAATGAAACTGAAAATCACAGAGGCACTTTTGTTTTTATTATAAGAATCTCTTTTCTAATTATAGATATAGATATACAGATAAATACAGACATATATAGATATATATGTATGTATATATATATACATATATATATACACATATATATATCTGAAAGGCTGAGAAAAAGAGAATATTTCTTTTTTTTTTTTTTTTAAAGATTTTATTTATTTATTCATGAGAGACAGAGAGAGAGAGAGAGACAGAGGCAGAGGGAGAAGCAGGCTCCCCGCAGAGCAGGGAGCCTGATGCGGGACTCGATCCCGGGACTCCAGGATCATGACCTGAGCCGAAGGCAGTCGCTTAACCAACTGAGCCACCCAGGCGCCCAAAAAGAGAATATTTCTAATGTTGAGATTTTATAGTAAATGTGG
The DNA here is from genome assembly GCF_054177405.1 of Leptonychotes weddellii. Taxonomy (NCBI): domain Eukaryota; kingdom Metazoa; phylum Chordata; class Mammalia; order Carnivora; family Phocidae; genus Leptonychotes; species Leptonychotes weddellii. The sequence continues at coordinate 119,720,352 of NC_138373.1, read as the reverse complement.
GAAAGTAATGTATTATTTTATTATTTTATTCAAAGCCCTGCGTATGTTTAAAGTGATTAATTTCTATTCCACTTCAGTTCTTTTCTCTGTATGACCCTTTCCCTTTTGTGTCTGTATGAACTCACATATGCCCAAATATGATATATTTGCTCAGTGACTTCATATTTGACAGACTGGCCAGAGAAATGTGTTGGGAAGATCACTGCCTTTTACAAGGATGAAGATCTTTATGTCTCAGGTAACTGGTTTGATTTGAATTTGAGTATGTCCAGGATTTTTATTATTGTGATATTTGCTACACTAAACTATTTGGTAAAATGAGAGGAGGAAAAAAATAGGCACAATAACTGAAAATGAAAAAAAAAAGGTTAAATAACTGTTAGAAACACTTAGCTATTTATAGAACTAGATTGGAGTGAGAATCCTACTTCTGAAATATATCCAGAGACTATGTGTTTCCCTTCTTCCCTTCTTGGTATCTCTTTCTCTCTTTCTCTGTCTGTCTCTCTCTGTTCAGTAGGACTGGATGAAAGAATTGCATCCTTGTCTCCCCCAAATAAGAAACAACAAGGAAAACTTACACTAAATATTTTTAGAATGATGACTTCTTAGCCAAATTTTGATATATTAGGTAGTAGAGGGCTTCTTTGCTCAATTATTAACTCATTAAAAAAATAATAAAAACATGGAGTTGGTGTCAAAGAATTAAAAGTCCTTTTTACTAAATATGCTATAGAAAATTAATATATTTGTACAATTATTAAGGAGAACTTCTATTTTGATGACAAAGTTGGAGACAAGTAGACAGAAGAAATCTGTAATTTTGCAAAAATATACTTATATGAAAGAATATGCAAATAGAACTGTCTTATGTAGTGAGCTTCCAAGTGTAGCATAATTTGCTTACTCTCCTATGAAACTCCAGTGTAATGAAGCAGGATAATGCCAAGGAGCACTGGGGAGGAGGTTTCCAGTCAGGTCTACTTTGACCTGGGAAATCTGCATGTTCGCCACTCTTAAGAGGATACCATAGGAAAATAGAGAGCACACGCTGATGCCAGAAGTTTGTTCAGATCCTGATACATAGGAGATAAGCTCTAAGCCAGAAAGATCAAGACTACCTATTCAGTTCTCTGATCTGCCATGGACACAAGTTTAGAAGGTAATCTATACTCTGTGAAAGGATAGCGAGTGTCTACTTAAAAACTGTTTATCAAATTCTCAGTGGTGTGTGTGTATGTGTGTGTCACTATTTACAAGTTACTCCTAAAGAAATTTCTAAAACGATCAACAGTACGTAATGCTAAGACAGCTTTGAGGGAACTTTTTAAACCATATTTTTTTAGTACTATTCTGGATGGTTAACAAAAATCATAAAACCTTAGTTTCATAAAAGACCTTAGAATTGACTGCTTTCATTTTACAGTGTTGAGGAGCAAGGATTCTTATACCCTTCGAGTGTCCTTCTAGCTGGACTAAGACTCAAATTGACATGAGACAGATTAACAGGAGAAAATAAAATTTAATGGTGTACATACAAGAAATCCACATGACCATGAGAATTCCAAAGACAGTGAGACAAAATGAGGTGTATATGTCATCCTGAACTAAGAAGAAGGAACTATGGGTCTAGGCCTTCAGAGGAAAGGAATGTACTTCACAGGGCAATAAGAAGACCAGATGTTTGGTAATTAGAAGTTTGCCCTACCACACAAATGGGTCACTCAGATAAAATTTATCTCTGCTAAAAGACCCCCAATTTAGATTCTTCTATATAGTTAAGGGAGGGGCAAAACTTTCTCTGGAGCCCACATGGCCTCAGTTGCCTTCAGCTCAGAATAATCTTCATGACGAAGTGGCTCATCTTGGGGTGGCCTGCCTTCAGCCAAATGAGAGAAAGCCAAAAATAAATTAAATGAAATGAAAGCCAAATGAAAAGTAAATTGAAGCCAAGTGAAAGAAAGGCATTCCCTCACTATAGTATACCTGGGGGCTTTAGAATGACCACAGTTTCACGCTCCCGTTACACTTTTAGTTTGGGTTTAAAATAATGACCTTGATGGTGGAAGACTAAAACATTAATAAAGCACACACAAATTAATGAGTAAGCCACTGAAGGCAACTAATGCCATTTGAAATAAATAGTTTACTAAAATCAGCTCTTTAACAAATATCTAGGGGCAGATGGGGACTTTACTTTTGTTAATAGCATATGCCTCTTTATAGGTTACACTCAAGATAGTTTTGTTACCCACCATAAAATTCCATACAAATGCCTGGAAATAACAGATGGTTTTTTAAACAAACATATTTCCCACTGTATCATCAGCATAAAGTTAGATACAGATTGCTTATTTTTGCTCTGACGCAGCTTCAGTGAACTCATCATTAGCACATCTTTGTTAAAATCAGTTTTAATAATAACTCAACTGTATCTTCAGAGTGTAATGTCAGAGGTAAAAATGTTGTGGCTAAAAAAAAAGCATTAATAAGCCAATTATTTTTCTTCATTTTGTCAAATTTTAAATATAAATCCTGTTTTGACTAATGCAGCAATTAAATTTGTTCAAATTGTAATCCAGATACAAAGGTACATTAGCATAAATGTGCTTCTCTTTGCTCACCCTAACAAAGAAAAGTACTATCTAAATGTTAAAGAGTGAAATGTAACTCAAAATTCCTTGGAGACTATCCTGTTCTGCTGACTGGGAAGTCTCTAGCTCTTCAGTTATTTGGGAGTTCAACAGTGTACTCTCTAGCTGAACCTATAACACTTAAACCGTAAATCCCACTTTTTTATATCATGTTTTCCCTGTGATAACTATCACTAAACTATGGATCTTTTCTTTTTTTAAATATTTATTTATTTATTTTAGCAGGAAAGAGCACACAGGGTGGGGGTGAGGGGCAGAGGAAGAGGGAGAGTCTCAAGCAGGCTCGCTGCTGAGCGCAGAGCCCCAAGCAGGGCTCAGTCTCACAACCCTGAGATCAGGGTCTGAGCCAAACAAAGAATCAGAGGCTCAACTGACTGTGCCACCTAGGTGCCCCCCTTTTTTAATAAAAAGGCATTTTTAAATTAAAAAATAAACAGAAGTCTCAACATTTCTAATCTATGGAGGCAGTGTTAGGAAATATGGCACAGACAATGACTCCTGAGACATGAGTCAGCAATATGTATTTCCAAGGGATTCATTTTATTTTATTTTATTTTATTTTATTTTATTTTATTTTATATTTCAAGGGATTCATTTTAAACTCAGGACTATTAATTGGGTAGAGTAAATGGAAACCAAACTTTCACATCATTTGCCTTGAGAGTACATGGGGAATCAATGTTTTGGGGTAATGTAGACTTATGAAAAAGTAGTATATAAACTTACTAAATATTAGTTTAAATGATTTTACATTGCATAATATGAAATATAAGCATATAAAATATTAACATATTTGTAAGCATGGACAAAAAAGCATAATAATGTACTTACAGATTTTGTAAAACCCAAAGAATGCTTAACAAATATATAAATTATATAAACTATTCATAATTTTAATTAATTAAATGTATATATATCTTGAGAACTTACTATATTCAAAGTCCTATGCTATGACAAAGTATATAGCAATGGGTGGAAGAGAAAAGATTCTTGCTTTTATAGATTTTAGAGTTTTTAACAACATTTAGCTGTTGCAAGAAATTTATGCTCTAAACTAATGACAAAATTAATATAATTTGAATGATTTGATATACCTTATGTTTTGATGTCTAAGAGAATACTATATTCCTTTAGAAAGAAACAAGAATTTTTTTTTTACTTCTGGTAAAATAAAATTTAGTGTCTTTTTTTTTTAAGTTTTTATTTATTTATTTGACAGAGAGAGACACAGCGAGAGAGGGAACACAAGCAGGGGGAAGTGGGAGAGGGAGAAGCAGGCTTCCCGCTGAACAGGGAGCCCGATGTGGGGATCGATTCCAGGACCCCGGGATCATGACCTGAGCCGAAGGCAGATGCTTAATGACTGAGCCACCCAGGTGCCCCTAAAATTTAGAGTCTTAACCATTTTAAGAATTAATTCAGGGGTATTAAGTACATCTGTATCATTGTATCCTTCACCACCATCTGTCTCCAGAAATCTTTTTATCTTCAAAATTAAAATTCTATACCTATTCCTCCTACCCCAGGCCCTGGCAACCACCATTCTATTTTGCGTTATTTTAACTACTCTAGATATATCAAATAAGTGGAATTATACATTATTTTCATTTTGTGACAGGCTTATTTAACTTAGCATAATGTTCTCAAATTTCATCCACATTATAGTATGTCAGCATTTTCTTCCTTTTTAAGACAATAATATTCCATTGTATGCATATGCTACATTGTGGCTTATTCATTTACCTGTAGATGGACACCTGGGTTGATTCCACATTTTAGCTACTGAGATAATGTTCCTGTGAACATAAGTATACATATCTTATACATAAGTATACATATCTCTTCAAGACCCTACTTTTAATTCTTCTGGCTATATAGCCAGAAGTAGAATTGCTGAACCATATAGTAATTCTATTTTTATTTTTTTGAGCAATTTCCATACTACTTTCCATTTTTCCACAGCAGATTTAACATTTTACAGTCCCACCAACTGTACACAAGGGTTCCAGTTTTTCCACATCCTCAGCAACATTTGTTCTTTTCTTTGTTTTTATATAGAAGTCATCCTGATGGTTATGAAGTGATATTTCATTGTGGTTTTGATTTGCATTTCCCTAATTATTAATGACATTGAGAATTTTTTCATGTGTTTTTTAGATAGTCATATATTTTCTTTGAAGAACTGTCTATTCAAGTCTTTTTGAATCAGGTTGGTTGATTTTTTGTTCAGTGTTTTTAGTTATCTGTATATCCTAGATATTAATCTTTTTTTAGATATATGAATTTCAAATAAATTCTCCCATTCTGTAGGTTGCCTTTTAGCTCAGTTGATAATATGCTTTGAGGCACAAAAGTTTCTAACTTTTATGAGGTCTATTTGTCTAGTTTTGTTTTTTTTGCCTATGTTTTTGGTAGCATATCCAAGAAATCATTACCAAATGCAATGTTGTGAGAATTTTGCTTTTTGTTTTATTCAAGGAGTTTCAGTTTTTAGCTCTTACATTCAAGTCTTTGATCCATTTTGAATTGATTTTTATATGGCATTAGGCAAGAATCTAACTTCATTCATTTACATGTGGAAATCTAGTTTTCCAAACACCATTTATTGAAAAAACTGTCTATTCCCCATTGAATGGTTTTGGAATCCTTGTCAAAAATCATTTGACCATATATGGTAGGGTTTCTTTCTGGGCTCTCTATTCTATTTCATTGGTCTATATGTCTGCCTATATCCCAGTACCACAAAATTTTGATTTCTGTAGTTTTGTGGTACATTTTGAAATCAAGAAGTGTGAGTTGTCCAACTTTCTTTTTTCAAGACTGTTAGGGCTATGTGGAGTTCTGTTTCACTCCATTTGAATTTTAAGATGAATTTTTTTTTTATTTCTGCAAAAAATATCATTGAGATAAAAATGGGGATTGCAATAAATCTGTAGGTAGCCTTGGGTAGTTTTTACATCTTAATAGTAAGTCTTTTAGTCCATGAAGATGGACTATCTTTTCATAATTTATGTTTTTAATTCTTTAAGCAATGTTTTATAATTTTCATTGTACAAGTATTTCACCTACTTGGTTAAGATAATTTCTAAGTATTTTATTCTTTTTGATACTCTGTAAATGGAATTGTTTCCTTAATTTCTTTTTCAGATTGGTCTTTATTAATATATAGAAATGCAACTGATTTTTCTGTGTTGACTTTGTATCCTATTTTTCTATATTTATTAGCTCTAACTGTGTGTGTGTGTGTGTGTGTGTGTAATCTTTAGGCTTTTCTACATATAAGATGATATAATCTGCAAACAGAGATAATAATCTTATGTTTCGAATATTATGTTTCCAATTTGGACATCTTTTATTTCTTTGTCTTGCCTAATCTCTCTGGCTAGGACTTCCAGTATTATGTTAAATACAGTGGTGAAGAGGACATCCTTACCACATTCCTGATCTTAAAGGAAAAGTTTTCAGTCTATCATTGAATATGGTGTTCACTGTGAATTTTCAGATATGGATTTTATTATGTTGAGGAAGTTTCCCTCTGTTTCTAGTTTATTGTGTTTTTATCATGAAAGGATACTGAATTTTGTCAAATGGTTTCTCTGCATCAGTTGAGATGATCGTGAGTTCCCCCCTCTTCATTTTGTAAATGTGGTATATCACATTGATTGGTTTTTCATATGTTGAACCATCTTTACATTTCAGAAAATAATTCCATTTGATCATGGTGCATAATTCTTTTAACATGTTGAATTCTATTTGCTGGTATTTTTAAAGGTATTTTTGCATCAGTGTTCAAAGGGATATTGGTTTGTAGTTTTTTTTTTTTTCTTGTAGTGTCTTTATCTAGCTTTGGTATCAGGTAATGCTGGCCTCATAGGTTCATTTAGAAAATATTCCCAATTCTTCATTTTTTTTGGAAAAGTTGGTGAAACATTGGTGATAGCTCTTTAAATATTTGGTGGAATTTATGGGTGAAGCCATCAGGCTCTGGGCTTTTTGTTGTTGTTGGGAGATTTTTGATTACCAATTTAATCTCCTTACTGGGTATGTCCATTCAGATTTTCAGTTTCTTTGTAATTTAGTCTTGATAGATTTAGTGTTTCTGGGAATGTTTCCATTTCATCTAGATTATTCAATTTGCTGGTGTACAGTTGTTCATATAGTCTCTTATACTCCTATTTATTTTTGTAGAATCAGTACTAATGTTCCCCACTTTCATATCTGATTTTAGCTATTTAGGTCTTTTTTTCTTAATCTAACCAAAATTTTATCAATTTTGTTGATCTGTTTGGCAAACCAACTTTGATTTCATGATTTTCTCTATTATTTTTCTATTCTCTCTTTTTTAAATTTAATCTTACCCTAATCATTATTTCCCTCCTTCTGCTGGCTTTGTGTTTAATTTTTTCTAGTTCCTTATGTTCTAAAGATAAGTTGTTGATTTGAGATCTTTCTTCTTTTTTATTTTTTTTTTTAAAGATTTTATTTATTTATTTGACAGAGAGAGACACAGTGAGAGCAGGAACACAAGCAGGGGGAGTGGGAGAAGGAGAAGCAGGCTTTCCACTGAGCAGGAAGCCCGATGCGGGGCTCGACCCCAGGACCCTGGGATCATGACCCGAGCCGAAGGCAGACGCTTAACGACTGAGCCACCCAGGCGCCCCAAGATCTTACTTCTTTTTTAATGCATTTATAGCTATAAACCTCCCTCTTAGAATAGTTTTTGCTGTGTCCTATAAAATTTTGTTATGTTATGTTTTCATTCTCATTCGTTTCTAAGTATTTTCTGATTTCCATTGTGATTTATTTTTTGATCCATTGGTTATATGAGAGTTTATAGTTTAATTTCCACAAATATGTGAATTTTTCAGTTGCTTTTCTGGTTTCTTTTATTTCTAACTTTATTTCATTATGGTTGGAAAAGAAGTTTATATGATATCTCTTTTTAAATCTATTGCAACCTAATTTGTGACCTAATATATGGTCTATCCTGGAAAATGTCCCATGTGCATTTTAAAATAATGCACATTCTATTGTTATTGGGTAGAATATTATGTGTGTTTCTTAAGGACTAGTTGATTTATGGTGTTTTTCAAGTCATCTATTTCCTTACTTATCTTCTCTCTGATTGTTCTGTCCTTCATTGAGAATAGGGTATTGAAGCTTCCAAGTATTTTGTAGTAAATTCTATTTTTCACTTCAATTCTGTCAATATTTGCTTTATATATTTTGATGGTCTATTATTAGGTACATTGATGTTTATAACTGTTATATGTTCTTGCTGTGTTGAATCTTTTATTAATATACATCTTTGTCTCTTATAAAGTTTTGTTTTAATGTCAATTTTCTGATATCAGTATAGCCACCCCTCCTCTCTTTTGTTTACTTACTGGAAGTTGCAGTTGGTTAAGTGTCTGACTCTTGGTTTTGGCTCAGGTCATGATCTCAGGGTTGTGAGATTGAGTCCTGTGTCAGGCTGCATGCTCAGTGCAGAGTCCACTTGGGATCCCCTCTCTCCCTCTCCCACTGCCCTACCCCCTCTCTAAAATAAATAAATAAATCTTTAAAAAACCCAACTCTTCTCCTTTACAATTCTGTCCTCATCCCTTTCATTATTTTAGATGTCACAAAACTATATCTTTATACATTGGGTGAAAATATAAACTAATTTTTAATATATTAGTTTCTTAAATTGTGTAGAAAACAAAATGTGAAGTTACAAATCAATGTTTTAATAATGCTAGCTTTTAGACAAATATTTGTGTGATCTTAATGGAAAAAAAGTAGAGTAACAGGCTTCTGTTATAATTATACTAACTTTTATAATTGCCTGTATATGTACCTTTACTGACATCTTTATTTCTTCATACAGCTTTGAGTTGCTGTCTAGTTACCCTTTGTCTCAATCATCAGGACTCCCTTTAACATTTATTGCAGGGAGTGTCTAGGCAGTGACCAACTTCCTCATCTTTAGTTTATCCAAGGATGTCTTAATTTCTCCCTCACTTTTGAAGAATATTTTTGCCAGATATGGAATTCTTGGTTGATGCTTTTTTTTTCTCTTTGACCACTCTGAATATATCAACCCACTGCCTTATCACCTCCAAAGTTTTTGATGAGAAATCTGCTAGTAATCTTATTGAGGATCTCTTGTATATGAGGAGTCACTTGTCTCGCTGCTTTTAAGATTCTCTCTTTGTTTTTCAACAGTTTATAATGGGTCTTGATGTGGGTCTCTTTGAGTTCAACCTACTTGGTTATATAGTACTAATTGTATATGATTCGTTAATAATACATACATACACACACACACGTCTCAAAAGTATTAGAGTAGTTAGGCGACTTATCCAAATAAAAGAAGCTTGGAAGTAAGACAGAGACTTGAATCCAAATCTTTAACTTAATTCCTCCATGCTAGAACTGTAAAATCTTGAAATCCATTATCATATCCTGTTCCTCTTTTGTTCTGCCTGACTTTATTCATTCACTATATCAATAAATTTATACTCATTATTCAAGACCAAGCATTATCACCTCCACTGTCAAATCTTCCAGTCTTTCATTGTATTTCTTGCTCACAACTCTGTTAACATTTACCATGTCATGTTGATTTTTTTATGCATCTCTTAATCCTCACACTGTTTTAATATGGTAAACAGAATTGATATTCAAAATACTTAGAAACCAGTTCTATAATATAAATGATAATAAAAATAATACAATTAAAACTACTTTTTAAAAAGCAGCAAGTTTACCCTACTTATTAAGTTTCTGGCCTCAACACAATCCCTGAAACATGACAAGTTCTCAGTAAGATGTGAGGAAGAGAGGGTGGGATTAGAGCTGGGATGGGAAACATTTGCTTGGTAGTAAAGTAAGTTACAAAGCTTGAAATTACAAATAAGAGTACAGTGTTTAAGGACAGTGATGCCAGTCTGGATGGAATAAACAATTTAGGAAAACAACATATGGTCTCATGTAATATTTAATTCAACTAGCGGAATTGAGTAATATAGAAAGCTCTAGTGGGTGTCAAAAATTTGTAATTTATTATTTCAATCAGTTTAAATCACTATATTTAAAGTACTGCCAGAAGGAAGAACAGTATGTATCATGTGAAATCCAGACATTAATGTCCATGGGTAAAATTATGAGTAAATTGATTTCAACAAATCTTAGGTCAGTATATTTTAACAGTTACCACAAAATGGACTACCCTGACACTTAGTTCCTTGCTCACCTTTGGAAGTATTCAAGAAAATTTCAGACAACTCCTTATTTGAGCAGTTCCGTGAAGGGCTGGAGACTGAACCAGATATATCTTTAATGGCTCATCAGGAATTTCATTTTTTTCTAAAATAAAATATCCATAGATTAGGAAGTCATGATTCAAGGCCACAGGATTGCAGATTCCCTGGTTATTTTTATGTTTTCTTTAGACAATAGATAGCAAAAACTCTCCAGTATGGATTTGAGGTATTTATATAAACATGTTTGAAATAATCAGTAATCAGTACAAAACTATAGAGAAAGAAAGACTCATAATGACCCAGATCCTAGAGGTATTAAGTTTCTCACTTTTCTAAGTCTATGAAATATATTGAAGTTTTGCTCTTTACTGAATAGGAATTAAGCCATTTACTCAAATGCTCATGATATTAAGTTATATTTTTTAACAAAAGTTTACTTTGAAAAAATGGAATATCCTGGATATTTTAATTTACAATATTATTTTTAAATACATTTTTAGAAAAGAGGTTAACAAGCTACAGTCAGTGGTCCAAGTCCAATTTATTGCCTGTTTTTATAAGTAAAGTTTTATTGAAACATAGTTAACCTTGTTTATTTGCATGGTATCTCTGGCTAATTTTTCATTTCAGTAGAAAAGTTGAGTAGTTACAACAGAGGCTATGTGACCAGTGAAGCCCAAAATATTTACTATCTGTGTCTTTACAGGAAAGGTTTATGGCCCAGTTTTAGAGCAGTTGTTCACAAACACAGGTCAGAGATTCATGTCTTACGAACCACATCAGATTGACCTGGGAAATATAAAATGTTACAACTTCTATGAAGGGGAAGTTGACATAAAATAGTAATATTGCCAAATTACATACACACACACAGCCATATATTATTATATACTTAATAATAATATATTTAATATATATTTCTCTTATTTAGCAATCTCACTTCTCAGAGATATACTAGCCAAAGTTTAAAAAGGCTGTACAATTCACTGCAGCACTATTTGGATTAGCACAAGGCTAGAAACAATCAAATTCCCATTAAAAGAGTACTGGTTGGGTTAACCATGAACATCCACACAGTAGTATACTATGCAACAGTATTAAAGAATGAAAACTGTGTACTATGAAGGAGTGATACCAAGATATGTTGAGTAAAAAATTGTGGAGTAAAGTGTATACTGCTGTTTTTCTAACAATATGAGAGAAGTATAAATATACATTAACATATACAATATATTATACTAAATAGTAAACCAATGGAATAATGTACCATAAAAATAACAAAGTATTTATCTGTAGGGGAAAGAGGAAATAGAGTAGACAGAACAGAAGGTAAATTCCTTTGAATATATCTTGTTTTGTAGGTTTGATTTTGGAATCCTGTAAATATCTTATAAAAATGTTGTTTATATGGGTAAACAATCCCTGAAAATAAAACAAATTAAGCTAAATGTGTAGTTGGTGGCATAGCTTAGAAAAAAGGGACTGTGATAGACAGAATAATGGCCCTCCCCCACAGAACCTATGAATATGTTACCTTACATGGCAAAAGGGATTTTGTACATGTAGCCTTGGGATGCAAAGCTTGGGAAGTGGAATTTGTTCTGGATCATCTGGATGGGTTCAATATAATCACATGAGTCCTTAAAAGTGAGGAACAATTCCCAGCTTTTTCAGAGAATGATGTGAAGACTGAAAAAGTGTCAGGAAGATGGCTATATTATTGGCTTTGAAGATGGAAGGATACCAAGGTAGACAGCATCTAGAAGCTGCAAACAGCAAAGAAATAGATTATCTTCAAGGGTCTCCAGAAAGGAAAGCAGCCCTTGCCAGCACCTTGATTTTAGCCCAGTATTGAACATCTGACCTACAGAATTGTAAGATAATAACTTTGTCCTGTTTTGAGCCACTAAGTTTGTAATTTTTCATAGTAACAATAAAAAACTAGTGCAGAGACAATTCCATGTGTCTTTAAAAATAGTAGTTTGGCTATGTATTTAACAGGATATTCCCTAAGGACCAACAGACTGCAAACATTCTTAAACTATTTTCAGTGTTCATATTATGAATTCCTGTTTCTATTTTTATGCTAAGAAAAAAAGAAAGTGAGTAATTGTGTTGGTGTTGTTAAGAACCAAGATATTTAGCAAGAGGGAAAAGATATAAAGATCTAAGATTGGGGAGGTTAAGAAAAACCCCTACAGTCCTAAATTAGAATTGGAAGTGTTCTTATGAGCCCAGGAAATATTTTATCTTGAAAAAAATAATTTTGTCCTCTGAAAAGTCCTAAGAACAATGAGTGAGTTTCCCATTTCTGCTAGTACTATTTTCCCTTAAAACAAAACAGGACTTCTTGAAGAAATGGGCTGATTTGAGATCTTGAGCAGGAAATGCATAAGATGAGCTCTTTTCACACTAACAAACACTAAGTCATCAAAGACTATCAAATATATAGGGGTCAACTGAATAGGTTCTAATGATCAAAACTGGAAAAATTTGAACATCATTAAGAATAATAACTGCCATGGGGCACCTGAGTGGCTAAGTCAGTTAAGCATCTGACTCTTGGTTTCAGCTCAGGTCATGATCTCAGGGTTGTGAGATCGAGCCCTGTGTTGGGCTCCACACTTAGTGAGAAGTCTGCTTGAGATTCTCTCCTTTTCCCTCTGCCTCTCCCCCTACTCTCTCTATCTCTCAAGTAAATAAAAATCTCAAAAATAAAATAACTGCCATGGATTCAAACACATCAAATATCTACTGATTCGTAGTGATAATCAAAAAACAAACAAATGAACAGAAAACATAATTGGTCATCTTATAAACATGGTAGAGAACTAATTTGCAATTTTCAAAAGTAAATAAATGAAAATAATCTGGCATTTATTCTGCCTTTTCTTTCAAACTGTACCTCTGTGTAACCAAGTAGTAGGTGAGGCGGTTTGCATTTTAGAAATATTCTGGGGACTAAATAGAGGATTTTATTGGAGCATCACAATTTAATAATCCCTAATGAACCAACACATCTAGGCATTAATGAGAATCAATGGCAGCTTACATCACAAAAAGAGAGAAAAACAGATCCTTTATAATGGAAATATGCAATCACTCTTAAAATTCTTTAAAAAAAACCCAAGAATCAACAACAAAAATCTTAAACAGTGACCTAGAATATGATTAAGCCTCTAGGTCATATCCAATATAGAGGAATATAGGAGAGAGGGGCACATTTTATAAGATAACACGTGCATACAGTGAGTAAAATCTACATGGTATAAATTCTGCTGAGTAAAAAATTCTTTCCTCAATAAATAACTTACAAGAAAAAATAATAATAGAAAATAAGAGTTTGAAAGGGTTTAAAAATATTAAATATTTCCATCAGTTACAATGCATGTTACCTATTCAGATCCTGATTCAATCAACAAACTGAGGGGGGGAGATAGAGAGAAAATGAGAGAGAATATAAGAGAGAGAGAGGGAGAGAGGGAGGGAGGGAGAGAGAGAGAGAAAGAGAGAGAAGACAGACCAAAAGAAAAGCCAAAAAATTTTTTGTAAGTTTAACATTCACTAGATATTTGAGATCTTACTGAAAAATTTGTTTATTTTCAGTGTGATGAGGATACTATGGATATTTGGGGGGAGGTTAATTTTTGGAGAAACATATTCAAAGATTTATGGAAAAAATGAAGTAAAGTCTGTTATTTGCTTCAAAATAAACTTGGGATGAGATGGTGTCAGGTAGGAATGGGCTGATATTAGCTAGGAATTTGATGATGGGTTGGAGTATAAATAAATAAGATCAGTCATGCTGATTATGTTGAAATTGACTGATAGGTACATGGAGGTTCATAATACTATTATCTCTATTTTTGTGTATATGTTTAAGTCTTTTCATAATAAAAAATTAAAAGAAAAAGAAACAGAAAAGTAGAAAAATCACAGTGGGAAGATTTTAAGCCACTACTGAGATATTATTTTTAAAACTCTTTTTTTTTTTTAAAGATTTTATTTATTTATTTGAGAGAGAGAGAATGAGAGAGAGCATATGAGAGGGGTTAGGGTCAGAGGGAGAAGCAGACTCTCCGCCAAGCAGGGAGCCCGATGCGGGACTCGATCCAGGGACTCCAGGATCATGACCTGAGCCGAAGGCAGTCGCTTACCCAACTGAGCCACCCAGGCGCCCTATTTTTAAAACTCTTCTAACAATGCCTTTTCTTACAGTCAGCCAGATATGAAAAAAAAATTCAGAAACTTATTATTTAGAAAAAAAAGTTTTAAAAAGCTCTGCTTTCTTAGTTCCAATCAACATAGTCACCAGTTTTATCTTCAATTATAAAATTGCTATGTAATACCTAATAAAATAATTTTGATCTATAATTGTCTCACTCTACATTCCACTGCTCATGTGCAGCACATTCTCTTTGCACAGTAAACCTCCAACATTCCCTTTTTTTTAGTTATGAGTTATTCAGAGGAAGAATTAAATATAGATAATTTAAGAGGTCTTTCAATATAGATAATTTAAGAGGTCTTTCACGGGAAATTATCAGCCCAAGCTAGCCTGCTTGCTTGGGAAACCCCAGGATGTATTCTTAGAACTGCCCCAGAGTCTCTAAGTTACAATTGCAAAACAAAGAGACTAAAAAGTGTTGCTTTCCTTTTTATTCAAGACTGTTACTAATGGTGGGATTTTCTTTCCTTAGAAATAGAAAATCTATGAGAATTTTTTTTTCCTCCAGCACTCATAGAAAATATGATAATATGGTTTTTTTCAGCCATGAGGGAAATTGGGTCCTCTCTCCTCTTTGATTAGATAGTTTTCTGAAACAAACCAAATAATCCTGCTATTCCATGAGATGGTAAAATAAGAGCCTCCCCACAGTCCAGGAGCTGCCATCAAAAGCTGAAAATAGATAATGTGGATTGTGAAGTCTGTTTATATTCTAACTAAATCAATTAAGCTCTCTCTTTCCACTAAAAAGAGGGGAATTTATGTCTTAACATTCTGATAAGCGAATAATACTAGAATAGAAATGAACATTTCTAGCAAGAAAAAACAAATTCTTTATTTTTTATTGCAGTATAGTTGACATACAATATTATATTAGTTTCAGGTGTGCAACATAGTGATTCAACAATTCTATACACTACACAACGTTCACCACAGTAAGAGTACTTATCGTTTGTTACCATATGACATTATTACAATATCATTGACTATATTCCCTATGCTGTACGTTACATCCCCATGACTTATTTATTTTACAACTGGAAGTTTGTACCTCTTAATGCCCTTCACCTTTTTCACCAATCCAAACAATCCCTCCTTTCTCTTCTGGCAACTACCAGTTTGTTTGTATTTAGGAGTCTGTTTCTATTTTTTCAGTGTTTCTTTGTTCATTTGTTCTGTTTTTAGATTCCACATATAAGTGAAATCATATGGTATTTGTCTTTCTCTATCTGACTTATTTGATGCAAATGGCAAGATCTTGTTTTCTACAGCTGAATAATATTCCATTGTGTATATGTATATCACATCTTTATCCATTCATCTATTGATGAACATTTGGGTGGCTTCCATAGCTTGGCTATTATAAATAATGCTGCAGTAAACATAGGGGTGCATATGTATTTTCAGATTAGTGGGGTTTTTGTTTTCTTTGGGTAAATATCCACCAATTCAATTACTAAGTCGTATGGTATTTCTATTTTAAATTTTTTGAGGAACCTCCATACTGTTTTCCATAGTGGCTGCACCAATGTACATTGCCACAGTGCATGAGGGTCCCGTTGTCTCCACATGCTCACCAACACTCGTTATTTCTTGTCTTTTTGACACTAGCCATTTTGACAGGTGTAAGATGATATGTCATTTTGGTTTTGATTTGCATTTCTCTGATGATTAGTGATGTGGAACATCTTTTCATGTGTCTGTACATATATCGTATGTCTTTGGGAAAATGTCTATTTAGGCCCTCTGCCTATTTTTAAATTGGATTATTTGTTTTTGTGTGAGTTTTTGAGTTGCATGAGTTCTCTATTTTGGATATTAACCTTTTATTGGATATATCATTTATAAGCATCTTCTCATATTCAGTAGGTTGCCTTTTTGTTTCATTGGTGTCCTTTGCTATGCAAAAGCTTTTTATTTTGGTGTAGTGCCCAGTAGTTTACTTTTGCTTTTGTTTTTCTTGCCTGAGGAGGAATATTCAGAAAAATTTGCTAAGGCCAATTTCCAAGAGGTTATTGCCTGTTGTCTTTTAGCAGTTTTATCATTTCAGGTATCACATTTAGATATTTAATCCACTGTGCATTTATTTTTGTGTTGTCTAGGAAAGTGGTCCAATTTCATTCTTTTGCATGTAGCTGTTCAGTGTTCCCAGACCATCTATTGAAGAGATTTGTATATTCTTGTCTCCTTTGTTGTAGATTAATTGACCATAGAAACGTGGGTTTATTTCTGGGCTCTCTGTCCTGTTCTATTGATCTGTATGTCTAATTTTGTGCCAGTACCATACTGTTTTCGTTACTATAGTTTTTAGTATTGATCTGGGATTGTGACATCTCTAGTTTTGTTCTTGTTTCTCAAGATTGCTTTGGTTACTCAGGGTCTTTTGGTTCCATACAAATTTTAGGAGTATTTGTTCTAGTTCTGTAAAAAATTACGTTGGTATTTTGATAAAATTGCATTGAATCTTTAGATTGCTTTGGGTAGTATGAACATTTTAACAATGTTAACCCTTTCAATCCATGAGCATTGTATACCTTTCCATTTGTTTGTGTTACTTTCAATTTTTTTCATCAATGTTTTATAGTTTTCAGAGTACAAGGCTTTTACCTCCTTGATTAAATTTATTCCTAGACATTTTATTTCTTTGGTGCTATTGTAAATGTGTTTTTCTTTTAATCTCTCTTTCTGCTATTTTGTTATTAGTGTATAGAAATGCAAAATATTCTGAAATTAATATATTAATTTTGTATCCTGCAACTTTGCTGAGTTCATTTATTAGTTCTTTTTTTTTAGATTTTTTTTTTGTTTTATTTATTTGAGAGAGAGAGAGTGGGAGAGAGAAAGAACATGAGAAGGGGAAGGGTCAGATGGAGAAGCAGGCTCCCCGCCGAGCAGGGCGCCTGATGTGGGACTCAATCCCAGGACTCTGGATCATGACCTGAGCTGAAGGCAGTCACTTAACCAACTGAGCCACCCAGGAGGCCCTATTTATCTTAGTTCTAATAAATTATAATTTGGGGGTGGAATGTTTGGGGTTTTCTGCATATAGTGTTATCTGCAAATAGTGACAGTTTTACTTCTTCCTTACCAATTTGAATGCCTTTTCTTTTTCTTTTCTGATTGCTGTGGCTAGGACTTCCAGTACTACATTTAATAAAAGTGGTAAGAATGAACACCCTTGTCTTGTTCCTGACCTAAGAGGAAAAACTTTTAGCTTTTCATCATTGATTATGGATATTAGCTGTGGGTTTGTTATATATGGCCTTTATTATGTTGAGATGTGTTCTTTCTAAACCCACTTTTGAGATTTTTTTATCATGAATAGATGTTCAATTTTGTCACACGATTTTTCTGCATCTACTGAGATGATCATATGAATTTTAGCTTTCATTTTGTTAATATGGTATATCATTTTAATTGATTTGCAGATATTGAACCATCATTGCATCCCTGAAATAAATCCCACTTGACTGTGGTGAATGATCATTCCAATCTATTGTTGAATTCAGTTTGCTAATATTTTGTTGAGGATTTTGGTATCTATGTTCATCAGAGAAATTGACCTATAGTTTTCTTTTTTTGTAGTGTCTTTAGCTGATTTGGGTATCAGTGTAATGCTGGTCTTGTAGAATGAATTTGAAAATCTTCTTTCATCTTCTGTTTTTTGGGATAGTTTGAGAAGAATAGGTATTAACTCTCCTTTTAAATGTGTGGTAGAATTCACCTGTGAAGCCATCTGATCCTGGACTTTTGTTTGTTGGGAGGTTTTTGATTATTGATTCAGTTTTATTGTTAGTAATTAGTCTGTTAAAATTTTCTATTTCTTCCTGATTTAATTTTGGAAGGTTGTATGTTTCTATAAATTTATCCATTTCTTCTAAGTTGTAAAATTTGTTGGCATATAATTTTTTGTACTAGTGTCTTATAATCCTTTTATCTCTATAGCATTGGTTGTTACTTCTCTTTCATTTCTGATATTATTTATTTGAGTCCTTTTTTTTTTCTTGGTGAGTCTGGCTAGTTTTGTCAATTTTGTTTATCTTTTCAAAGACCAAGCTCTTGATTTTATTGCTTTTTCTTCTCTTATTTTTTTAGTCTCTATTTCATTTATTTCTACTCTGGTCTTTTTTATCTCCTTCTTTTACAAACTCTGGACTTTGTTTTTCTTTTTCTAGTTCCTTTAGGTATAAGGTTAAATTGTTTATTTGCAATTTTTTATTTGTTTGTTTCTTGAGGTAGACCTGCATTGGTATAAACTTCCCTCTTAGAACTCCTTTTCCTACATCCCAAAGATTTTGAACCATTGTGTTTCCATTTTTATTTGTTTCCAGGTATTTTTTAAAATTTGATTTCTTTGTTGGCCCACTGGTTATTTAGTAGCACATTGGTTAGCCTCCACATGTTTGTGTTTTTTTCCAGATTTTTCTTGCAATTTATTTCTAGTTTCATACTGCTGTAGTTAGAAAAGATGCTTGATATGATTTCAATCTTCTTATATTTATTGAAATTTGTTTTGTGGCTTAACATGTAATCTAAAAATCTAACTCTTAACAAAATACATAAATTAATTTACATTTATGAGGAAATTTGCAAAATCCAAGTTAAAAAAAAGGGGGGAGGAGAGAAATAAAGTATGTCTTACTATAGAGAAATTTTCAAATTATTATTCTTAATGTATATTCACCCATATCCAGAGAAGATTGAAAAAGAATCCTTAACATAAACCAGAACTGAGAAATAGACCATTGAAAGTAAAGTAAAAGCTCTGCTTATGATTTTCAAGGGAACATCCTTTAAGATTCTTTGCATTGATTAATATCCCATAATAACATTCTAATGGCAAAATGAGGGATAAAACACCCAGTAGCTGATGCATTAAAATGAGAGGTTGAATCCCTTCTTTCTTCTCTCTTCAGTCAAGGGTTCTTGGTGGAAAACAACAGCCAGAGACTCTATAAAACTTGAAGAGAAAGAACAATTTACTGAAAGCCTGTCAGGCAAATAAAGATAAAAATTAATAAAAGGGCTTTTTAAAAAGAAAAGCAAAGAAAAGAAAGGGCATCTGGGTGGCTCAGTCAGTTAAGTGTCTGCCTTTGGCTCAGGTCATGATCCCAGGCTCCTGGGATCAAGCCCCACATCAGGCTCCCTGCTTAGTGGGGAGCCTGCTTCTCCCTCTCCCTTTGCCTGCCACTCTTCCTGCTGTGCTCCCTCTCTCTGTCGAATAAATAAATAAAATATTAAAAAAAGAATTAATGGAAAGGCTCACAGAAAACATAATACAGAATTTGGGGGGAGTTTTTTTCTAGTTATAAGGAAATGAGGTCATGTTGCCTCTTTGATATTAGTTCAGTTAAAAACCAAGTAATCCTGCAGTTCCATGCAATTATAAAATAAGAACCTTCCTAGGGTCTAGGAGCTGTCAGAAAAAGCTGAAATACGTTCAAACCCAGGTAGGAACCAAGAAGCAATGGACAAGAGTAATCCCACTATTTTCTTACAATGGGAACGGATGAATGAGGGTTGCCATTCTGAACATGTTATCCTTGGATTCTTGGCACCACTGTCTATAGAGCTAGGATTCCTCTGGTATCATTGAGAGTTATGTCTTAGCTATCTCTATATTTTCTGTGATTTTACATGGGAAAATCTGATTGGTTTAATAAATCATGATGCCTTGGGCGCCTGGGTGGCTCAGTTGGTTAAGCGACTGCCTTCGGCTCAGGTCATGATCCTGGAGTCCCGGGATCGAGTCCCACATCGGGCTCCCTGCTCAGCAGGGGGTCTGCTTCTCCCTCTGCCCTCTTCCCTCTCGTGCTCTCTGTCTCTCATTCTCTCTCTCTCAAATAAATAAATAAAATCTTTTAAAAAAAAATCATGATGCCTTATGGTTTAATAGTAGAAGGTGGATCACTGCCTCTTTCCTGGATTCACAGAATGCCCCCCAAAACAAACAAAAGAGCAAACAAACAAAAACCAGAAATTAGTTCAGATGCTGATTGCTACCCTTGCTACATGATGCATCCAGTAACTAATTATATGCCTGGTCACAGACATGAAGCCTCACTCCCATAACCCCACTCCCATAGCACTTTACATACCAAATGTTTTACTTAACAATCTGTCTTTCAAAAGGAACTGAGTGACAGAATAACTTACTGAGGGTCAGAAAACTTACTGGTTATGAAGAAAAGCTTTATAGTCAGACCAGCTATGATTTTCTATTATAGCTTTTCCATTACAAAATGTGACACTTGGGCAAGTTATTTAACCTCTCAAAGACTTAGTTTTATTTTCTGTAAAATTTGGATGGAAACAGCATTTATTCCAATGAGTAGAATCATAATGAGCACATAGTTATTCTCAGCACACAATAAATATTTGGAAAAATGTAGATATTACTATTGTTATCAGTAGTAATAGTGCTATGAAATTAAAAAGAATAGAAATAAAAAGAAATTTTTAAGATTACTGCTGAGAGGGGCACCTGGCTGGCTCAGTAGAGCATGCAACTCTTGATCTCAGGATTGTAAGCTCAAGCCCCATGTTGGGTGGAGAGATTACTTAAAAATAAAAGTCTTAAAAAAAAAAAGATTATTGCTGAGAGCAAAAAAGGTCAGGTTTAATTTTATCAATGGTTCCTCTTTGCTAAGGCACTTCTCTGTTTCCTCAAATTTCTAATGGACTCCTATGCCTGAGTAGAACAATTGTAGGAGCCAAATGGTACCTTCAAAATGGGCAGGGTTTCCTATCCTCATAGTTGCTGACTAGTTCCTATCCTCATAGATGCTGACTAGATTATTTTGATAATCTTAAAACCAGGGATATAGTCACAAATTTTCCTTGCATCTGATGCCAATCACTGAGGAAAAGTATAAGTTGTAAAAATGTAAATGACCAAAGATCACCCTATATTCCACCCAATAGGAATGCTTCCTTCTTGCCCTTTCTCCTTTCAGTCAAATCAACTCTTCAATTTAGTATAAATATTTGTAACTCCTTTCATTACCAGTCCTTTATCCTGACTCAGAACAGAGCTGATGACTTCTCTATGTTATGTAACTAAAAATTTTAGATGTTAAAATTATCTTTTAAACCTTTGAATTCTGTAATCCTATCTGTGGAAAATAGCAGATACTCATTAAATATTGAACAATTAATTAATTAGATAATTAATTAATTCCATACAGTAGGCTTCAGGCTCTAGTCAAGATTTTTTTAAGTTTAATATTAAAATGAAATTATTGTATCTCACATTTGTAAAAATAAAAAATTCTATTGGAAATGAGAGTGAACATTGAATTTGTTCCCTTTCCTGCTTTAATACTGAAGAGACTACTGAAAACAAAAATCACCATTAATCATCTCATTGAATTTAATTGAAATAATGTAAATGAAACTGCTTTGTAAACTGTTATGGTATAATAAATAAGGTATTATTACTAGCCATCTGTTCTACCATATGATGTTATAGTTTTGATTATGCAAATAAAATTTTATGGTAGAAAAATTTTAAATAGTAGAATCTTGTAAAAAGAAAGTGTAAAATGTTTTATGTTTGGTTGGATAAGTGATTATCTATATTCATTTTAGATAGGCTTAGATAGATTCATTTAGCTCAATATAGATATCCATTTTATTCATTTAGTATTTTAAAAGTCAAAAAGCAAAAATGCACATCATATTAAGAAACTGTAACCCCATTAAAGATAAAGTAAGGCATTAAAATTTCTATTTCCTAAATAAGAAATTCACAGGCTATCATAGGTTAAAGTCCAGCCACAGGAAATACATTGATATATGTACAGATCAATCCATATTTCTTTTTTTTTTAAAGATTTTATTTATTTATTCATGAGAGACAGAGAGAGAAAGAGGCAGAGGCAGAGGGAGAAGCAGGCTCCCCATGGAGCAGGGAGCCCGATGCGGGACTCCATCCCAGGACCCGGGGATCATGACCTGAGCCGAAGGCAGACGCTTAACCGGCTGAGCCACCCAGGCATCCCTGGATCAACCCATATTTCATCAAAAAGATGAAATTAAATGACTGAAGTCTATGCATTTACTATTATTTGTACACATTCTTTCAAAGATCCTGATAGAAACTCCCCTCTTCCATTCTTTAAACCTAATCTCAAATAACTCTCTTGTGATCAACCTACATTTCATCCAAAGCATTACTAATAGAATACAAATGAGATTTACCTTCAATTTCCATAATAAGCACATCAATTTACATAAAATTTACATAATAACAATCATAACTAAATAGCACTATAGTAATTGTTACAAAAACAACCATCATAAATAGCATACATTGATGTAAGTTTGAGGGAGACAGGAGCTTTAAGCTATAGCCATATTTATTTTATTGTCTCATTTTACTGGAAATGTATTCATGCCACTAATCTCTTATAATATTTGTGTTTACCTTCAACACAGAGCTGTATGGATATATTACTTTTTTTTCTTTTTTTTTAGGATAATGCAATGTATTCTGATTATCTGAAAACCTGGAAAGAATTCACTAATTTTCCATTTGTGGCCAATACCTAGAGACAAAGTCTGAGTAAAGAAATTAAACAATCACCTTTTTTGTTAACGAACCATTATACTATTATTTATTTTTTCCTTTTCTTTTACTTCTTTCAATTCTTTTATTATTTTGATTAATTTTGCCTTTTATCTTTTCACCTCACTCTTTCTTCCAAAAATGTTCTTCCACTCTGACACTTTTATTCTTTTTTTTTTTTTCTCCTCCAGGATGATAAAATCATTGGATATGTCAATATGGGCATAATAAATAGATAGCTTGACATGTTGTGACAGGAATTTTTCCTTACACAGAGGATGTATTAATTAGGACTTTGTGTCAAAGAAAAACTGCACTGGGCAAAGTTAAATAGGAAAGGAAGACTATATTCAAGATAATTGCAATAGAAAAAAGACATTGAATTTAACTTTATTGAAAGAAAAAGCAGGAGACTTTTTAAACACTGGAATGAGCTAGGTAGAAAAGTATCAAAGGATATTCGGAGGAGATTGGTCAGTGTGATTAAGTCATCTGTGTTTGTTAATTGATGTTTACCAACATTAGGGTCCTACATCCTACACTCTCACAGAAACTGAGAGATAAGTGTGTCATCTTTCTTGATTATATTTCAAAGGGATGGCTCCCAGGTCCTTAAAAAAGACTTCGCTTGGTTGTAAAACCAGTAAAAGGCTAGGAACCTATTTTAAAGGGGGAATGCTCAAGCTGGGGAAAATTTTAATGCTATCTTGGTTCATTAGGTTTGGCTACAAATATAGAAAAGTCCAAAATAACTGTGGCTAAATAAAAGTATAGAAATTTGCATTCCAGAAAAAATGTCAATTTTGCCCTAAAAAGCCTTCAAAATTCAGATTTCTTCCTGATCACCATTCCCCTATTCCCAAAGGGTGCCCATTTTTCTTCATCCTCTAGCAGCATTCCCATTTATAGTCCAGTTAGCAAAATGGAGAAACAGAGCAATTATAAAAGCAAATAAATGCCTTATGTTTGCTGTCTTGAGGGAAGTTTCTGGAAGCTGCCATAGGACATGTGTTTTTACATTCTTTTGATCAGACAGTTCTGTCACAGTCCAACATTTTGGACATCTAAATAACCGTCCACACTTTTCTTTCCACATATACAACACACTCACTCTCTCCCCAAGGAATTCAATCCAATGTTCCATCCAATTATTGCATATAGTTCAAAGTTTAGGAATTCTGGGTTTTGTTAGATAGACATTTTGTTCTATCATGTCAAGATATTATAGCTGCTCATGGTACACTAACTTATAAATTAAAAGACAAGTTGCCTTTGCCTATCCTAGGATAAAATGGCAGAGTGAGAACAGGATAACATCACATTTTGGAAAGAAGATAAAGGGAAATAGCAATCAGATGGCCATTGAAATTATGAAAGCCTCCCTAAGTAGCAATTATGAAGCCTCTATTCTCTGATAGTTGAATAATATCTTTGCTTTTCCCAATCTGGTAACACCTGATTCTGATCTCTAGGAGGAAATATATTGTCTGTTGTCCTCCTTGACCACACTGATGACCATCATTGGAGTCTTTGTTGAGAGTTTCCATAGCCTTTCTATGAGCTTTCATAGCCTACTTCTTGTTGGTTCAATCTTCAGGATCTATGAGTTGCTTAGTTGAATAATCCTCAGACTCCGTTGATTTCTTTGACAATATAACTCCCTCCGAATCTTAGTAAGCTTATGCTTAATTTCATGTGTAAGTAACCACAGCCACAAATCTAATCTAGACATAGCCTTTAAGTTTAAACTTTGGTCCTTTCTACTGTCCTCTGTGTTTTGCTCATTCAACTGTTTCGATGTCATGATGGCTAAGTCAAAGCCATTCATAACAATGGTCCTTAGTGTGAAAATAACATATTTGATCTCATCTCTGTCAGTTGGCTATTGACCTTCATATGGCAAGGTACTTGACTTCTCTCTTGTTAAGACTTGCATTTGGAGGTACTTTCAAATTGGAAAGTCTCCAAGTCATCAAAATTTTTATCAACTTGGATTGCTTTCCACAGGCAGAGCATGCTATTCGTAGTACAACTGTGTCTCTTTTCATTTCTACTCGCATACTCATGTTCATTTCACTTTTTAAGAATTTTGAGAAAGTAACAAAAGTAGCCAAAACATACCAAATTTTAAATTTTTCCTATTAGCTCTCCAAACACAATAGTTTTATCAACTCATAACCTCCTAAGAAAATTCAGGAGATAGTATCACAAAAAGCATTGCAAAAAAAAAAAAAATGAAGTTGTTTTTCAAGTTTGCAGTATCTGAGTCATTGCCACATGAATAATTCAGTTAAACCAGTGAAAAAGGTTCAGATTTCACTAATCTAAGCATCTCATTGCTAGTACCAAATTCTTTATTCCTTAGCATTATTTTTAGCAACTAGTAACATAAAAACCTGAAGTAAAAGCATCTTTAAATAAGAGAGAAATTTATTTTTCACCTGTACAAATATCAGAAACTTTAGAGTTCAGCAGTATAATATTGGTTGAGGGACTCCAGATACCTCCGCTCACCTCTCTGTCATCTCTAATGTGCATTCTCCGAGGTAGCATGTGCATTCTAGAAAACAGAAGGGATAAAGAAGAGATTATGAATATTTTGTTCTAGATGTCTCTTAAGGAAATTCCTGGAAACTGCTACAGATTACATATGTTTGCATCCCATTTGGATAGAACTTAGTCATTTACCTTTAAGATGCTTCGGTGATAAGATCTTTTATTCTAGACACACATATGCCTGGTTAAACATGTTACCATTTTAGAAAAAAGGAAAGAAAAATATTGGGGGAAATGGGCGGTTTCTGACACAGGATGATGCAACCAGTGCTGCATTACAACTGCATCAACAATTTGGACATCTTGGGCAAATTCATTCATTCATTCATTCATTCAAAGAATTCTTATAAAATATAGTTTGTAAACAGCCATACCCACCAATCCTTGGAGCAATCCAGTGAGGTAAGTAAGCAGACTTGATAACATATATTTTTAGAGATGAGAAAAGAGAGGCATGACAGGTTTAAGTGACACCCTGAATGTCATAGTGCCATAGGTTTGTGAAGCCTATTGAGTCCCATCAGTTCTTCACACAGCAGCCAGAGTGAGTTTATAAAAATTCATTTGATTATGTGATTACCCTACTTAAATTACTTTGATATCCTTCTATTATCTTTGAGAGAAAGTCCAAATTCTTCTACATGGATTACAAGTCCTTTTCAAATTCTGGACTCTTCTCATTTATCCAGGAGTACATCCTACTGTGTGTTCTGTCCTTCACTTGATCCCAAATGTATGCTCATTGTACTGAAATCCTTAATATAAGAGAATCTGCTCTTACTTCCAAGACATCTTACAAGATGTTCACTCTGTAAGATATATTTTCCTTCTTCATATGGCGCTCACAATTCCTTTGTCTAGGCCTACTATTTTTTTCTCATTTTTTTTCTAAATTGAGCTATAACAAGTATACAATAAAGAGCATAAAGTTTACTAATCTTAAGTGTACAGTTTGCTAAATTTTTACACCTCTATATATCTGCATTATCACCAGCCAGATCAAGCTATAAAAGATTTCTCATACTCCAAAAACACTCATGCTCCTTCCTGGTCAATAACTACCACCCACAAGGAAATAATTTTATGACTTTCAGTCACCATCAAAGACTGATAGCTTTGTGGGGTGTCACTTGGCTAGGCTAAATTGCATTCCCTCAAATTCAGTTTTTAGTATGTTTCCAGATGAGGTAGCCTACAAGAGATATGCTTAAGTGACAGAGGACAGAAGGGATACAGCAGCCATTTTGTAGCATATGAACACCTTCTCTCAGTTACTCAATTAAATACTAATCTAAGTATTGCTGTGAAGGGATTTTGCAGATATAATTAAAGTCCCTAAGCAGTTGGCTTTATGTTATCCTGGGTCATTCTGACTCAATCAGGCATGAGGCCCTTTAAAAGAGAGTTTAGGCCTTCCCTGAAGAGAGAGAAACTTCTGCTTGTAGAAAATAGACAAGCTTCAGACCCTATGCTTGGGCTTCCAGCTTGTTCATGATATTCCCCATGACCTCATGACCGATAGACTTTGAACTTGCATAGCTAGCCCCTACAACAGCGTAAGCCAATTATATATAGATAGAGTCTCCTGTAGCTGAATTATATGTAACTGGTAAAACTTCTTTTGCCTGTCCTTGAATTTCATATAAGTAGGATCACACAGCATGTACTAAAGAAACAAGTGTTTCCAGACTCTGTTCCTAAGCATAATCTCTTTGAGATTCATCCATGTTGAGTATATCAGTAGCTGAGTTATATTCCACTGTAGAAATTTAACACAATAATACAATTTACTTATGTGTTTTCCTTTTGTTGGACATTTGTTTTTTTTCCAGTTTTTTAATATTATAAATAAAACTGCTATACATATTATTAAGCATTTTATTAAACATATGCACACTTATGTTCAAGGACCTAAACATATGTCTGCTTTCTTTTAATTTTTCTTATTGATTTGAAGGAGCAGTATTTATATTTCCAATAAGAGTCTTTTGTTGGATTTTTTTTTTTGAAGATGCTTTCTCCATCTACAGTTTGCTTTTTGTATTCCCTCAGTGGTGTCTTTAATGAATAAATGTATTTATTTTAGTGGAGTCCAATTTACTGATTATTTTCTTTTATAGTTGATGCCTTTTGTACCATGTTGAAGAAATCATTTCCTACCATAAAACAATAAGGATAATCCTCTCAGCTTTCTTCTAGAAGCTTTATTATTTTGCCTTTCACATTTAGGTTTATGATCTATCTCAATTTTTTTTGGTTAGGATGAGTGGCAAGAATCAAAGATCATTTTTTTTCTCATAGAGACACTCAATGAAACCAATACCATGTATGGAAAAGTGGCACCCTTATTGGAAATCAAATGACCACCTATCTGTAGGCTTGTATCTGAACTCTCTTTTCCTGTTCTATTTGTCTATTTTTCTGTCCTCATAACAATTCCACAGTATCTTATGTAATGTAGCTTTGCAACATGTTTTGAAATCTGATAGTAAGTAGTATCAAATACTAATCAATAATCATTTTTTAGAGTTTCTGAAACTCCAGTTTCAAGATCGTTTGAGCATATTACATAGCCATACATCCCAGTTTGTAATATTTTTAAAACAATAGAAAATATATTTTATTTCAAATAGAAATTATAAAAAAAAACACTTAAATCAAAAACTCTCTCCTGAATCTATAATCTTGATAATTTCCCTCAATACTTTTATAATTTAATTTAATCATCCATAAAATGTGGACATCAATAGTTCCTACCTTGTAATTTTGTTGCAAGGATTAATTGAGATAATGTATGTAAATCATTTCGAAAAGTGGCAAGTTTTCAGTATTCAACTAATATTAGCTATAATTATTACTATTTATAAGTTGTGGTAGTTTAAAGAATATACCAGTGCACTAATAAACCAATCAATTAAACCAAAGAGAGAAATAAAAAAAAAAACCTTGTGTGAATGGGAATTAAATAAGTTATATATATCAAGTCAGAAAGAAAGGTAGATTATTCAATAAATGGCATTAAGTCTAGAGCTGTCAACTTAGGGCAATTTTTAAAGTTAAACCATATTTTAAAAGATTTTATTTATTTGAGAGAGTGAGAATGCACAGAGCAAGAGAGAGAGAGAGAAAGAGAGTGCATGACCAGGGGGAGGGGCAGAGGAAGAGGGAGAAGCAGAGGAAGAGGGAGAAGAAGGCTCAATCCTAGGACTCTGGGATCATGACCTGAGCCGAAGGCAGACACTTAACTGACTGAGCCACCCAGGAGCCCCAAGTTAAACCACATCTTAAAACTTATAACAATAATAAATCCCAGATGACATAAATTCCTACATGTTTAAATATCAGAAAAGAAAATATAGGTAAGTAAGTTTATCCTTTGGGTTATAAGAGAAATTCTAAGATAAAAGCTAAAATACAAACATTAAATAAGCTATAAGTTACAAACATTAAATAAGCTATGCTCATACTAAAAAAATACAGAATCAAATAATGTATTATCAATTTGGATTATGGAAGGCCACATTTAAAAAGTAAAAAAAAAAAAAAAAAAACATAAAAGAAAATATTGACAGTTTGGAAGTCCTAATGAAGAGGTGAGAAAATTTGAGCTCTTATGCTCAGGTAGAGCAGCTTGACATTATTTAGTAAAAGTTAGAGTATGTGTGTCTTATTACATGTCAATTCCACTCACACTATACAGAGAGACCTATATAAGGATGAAGATGGGATGAATGTTATAAAATTAAGATATCTATCATGTAACCAGAAAACTTACCAGTAAAATAAATATGAAGGAGTTTATCTCATGCAACAAGAATAGGTTAGACAGTCCAGGGAAGTATTAAAATTTAGTGAAGCCATTAAGGAATCAGGCTTTTTTTTCACTTTTCTTCTCTATCATCCTTATTTAGCACATAGTTTTCTTCCTAGTGAACTTAAGGTTGCCTTGAGTCACTGACTGGATTTTAAGAAGTAAAACAGGAAAGAGAAAAAAGTGGCACTATAAAAGTTCT
Organism: Leptonychotes weddellii; assembly: GCF_054177405.1. Classification (NCBI taxonomy): domain Eukaryota; kingdom Metazoa; phylum Chordata; class Mammalia; order Carnivora; family Phocidae; genus Leptonychotes; species Leptonychotes weddellii. The sequence continues at coordinate 119,691,085 of NC_138373.1, read as the reverse complement.
CTTTATATTTCATTTCCATAATTGGCAACCCTCAGCTGCAAAGAAAGCTGAATATAGGTTTTGGTTTTGGAAAAAAAAAAAGGGTAAGAAAAACAACTTGTGGAATATTCCTCTTTTTCAGTTTTTAAATTTGTTTTGGAATAATTTTAGATTTACAGAGAAGTTACAAAGATAGCCCAAGAAGTTCCTTTAGGCCCTTCACAAAGCTTGGCACAGTGATAAAATCTTATATATCATGGTAGAAATTAATACTGGTGCAAAAAGAAACTAAAGAGTTTATTTGGATTTTTCTGGGGTTTCAATTATTGCCTTTTTTGTTGCAGTTATAGGATCCAATCCTGAATACTTCATTGCATCTAGTCATTGGTCTCTATAGTCTCTTCTGAGTTTGAATAGTTTCTTAGTGTTTTCTTTTGTCTTTATCTTTCATGATCTTAATAATTTGAATGAGTTCTGGTTAGATATTTTGTAGAATGTTCCTCCATTGGCATTTTTGTCATGGTGTTACTGGGGCTGTGGATTTGGGGAAAAATATCACGATGAATTATTCTCTTATCATATCATATTGGTGTACATGATATCAGTGTAACATCACTGTTAATATTAATCTTTATCTTTTGGTGAAGGTATTCTCTGCCAGGTTTCTACTGTAAGTTACTTTACCTTTTCAAACTCTATTCTTTGGAAGCAAGTCATTCAGTCCAACCTACATTCAAGTGGGGGGTGAGGGTGGCAGTTAAACTTTACTTCCTCCTCGAGGACATAGTATCTACATATATATAGAATTCCTCTGAAAAGAAAATTTGTCTGTTTCCCTTCACTTGTCTGTTTATTCAGTCATTTATTTTTCTTAGTATGGACATATTTGTATTTGTTATTACTTTAGGTTATAATCCAATACAGTGCTATTTATTTTCTCGCTCTAATTGTTCCTGCTTTGGCTGTTGGGAGCTCTTTCGGATTGCTTCTTATCTCTCTGACATTCCCCCAGTCTTTTATTTTTGAATACTTCCTCATTTTCTGGTATACAAGATGCCCCTAATTCAGCTTGCATTTTCCCTGCTTCAACCCTAAAATTAGACATTCCTCCAAAGGAACTCTGATTCCTTATACCGGAGAATGTTGTGTAGATGCCAATATCTGGGCTTTGGTGTGCTTATTGCTATTGAGGTGTCATTGCTTCTAGGCCCTTTCAGCAGACAGCTAGGAAATGTATGTATGTATATTAATGCAGGCATATGCACATATTTATGTTTACTTATGTATCTGTCTATTCATATATTAAAATAAACATGTTTATACTGATATTGTAGGATAGTCAGAATAATATCACTGTAAAAGAAATCAACAAGGACAAATTAAAAGCACAATGCTGAACAAAAAAAGCAGTATCACAGTAGAATACTTATATCTATATATAATATCATATATATGTAATATAATAATTTATAATATTTATGGTATAATTATATTTATAATTATAATTATAACATATGTGTAATTATACATATTATGTATGCCTGTATCTATATCTATAATTTCAAAATATGTCCACAAACTCTTTAATGCTCATCCCACAAAATGATGGAGTCTAATTCCCCTCCCCTTAGACATGGGCTGAATGTAGAAACTTGTTTCAAATGAATAGAATACTAGAATGTAGTGGAAATGATGCTATGGGACTTCTGAAGTAGGTTAGAAGAGCCACTGGAGCTTCTAGCAGGCTTTCTCTCTCTCTCAGAATGCTCACCTTTGAAACTGAACCATTATATTGTGAGGAAACCCAGACCTCATGGAGAGACTCTATGTATGTGTTCTGGTTGACAGCCCCAGCTAAAGTCCCAGCCAACAGCCATCTGCAGTGAGAAAACTTTACATGATTCCAGACATTGAGCTATACCAGCTGTTGCTAAGGGGAGCAGAGATGAGCTATCCCCACGCAGATCTGCCTAAATTGCAAACTCAGAAGCAAAATAAATGCTGTGGTGGGAATATGATTTTTTGTTATATTATTCTATATATTTCAGTATTATTGAATTATATCCTAATAAGAAAAATAGCTAATTTGTCACCTGAAATGAAAACAAAATTTTAATTTCAGAAACAGTACAGTGTAACGGAACAGGCAGAAGTTTAGAATTAGAAAACTTGGTTTTTGGTTTATGGAATGTTGTCAATGCTAATTGTTTACCACCAACAATCATCTGAAAGATAAACACTGGGGACCAAATACGTATCAAAAAGCATCATGTGTTTTACTATAGATAAAACTGGGTCACACAATTGAACAGAGCCTTGTATTTCCATCCCTGACTCTGGGCCTCAAGACTCCAATGTCCCTGACTCCCACTGAAGCACTGGACAGAAAAGATGGAACCAATTAAAAAGATCTGCTTAGATGGCTTCATAACCAACACTGTGTTTGACTTTGGATTCTGCCACTCACTAGTTTTGTAACCTCACACAAGTTATTTAAACAGTCTAAGCTCGAGTTTCCACATTCAGAAAATGAGGCTATTTACATCCGCCTTGCAGGGTTTTATGAGGATTAGAGATAAGGTTCTTATTGTTTAGGACACTGCCTGGCATGAACACAGACACCCAATAACAAGCAGTAGTTCTTAATACTTAAGATAATCCCTCTTGGAACAATTTCTAAGATATTTGAATCCTTGTCAGATCAGAAGGATACCTATTCATCTTATGGATGATTATTTTAAATGGATTGTACAAGCATATATGTATTCAAAGTAAATGAGAATTATAACTATATAGATAGCATAGAAATTATGACTACTTTTTAAATAATACAGTTTCAGTAACCTCCAGAAATATTATTTATTGTGATTTTTCACACAAGATATATTGCCCACTGTGATCTGTTTGACTTAAAACCATACATAACCCAATGAATGGGAAAACATGTTATAATGCTTGTTCAGAACAAACATGAAAATAGATCATTGCTTTGGAACATAGGAGTTGTTGGAATGAGGCTGGGGTAAAAATGGGAGATGATGGCTTCTATGGATATGTGTTAACACAGTTTTAAGATGAGTGGCCTTATAACAAGGAGAAAGCACTTTTAATGAAAAGATCATGAGCTTTCTGGGTGCCTGGGTGGCTCAGTTGGTTAAGCGACTGCCTTCGGCTCAGGTCATGATCCTGGAGTCCCTGGATCGAGTCCTGCATCGGGCTCCCTGCTCGGCAGGGAGTCTGCTTCTCCCTCTGACCCTCCCCCCTCTCATGTGCTCTCTCTCATTCTCTCTCTCTCAAATAAATAAATAAAAAAAAAATCTTTAAAAAAAAAAAAAGAAAAGATCATGAGCTTTCTGATCATATAGATAGAACTTTAAGTCTGATTCCATCACTTACTCCTTGATATTGGTTTCCTCGTGTATAAGCCCAAGCATAGAAATGCCTTTCTCATAGCATTGTTTGAGGAATTAAATGAAATAATATATGTAAAAATATATGACACAAAATTGCTGTACAGTAAACACTAGTTCATTTTACTTTGTCATCAGTTTTAGGGAATGTCCTATTTATGTACAGTTCAAGCTTAAAATAAGATGAAGTGTTAATATCAGACAGAGATACAAATTCAGCAGGTATGCACTAATGCTAAGGTGACTTAACTGCACATAAGAACAGTAAATTCTTTGATCTGGAACGTTCATATAACAAAAAGGTAATATTCTGTCACCTAATTAGGAGGAAATTTTTCAGGTACCTCCTGGGAATTTGGAGAGACATTTATGGAGAGCAAGGAGAACACACCAGACAGGGAAATAGGAGATTATAACAGATGATAACAATACGCAAAAGATAGTGGAGGACAAGTCCATCACTGTGAGCAGACTACCTGGACAACGAAGCTACACCAGGTATTGTATTCCCTACACACCTGCTCACCTTGATGGAAAACAGAGACAGTAGAACAAGTCTTGCAGTACAGCTCTGCCAACAAAATGACATCCAACATGCATGTTACAGTGAAAAGATCCCTCCCCTAGGAACTGTTAAAAGTTTGCTAGGGAGAGCTCAATGAGCGCTTGGGTTGATGATAATTAGTCTTTGGGTTGGTCTTGGGTTGATGATAATTAGTCTTTGGGTTGATGATAATTAGTCTTTGAACTCATTTGCATGCCAAAAAGAAAATTCTTGCCAGTCTCTTGGCTTATCCTCTGGAAAAAGGTTTGCAGGTTCCCAGATAAGAAATGTGAAAGTCCTGAAAGTTACTGAATTTCAAAGTAAAATTGTTACACTTCCTCATTTTAAATGAATGAGTGTGCAGGCCATCTCTAACATGGGAGAAGAATTCATAGGAATGTAAAAAGGCCTTATTATAAAATGTGGGGAAATTATAATTTTCTAAAAAGATTATGGAACAAATAATGTATAGGAAATCCTAAGAAACAAAAAAAATCTAGAGTAGAGCAAATATTTAGAATGAGTGTGCTATTCTACTTTGGAAAAATAGACTGGGAATATTATAGAACAAAGAAAGGGAAAACCAAACAAACAAACAAACACAAAAACCAAGAGATTATCAGACTGAAGAGAGCAGATGGAAAATGTGAACCAACAGGACCTTGCTTACTGATCAGCTGAATTAAATCAGCTATAATAATATGACACATCTCTAATACAATATGTCATTGTATATGCAGCTCAGCTCTCTGTATCCTTCTGTTGTGTATGATAAGAGCAATCATCTTATTTCCCATTGTTCTTTAAAATATAAACAGAGCTAGGACCAGAACCAACATTACCAAAGAGACTGCCAAAATGTGCTGATAACTAGGATGTTTCATAGCTGTCACATTTAGGCCCCCATTGTACAAATACTCCAAAACAAACCAATAAGCAAAAACAGATTATGCCCGCACTATGGAACTGTGAACTGATATTGTGGATACATAAAGCAATGCATAAAATATGCATCTTTTGAAGAAGTTCTAATGTCCGCATTCTGAGTGCTTTATAATTCACCAGTTATTCCTTCCTAATACTCATATTAGAAGGCCGGTATCTTCTTTCCCTGCAAAATTAGCCTTTAAAGTCTGTTAGAAAATGAGAATTAACCAGGGGTTAAAGTATAGGGGAATTATGACCTGTTTTGTCATTTTGTTTCTAATTTTGGTTTGAAGTAAAATGGCCAAGATCTCTTCAATGGAGTAGGCATCATTTTGTTAAGCTAGTGTTGTGCTTAGATGTATGTCCCATCGGATATGATTCTGAGGGAAAACAGTTGTAATCCACAAAAATGTTAGTTATAGACTTGCAAAAGCTTCTAAATAGGTTCTGCAATCTAACCAAATTTGACAGAGTTTGAATAGACGTCATGAAAAATCTGCTACTTTTTAGGATCTAACTAAAATATAACCTTCTGGAAGACAAGAATGCTATCCTTCATTCTTTTCTTTTTCCCTGCATAACATTCTTCTACCTGCCTACAAGGGGCTCAAAAATAATGATTATTTGGCAGAGCTAATTCTCATAATTTTAAGTATTAGGTCTGGAAAAATCCAAGTGGCCCAGGGTCAATTGTTAGTGGTATTACTATATGTTAAATCTTTTCTTACCTTCTACTCTTTCTTTTCTACCGACTTCTTCTCATTTTACACTTTGCTTCTCTTTCTTTTATTCCTTCTTTTCTAACTATGCCTTTCTATGATAAAAACAATGACACCAATGACCATTTCGTAGTCCCACTGATGGCACTCCAGATTAACACAGTACCTGACCACTGTCCTATTTCCTAGGAAACAGAAAGTGATGCTGAACTGAGTGAGCTTCACCTGAAAAGACACACATTAACCCCTGTCCAGAGTGCAGGTGAGATAAAAGCTCCTGCTAAAAATAGCTCTTTTTCCACCTTAGTGTCATTCATCATTTTTAATAAACCAGAGGAAACCTCTTCATCAGTATCAGTGCCTCTGGTTCACTTTATGACATTATCATTTATTTAATTTCAACATATAACTCAATAAATTCATTTTTACTTAAAACACAGTTTTTAAAACAGGTAAATGTATTTATTGGTTCTCTTGCTAGAAACCTTTATCATCTGAAACAAAGCACTTTTTTCTTCTCTTTCTCTAACAGCTTATAAGGAGCTATATTAAACTAGATCTTTTTAGAGTCTTTCATACTCCACCTACAAACATCTGTCCAAAGGGAAAAAAGGTACAAAAAATTTTTCAGAAAATAAGGACTTATTCTGAGTTCAGTGTTTCCTTGACAAAGGGAGAATTTATAAGTATTCATCAATATAAAGCATAGAATAAGGATTTAATTAAAGCCATCAAGAATATACTTTGTAGAGCTCTCCTCCACATTGGCTTTTAGATTCTGATTAAATAAGAAGACACTCTGAAAGGGGTAGAATCTCTGATACACTTAAAGTATCCAAGTTTTAAGGAACCTATTTTAGATAAAATGAGAACGCTTGCTGATTCTGGTTCACTTTTAGAGACACATTCAAACCCTAAGCTTTTGTTATTTCCAAAATAGGTTGTTAAGTAATTTTCTTTTATTTTTTCCTTTCTGCCTAAATGGACCCATATCTAAACACCCACATAGGCTTATGAGGGCATTTCTAGAAAAATAAAGATCAGTTATAAATTCTTTCACTCTTTTTACTAACAAAATATATCTTATGTGGGTTTTTTTATCCTAGTTTTATACATGTCAAGATTCTAATTGTACAAATAAGTACAATACATAAAAACCAATTAAATAAACTAAGTTTTTGGATGATAATCAAATATAGCACTTGAAATTCAGAGCTGCACATTTCTTCAGATATCTGTACAGATTTCTGGGAAATTACACACTGGTTTGGATATTACAATAAGAAACAAGAACATGCAGATCATAGAGAAAAGGTCATCATTCTGTTGAGCTAAATTTACCATATGTTCCATTTCTTTGCATCACTAACAATAGATTTTTTAGTCCAACTGTGATAACATTCCTGCTGTGAACATATACTTCCCTGTATGAAGATAATAACAGGCAATTGACAATGGGATGGCTTAGAAGATAAACCTATACACATAAGCAACTCATTCAGAAACAGAGAAAAAACTTGCTATACTTAGCATGGTGATCATCTACATCTTATGTGTGATGTCAATGTCACAAACATCTATCAACATTAATTTCTCCTTTTCTTCCTGACACTATCATTGTAGCTCAGCTAATAGGATGAATCATCAAAATTTTCAGAGACAAACAAAGGAGTCTAGTAACTAAAAGTTGAACTTACTCAAGTAGAATATTCTTAGAATAGCATTGTGACAATAGGCAGCATAAACCAATATATTGTATTAGCCATTCACATTCATAAGGAAAAAATAATCATTTCACACGGAGAAATGTCCAAGGTCCAATAATACATTAAAAGTGTTTTAATTTGGGGTGCCTGGGTGGCTCAGTTGTTAAGCGTCTGCCTTCGGCTCAGGTCATGATCTCCTGGGATCGAGTCCCACATCGGGCTCCCTCCTCGGGGGGGAAGCCTGCTTCTCCCTCTCCCCCTCCCGCTGCTTGTGTTCCTGCTCTCGCTATCTGTCTCTGTCAAATAAATAAATAAAATCTTTAAAAAAAAAAGTGTTTTAATTTGTTATAATTATTACCAAGGTTAATGAAACTAACCTTCACCTCCTTTTCTCAGGTAACATAAGTATGGAAATTATTCGAGTAGATTTCCACATAGGTTGTTTATATTAAAATAAGTTATTTTATTTGATGAAACTATATATGATCCAGTCTATGTAATTAAATAGAAATGTCTAAATAATTAGTAAACCAACTTATTTTGGCCTTGAATAAAGTCTTACTGCCTTTAGTTTCTGTTTAATTTGTAGATTCAAGAAATCAGATATATCCTCTTGATGCATCCCTAGATACAAGAAGTTATAAACAAGAAACTCCACTCTTGGGAAAGTGCAAAAGGCTATTAATAGGTACAGACACAGCTCATAGAATTGCTGGGAGGGCTGAAGAAATACTCTTGGATAGACTTCCAAATATGACTTTTAATTCTACAATGGCACAGAACCCCTAGGATGCTCACTGTCATGATCCATGCCAACAATTAGATGCCCCAAACATACTTTTTTCCCCCTCAAAACTCAGATCCAAACCAACATATTATATTAATATATCTGATTTGCCAGACCTAAATCACATCTGGAACTCTAGCCAAAAAGAAACTCTGCATTCTGGGAAAAAAAAAAAAAAAAAAGGATAGGGATGTGTTTTAAGAAACCAAATATTCTTTCTTCATTTATTGTATTTGGAGACCAAAATATTTATGAGTAGGTGCTAAGTAGATCAAGATTTAATCTCACTGAAGGCAATTTTGTTTTACCATGGAGCACTATAACATACTATAAAAGAATCCCATCTATCCATGATTTCTAGTTAAAAGGAATGGATGCATCAGAAATTCATAACTCTTTGGGGGAAAAGCCCTAATATTACTGATGTTCCTGTTTACCCACAGAGAGTCAAAAATGGTCATTTTCATTTATAAAGATGTGAAAATCATGTTTATGACACAGAGCATTAATCTGAAATTAGCTGCAATGTTATTTTATTTATTTTCAGCTTTATTGAGGTATAATTAATAAATAAAATTATAGGATATTTAAAGTGTACAGCATGATTATTTGATACACATATATATTGTGAAAGGATTTTCCCATCAAGTTAATTAACACATCCATCACCTCACATGGTTTACCTTTCTTCTTCTTTTTTAGTGAGAACATTTAAGTTCTACTCTCTTAGCAAATTTTAATTCTATAATACAGTATTTTTAACTATAGTCACCCTGTTATATTAAATTCTCAACCCTGACTTATCTCATAACTGAAAGTTTATGCCTATTTACCAACCTCTCCCTCTTTCCTCAACCCCTAGCTCGTATCAACCACTTTTCTACTGTTTCTATAAGTTCAACTTTTCTATTTTCTTTTCTTTCTTCTCTTCTCTTCTCTTCTCTTTTCTTCTCTTTCCTTTCCTTTCCCTTTCTTCTCTTTTCTCTTTTCTTTCTTTCTTTCTTTTTTTTAAGATTCCACATATAAGTGATGTCATGCAAGATTTGTCTTTCTCTAACTCATTTCACTTAGGGTAATGCCCTCCGGTTCATCCATGTTGTCACATGAAGAGGGAGGGTGGGTAGGTGCATTTTTCATTTACCATGGATGGAATGCCCTTTTAGGTCTTTTCATGAGAGGCTCTCTTAGACTTTATCTCCAGCCTATCCCATCATAATTCCATAGCCTCCAATTTTAAAATTGAAGCTTATGAACAATAGGATTTGGCAGAAAACTTTCAATCAAAAGCAAAGCGATCTTTGACATTCATGTATATATATCTTTCAAGATCTCTATTTTCACAGTGTTTTAGATCTCTGTAGTTACTTTCTTCTCAATTCAGTGGTATTTTTTTTAACAATGTATTCTAGTTGTTTTCAAAGAGGGTTATTTTTGCTATCTACTATGCCATACTGCCAGAAATGTAATCTCAAGTGCAGAAATCTCCTAATTTTCCTATCAAAATATTTATATCTTGCTTTTCCAGGTATGTTTATCCTGGACAAAAGGCGTTGTGGACACATTAGAGCCACTAAAACTCTCTCATATGGAAAAAAACAGAGTTATTTTGTGAAACTTGAAAAACAAAGTACATACATTGAAAAAATGTTTAAAGTTCACATGCACAATGCCCATGATATTCTGTTTTCTATGATATGAACAGTTGGAAGTGATACAGAATTTAATGTCAAATCAGCATGAGGAAAGACATTTGAAAAATGACTCCTCTTCAGGTTCCAAATGTCTGAAATATTTTTTAAGTTATCTTTAATCATTTCAATTTATAAATCAGGCATTTCTTCAATTAAATTATTCTCAAATACCATAATACATTTTCTAAACATATCTTGAATCTATTTAATACTGACTTTACTCTAAAAACCCAAGATATAGATGGAATTATTTCATCATTTTTGTTATATTTTTCCAAATGCTTACATGTTTTAACAACTTAAAGATTTCCATATTTGGGTTTTTTTCCTTCTGACTTATATGTCAGAAAAAAGCATGATCACAAATTTAAAATAAAAGTACTTCAATTCCATCATGTTAATATTGAGTTTAGAGTGTGATTACAAGGAGGAATCAGTATTCATTTTTAATAACAGAGTGTTATAAATGAAACTACAGATCATGTCAAATTATGAGCAAACACAAAGATACAGGATCAAAAAATAGCCCAAGTTCACACATTTACTCTTTAATAACCTTGTTGTATAATTTACACAGTAACTACCTATGAAATTGTCACTTTCTGTAGAAGTCAGATGCCATTTGTTTCTCATAGATTTTTGTTTGATTGTTTATGTTTTTTGTTTTTATGTTTCAGGAAAACCCATTTCATGCTTCTCACCATAATGTGTTCCTAGAAACCAAGTCATAAAATAAAAGCATTATAATTGGGTATTGTGTTCCTAACCGAGAATTCAGCATTGAGTAAATCTTAGCCTGAACAAACATGTGGAGACTGATGCAGGGCTCAATCTCATGACCCTGAGATCATGACCTGAGCCAAAATCAAGAGTACAACACTTAACCAACTGAGGCACCCAGGCGCCCCCTATGCTATACTTTTCATCCCCATGACTTATTTATTTTATATTTGGAAGTTTGTACTTCTTAATCCTCTTCATCTATTTTGCCCCTTTCCCCACCTCTTCTCCCCTCTGGCAACCACTAGTTGTCTGTATATATGAGTCTGTTTCTGTTTTTTGTTTGTTCATTTGTTTTGTTCTTTAGGTTCCACATGTAAGCAAAATCAAAACATATGGTATTTATCCTTTTTTCTGTCTGACTTACTTCACTCACCTTGATACCCTCTATGTCCACCCATGTTGTTGCAAATGGCAAGATCTCATTCTTTTTTATGGCTGAGTAATATCCCATTGTATACAGACATCATGTCTTCTTTATCCATTCATCTATGGATGGACATTTAGGTTGCTCCCATTTCTTGGCTATTGTACATAATGCTGCAATAAACATAGGGGTGCATATAGCTTTTCAAATTAGTATTTTCATTTTCTTAAGATAGATACCCAGCAGTGGAATCACTGGATCATGGTATGTCTATTTTTAATTTTTTAAAAAGATTTATTTATTTTTAGAGAGAGAGGGCACAAGAGAGCATGGAGGGGGGCAGAGGGAGAGGAGAGAGAGAATCTCAAGCAGACTCTTCACAGAGCAGAGCCCCTGAAGGCCTCGATCTCACGACCCTGAGATAATGACCTGAGCTGAAATCAAGAGTTGGACGCTTAACCCACTGAGCCACCCAGGCACCCCCTATTTTTAATTTTTTGAAGAACCTTCTTACTGTTTTCCAGTGGTTCTGCCAATTTACATTTCCACCAATAGTGCATGAGGGTTCTCTTTTCTGTACTTCCACACCAACACTTGTAATCTCTTATCTTTTTGATCCTAGCCATTCTGACTGGTGTGAGGTGATACCTCATTGTGGTTTTGATTTGCAATTCCTTGATTAGTGAGCTTGAGCATCTTTTCATGTGTCTGTTGGCCATCTGTATGTCTTCTTTGGAAAAATGTCTATTCAGGTCCTCTGCCCATTGTTTAATTAGATTTGTGTGTGTGTGTGTTGAATTGTATGGGTTCTTTATATATTGGATATTATCCTCTTATTGGACATCATTTGCAAATATCTTCTCCCATTTAGTAGGTTACCATTTCATTTTCATTTGATGATTTCCCTTATTGTGCAAAAGCTTTTTTAGTTTGATGTAGTACAATAGTTTATTTTTGCTTTTGTTTCTCTTGCCTGAGAAGACATATCCCAAAAACTGTTGCTTGTAAGGCACTAATCCCATTCATGAGGTCTCCACACTCATGACCTAATCACCTCCCAAAGGCTCCATCTCCAAATACCATCACACTGGATATTAGGCTTCAATATACAAATTTTTTGGGTGGACATCAACATTTAGTCTATAGCAATCTACTGTATGCATCCCGATTCTATTTTCAGTATCAGGTCCAACTAAGGTTCACATTTACATATAAAATCTGTTAATCTTTGTCTTCCTGTAACAAAGCAAACAACCTTGGAAAGGTGATTTCCACAGTCTGTTTTTCCTATTGAATAAGTTTTCAGAGAACCATCAGATAGATAAGTCTGACTTTAGCTGCATTTGAAAAGTAATTTGATTTACTTTGCAAATAAAGAGTACAAGGTGGGAGGTGTGGGATATTGTTGTATGATGTCAACCCCTCAGGTTCCCTTCATTTGCCAACCCACACAGCTTAAGCAAATTCTAGTGAGAATGTTTCCTGATGGGCATACACATATTGAATCACAGACACCACTGGGATTTCCCTGCTGAACTACAGCTACTAGATAAGCTCCCACAAGTGAACCAGTCTCAGTCCAGAGATTTTGGAGTTCAGCATTGTGTACTTAGATTCTTCCAAATCCATTCTGGATGTTCCACCCAGCATTTGTATTCAATGATTCAACCAAAAAGTAAATTAAAAGCTGAAATAAACTCAATATATTTGTTGAGCTCCTTACCCTTAACCAAGGCAATTGTAACACTGTTTACCAGGCCGTTAACTGAATTAGGTTTTATGCTGGTTTGTTTGTTTATATGCCTGTTTGTTTCTAATTCACCCAACTAGGCCAAGCAGGAACTAAATCTACATATTTCTTTATGAAACAGGTACAAAAACAATATATGCTATTTTTCTGAACCAAATTTAAACCAAACTGGTATTTGATTGAATACAAATTCATGATAGGAAACAGGGAGAAGAAGTGCTACATTGGCTTCACAGATTGCATTGCAGTGACTTGGAAATACTCTTGTGTATCAATACTGAATTTCAGCAACTCGTCCCTCTGGTGCTGTTATGTCTGACTTACCTTTGAGATTATGCCAAAATTCTTTTTATTTGACTTCTTTTTTCACAATCCAGATAACCAAAGTAAATTCTCATGCACGCACACATACACACATACACATTATAGCTCTAGTCCCATTCCTCAAAAACAAAAACAAAAAAAGTTAATTACTTGTCACTGCCTGCTTAACTAGGTACACATTTCTCACTGTGGTTTTAAGAACTTTTATAATATGGCCTTGCCTTATCCTTCCAGCATCCATTGTTTAAATTTCCCCTCTAGAAATCCTAAGTGACCACAAAATAGAAATAATCCACTACGGCTAATGTAACCAATAATCATCTATCTTGTTGCCTTGGTTAATGTTGTTCTTTTATCTATATTCCCTTCCTACTTTTATGGGAAATTCTGTTGTTAAGATTTTGTTAACCCAAATGTGATCTGTGGGCTAACAGCTCTTAACACCTGAGAGCTGTAGCTGGAAATTCATCTCATGCCTGCTCCAGATCTACTGAATCAGAATCTGCATTTAACAAGATCCTAAGTGATACATATACACATTAAAATTTGATCTATTTCAAATGATAATTTTTCTGTGGACTGACTGATATTTTAATGAGTATAATAGTTTCCTCTTTTGAGCTTTATATCCATATATTAATTCATCATTTAAGTCTACAAGTATTTATTAAGGGGCTACTGTCTTCTAGGCAAAACTGAGGAGGGCAGTTTCAAACCATGGAAATTTCTCATGTATAGACATGGAGCTGTGGGAACAAAAGGAGTTTATTGTGTCTGAAGGGTGGATTGTATGTGGGAAAACAGTGGGAAATAGGAAAGATAAGCAGAGGCCAAATTATGGTATGACTTTCTTTTTTTTTTTTTTCAAAGATTTTATTCATTTATTTGACAGAGAGAGAGAGATAGCTAGAGCAGGTACACAAGCGGGGGTAGTGGGAGAGGGAGAAGCAGGCTTCCCGCCGAGCAGGGGGCCCAACGCGGGGCTCGATCCCAGGACCCCGGGATCATGACCTAAGCTGAAGGCAGACGTTTAACGACTGAGCCACCCAGGCGCCCCTATAGTATGACTTTCTAAGGGGTACTGTATATAATATATACTGAAGCTTTTGATGTGAGACAATAATTATCATATTTGATAGATTGTTTTCCCTGAGCATGAAAGGGAAATTAGATTATTAATAGAAATAAGATTAGTAGTAAAGAAACTAGCTAGGAAGCAGACAATACTTCATATAAAGATTAGGAATTTGAACTAAAGAGTAATGGTAGAGACTCATTCATTCATTCCATAGGTGTCTATTGAGATTCTTTTTAAATGCAATCAATTGTAACCAAGGCACCCTAGCAAGTACTACTCATTCTTCAGCCTTTGCAATGAAAGCCACAAGTTTATTAACTATATTGCCTGTTTCCTATGCTGTCACAGTAGACAGTGTTATCAAATGTTCTGCCGCACATGGGTCACCATTTCTATAGACTCCTGTAAATCATTACTTTGCCACCAACTGCCAGGATCCAAAGCTAATGCCACATGTTGTATACGCTTTGTTAGAGCAACACCCAGTTCTTGCAGAAATTTCTCCACAGACATCAGCCATACAGTTCATCAATGTCCCCAACACTGCTTGTGCTCAGAGTTCTCTCCAAGCACAGCTCTTCCTCTGCCAGAGCTCTCTCAAGCAAAGACAAGAGCCCAGAAACTTAACAACCCTCCATCTTTTCCAAAAAACATCCAGCCTCCTATGTAGAAGTTACTCAATAAATTCTTATTGAACCAAACCCGTATACTTATTGTTACATATTTCTTTGTTATCCTCTTAACTACAAAAAAGATTTATAGTAATCTTTACAACATTTGTGTGTGTGATTATACCTCTGTGTAACAATAAAAATTTAATTATCTTTAAAAAGTGAGCTCAAGTAGCATTTACCATTGAATATGTGAAATAAATGGACAGTTATTCATCATCATTACAACTTCTGAGGTTTACTTTGAACCCTCATAGAGAAACAAGTTCAAGTATGATATAAATACCTACTACAGAGTTATTTATACCTTTCACCAACTTTTATTATTTGAATATAATAATAACAGTGATTATTTTCTGAGTGGTTATTATGTGCCAGGCACATTTAGGCATTTGACTTAAAATTATTTTATTATCACAATACCTCTATGAAATAGTCATTATTATTATTCAGATATAGCAGATTAGAAAACTAAGGGATAGAGAGGATAAGTAACCTATCCAAGGTCATACACATTATAACTAATATAACTAGGGTTTGAAAACAGAAAGCTTGATTCTTGAGCCCACTTTTAGCACTGTATAATATTTCCTCCTTAGAATGTGGAAGTCTATCAGGCTAAATGAAGATGTGGAATTTGCGTTGAACAAGAATGTATGTTCTAAATTGGGATTTCTCAGCAGTAGTACTATTGACATTTTGGACTACATAACTGTTGTAGGGGTTGTCCTCTGCATGGTAAGATGTTGAGCAGCATCTAATCTAAGGGTCTTTGCCCATTAGATTCCAGTGGCACCCACAACTCATGACAATCAAAACTGCTTCCAGATGTTTCCAAATGCACCCTGCAATGGCAAAATCACCCCCTGTTGAGAACCACTGCTGTGCATTTTTGGAAAGTGAAACTATATTTAAATTCTCATTAGTCATTGATGCACTTCACAATACTGTACAGTCAGGTGATCTTCATCAAGATATAGCCTAATTTAAGCACATTTTATTCTGGACATTCACTATCTTGTTTTCACATCAGGATGTCTTTTCAGAGACAAAAGGTATTTTTAGGGGTTGTTCTGTTAGTCCTTTCACAATATCCATCAACTGAGAAAAAAGATCACAACAGACTAAAATATCTGATGAGAAGAGATGTCTCACAAAGCCCCCCTTCTCCCGAAGCTATCGCAAATGAGCCATTATGTGCAAGCTCTCAAGGAATAGCTCTCAGGTAATAATGACTTTAAAAAAAAGTGAATTCTTGATACTAGCTCATGAGAATATAACTATATGCAATTGCTCATCAGCTCTTCAGATAGCCAGTTTTATACAAGAGATCAATTATGTTAAGAAAGTTTCAAGGCAATGAAGGGATTGTTAGTAACTTTTTTTCCCCTTCATATCACCAGGATTTGTGAACCATGACTGCTATGGTTTCATTAGTGTCAAATTTAACAGCCAAATTTTCATTCCTTCTTGTGTAAGAATGTATCACATCATTATCAAAATCAACTAACATTATCATAATCAACAACCACATCATTATCTGTTCATACATAGTCATGTGAGGACAAGAGACATGTATAGTGCAGTTTCTATGGATTTTAGATAATTTTTTCTGAAAATTATTGTAATTCACTGGCCCTTTTATAAACTCCCAGATTTGTACACTGAGACTTTGTCTTCAGCAAACTGTGGGAAGAAGCACTCATGGAACAGAACATTTGTAATTTTCCATCAGCCATCTGAGCCACCAACCTAAATGGCATAAATATTTGAAAGCAGATCCATGTGCTTAGGTAAGATATGACATTTTGCATTTTAATCCAAACCAACAGGCCAAAGTTCTAAGTGGACATGTTACATTAAAGATAAAAGATTCATTTTAAGGGTATCTTTTTTTTTTTTTAAGATTTTATTTATTCATTAGAGACACAGAGATAGAGAGAGAGAGCATGAGCAGGGGGAGAGGCAGAGGGAGAGGGAGAAGCAGGCTCCCAGCTGAGCCAGGAGCCCAATGTGGGGCTCAATCCCAGGACCCCAGGATCATGACCTGAGCCGAAGGCAGATGATCAACCATCTGAGCCACCCAGGCACCCCATTTTAAGAGTATCTTTACCTCTTAACAATTTATTGTACAAAGACAATATTGTGCAGAAACGGGTCAGCTTTTTCACCCTGCTCTTTCCTGTCATGTTATTGTTTTATAAGCTAACATAAATCAGTTTAATTGCCATTTTAACATTGACTAGTTTCAAAGTGAATATATAAATTGTCATCCTTATTGCTATTTTTTCATACTTGAATTTGTCAAATCTTCAAAGTTTTTTCTTGACTTTAATCACTTTCCTATAGAAAATGAAATTTCAGTCATGGTTTTGGGACTATGAGGAATAACTTTCCCTAGATAAAGTATTAGTCCTTCTATATCAGTTATCTTTTGCTGTATAATAAAATGTCCCAAAACTCAGTGGCTTATAACAACTATTTTATGTGGCTCATGAGTTGGTGAGTTGGTTGATTTGTCAGGTCTCCTGGTCTTGGCTAGGCTCATTCATGCAACAGCAGTCAGCTCATGGGTCAACTGGGAACTGGCTGGTCCAACATGGTCTACACTAAGCTAACTCAGCTATACTCCACATCGCCTCTCATTCTCCAGCATTCACAGCTTATTCACATGTTAGTTGGGTAGGTAGTTTCCAAGGTAGTGAGCAGAAATGCTCAATCTCTTTTGAGGACTAGGCTTGGAAATGGCACATCACTCCTGCTTCAGTTTACTGGCCAAAGCTAGTCACAAAGCCAGTCCAGATTTAAGAGGAGGGGAAATAGACTCCACCTCTTGATGAGAGAAGCTACAAAGTCAGGACAAAGGACATATATAGGAAGTCATGACTATGGCTTTTATCTTTTAATCACCACACCTCCAATAGTGGCAATTCTGACATTTTGAATGTAAGCAAATGAGCCTTCTGTATGTACAACTATGTTGTCAAAATATCAGAATAGACTGATTCTATCTAGCAATTTTATAACTCACTAAAAGTTGATGAAGCTGACCAATTTACAGAGGTAATATAGGAAATGTGTCTTCTTAGGAATGGGTTGAAAATTTCATGAATGCTAAAACCCTTTCTTTACTAATACACATTACAAGACAGACACAGTAGCAAAGAAAAATTTGAGTTGTGTCTTTTAAAGCTTAGGCCTATCTTGGCAAAGTTCATCTAATGCAGCACCTTATGGATTATTCTTTTCTTAAGTCAATAGGATCTCTGCATAGATGGGATGTGAAGCAGATGAAAATGAGGCAGAATGTTCTGTTCTTTAATGTGGAAAAAGTTGTAATGTGCACACATTCCATTTCAATAGAAAAACCTCATGCAAATGTAGTATTCCAAGCAGAACTAAGACTCACTATAATACTGCCTAGTAATACTACTTTTAAAAAGCTATCACAATGCTTAGCTGGATTTCAGTAGTCTTGTTGCTCCTGAATGTTCAAATTGCAGGGGAAACATATTTAGAATAATTATCTGTTTTAAGCCACAACAAAGATATTTTCTTTTGTTCCTAGTTACTGTGGAATGTGTACAGAGGTTTAAGTGGAAGAACCAAAATTTGAGAAGTAGAAGAAAAATATCACCTGTTATAAAATTGAGTTAGATGTGAATTACATTAAGAGCATACACATTTTTGGGGCACCTGAGTGGCTCAGTCGTTAAGCGTCTGCCTTCGGCTCAGGTCATGATCCCAGGGTCCTGGGATCGAGCCCCGCATCGGGCTCCCTGCTCCACGGGAAGCCTGCTTCTCCCTCTCCCACTCCCACTGCTTGTGTTCCCTCTTTCGCTGTGTCTCTCTCTGTCAAATAAATAAAATCTTTAAAAAAAAAAAAAAGAGAATACACATTTTTTTTACTTGATCAAATATGATAAATTCTATCAGTCCTTAGGAAGAACACCTGTTTGCTTTGGCACACGACTTCTGATTACATATGAGGGAATGATGCTGTGAGCTAAGGTCAGGTATAAAAAAATTCCTGTGTGTATATCACTTTGCAAAGTGTGATCACATAATTTGTGATCATGCTATTTTATCAAATCTATAAGGAATGCAGGGCATTAAAATTATGCATTTTATATGAAAACACTAAGGCTCAGGGAGAGGAATGATTTGTCAGATGTCACACTGCTCATAGATGGAAGATCATGGAAGAAGTGTGGGTCCTCTGATTCAATGTCCTTCTTCACATACCATGATACCATTGTCATATAGAGATTGAATAATGATGACGTTCGTGTTTCTGAACACCAAAGAGGAATGGAAGTACTTAAGTCTAACTAGTTTCCATGTCTAACTAACTCACAAGATGGTTTTAGAAGTCAAAAGGACACCCCCAGGAAAAACTCATCTTGGGGAAAAAAAAGGCAGGCATGATGAATGTTATCCAGAAAGAAAGTTTGGTTGTTGGGAAGAAGTAATAGTTCTGAATGTGGTGGTAATCACTTAAATTCATCTTGTAGATTAATGGGTTCATGCCTGAGTTCTAGGGAGAAAACAATAGAGCTGTGATTAAGAAAATTTAAAGGAATAGTTTCAATACATTCTATAAACTTTGTGCATGAACACCCTTGCTATAAGACACTTTCATCCAAATGTAACCTTAAAGAAAGATAGGTATTCCCTCCTCCCCACAGTGCCAAAGAGCCCCCCAACAGCGTTATGCTAGGACTGAATCTCACTTAGTGAGTGACTGTGTTGGTTGGTTCCACACTGGTGACTGGAGGGAGACTGATTTTTACCTGGGCAATGGTGATGTCCAATAGGAGACCATTGTGTTAGCAAAGCAATAAGATAAGAAGGTGAGTTCATGAGTACAGTATAACAAAATTTTACATACTCTGTCTCAGAATTTTTTAAATATAACTTTCTCTACTTCCTGAAAAGAATACAACTTCTTAGCTTTGGGCTGCCTTCAGCCAACCATTTACCCTGTCCTATTCCAAGATACTGATTATGGTCATGTGATCTGTCAGAAATATTCAAGTCACTGTCTACCTCACAGTTCAGGAACTAGGAGGAAAACATTCAGTCCATTTTGAAACTTTTTCACCCTTAATTTCATCCCTTGCTATTATCCTTCTCTTCAGGATTTTGTGCATTCTAAAATCATGGAAGGGACATGGATTCAGTTGAGATACTTCATTCCACTTGGCCCACAAACTCCAGTGTCTCTGTCTGTGCTCCATTTTCTGGTATATAGCTTGGCTCACCTAATATTCCATGCTTATGCTTATTTTCATAACCATGGACCTTGTCATTTTCTCCAGTTATAGTGCCCTCACTTGATGTCCTCTTGACCCAAAACCCAAATTTATTATTGACCGGCTTTCTTCACACTTCCAAAACACCAAAAAAGTGCAGGAACTCTGGACTGTCTTCACTGCACCATTCTGAGGAGTTCAGGACTCTGAGTTTTCCCAGAGGCACCACCTATACTCACCCATTAGAAGTTGGTTCTCTACTCTTTTCATGCCATATGGGCCATGAAGCCATGATGAACACAGATTTCCATAGAAAGTTTATAGTGTCCCAAGGATACAACCATGGGAATGGGACACTGGACCTAATCTGAATGTTTCTACACCTACATCTTTAAGATTGTTGTCTGTCTTCTCTCTTCCTGATCTTTTCTACCAGGAATTTCCTCTAGATTAAAGCCTTGTTCTTCCTACTCATTGATCATTATAATTCTATGATACATGTGTTTAGAATTGGCTATTAATACCAAAATTTAACTTCGAGGTTTCTAAGAAAAATCTTTTCTCTCTCAACAAAGTCTAACTTCCCCTCCATGGGACTTAAAAACATGGATTTTACCAAAGCAATGGTATCTTGGTTCTAGGCATTATCTTCACCTCCCCACCAAAAGCTATAAAATCCCTCTTCTTAAACAGATGCAGATTGGTCTAAAATAGCTAGGAAACTTTAAGGTGTTATTTGGAATGAAAATGTATTGATTTCTTATTTATTATTTTTCTAGTCTTATTGAGATATAATTGACATATATCATTGTATAAGTTTAAGGTGTACAACATTATGATTTGATACATGTATATATTGCAAAATTATTACCACAATGAGTTTCCCATTACCTCACATAGTTACAGTTTTTTTCTCGTGATAAGAACTTTAGAGATCTACTCTTTAACAAACTTCAAATATATAATGCAGTATTGTTAACTATATATATAGTAATATGTTTTATTACTTAAAAAATAGAGTACCCATGTAGTTATCAAATGTGATTTATTCCTGGATGTCCACAAAAGTTCATTTGGAGAGAGTATCAAGATCCTTCATTAAAATGTTGGGTGACTAGGCCAATAAAATTTGAGCCACTGTTGATAATGTGGAGTCAGTTGTGTCTACAAGCAGAAGTCTGAAAAACTAAAATTGCAAAGTTTTGCTCTTTTGCAATGGATGCAGGACCTATAAAGCTTATTTAGCTCAGCAATTTTCAAACTGTGTCCCACAGTGCCATACAGTTCTGTGGAGTAGTTTCTGGGGAAACCAGTTGTCAATTAGAGTATTTACACTGTTTTTACATACTAGCATTTTAATTAAAATTTCATTTGAAAGAAGTTTCCATTATTATAGGAAGTTATATAGATAGATGATAAACACAGTAACAGAGATGTAGAACAATAGATGATAGATGAATAGACAGATGAAAACCTCTGTTTTAACTTTTAAATTCAATGCTTTCCTGACCAGCAAGCCCATCTTAGTTTATGGTGATACATTGCAGTTGGTGGGCAACGAGAGCTGACTTGGTTTTCTTTGATAGAACACTTACTATTCCAAGCACAGTACATGCCACTTTCATTATTTAATTCATTCTCACAGAAATCATTTGAAATGGTATTATGAGCTCCATTTTAAGAATGGAAACAGGCTCAGTGAAGTTAAAGAACTGGTTCACAATCAGTGAACTTGAAAGACAGAAGTGGTTTTCAAATGAACTCAGGTTTGCCTGAATTAAAAGTCTATATTTTACTCCTACAACTACTCCTATATTATCATGATGCCTATAACATGGAATTAAGTGATGGATAGTATAGACACCATCACCTTGGGGATAAGATGCAGAAAGATATGCAGATTCCATTTGCTGTTGCCATCACTATGGTTCAAGCAAAGAGGGTCTTTCATTTAAACTGGGGACTGAAAATCAGCGAATCTTTGTATCATAAAATTTTAATATCTATGGCTCCACTTTTAAAGTCTTTGTCTAATTCCTTAGCTTTGAATAGAATTCTGTTAATCACAGTTTTTGTATCAAAAGATATAATCTTATACCTGCTTTTCAAAGTGTTCTGCTTTCAGTATTTCATTTTTTGTTTCCCAAATATGCATTTTTTGAGAAAATTTATTGCCAAGCAATCTACTACATCATGTTATCTTTCTATTTTGTTTTTTTAAAGATTTCATTTATTTATTTGACAGAGAGAGACACAGCGAGAGAGGGAACACAAGCAAGGGGAGTGGGAGAAGGAGAAGCAGGCTTCCCGCTGAGCAGGGAGCCCGATGCGGGGCTTGATCCCAGGACCCTAGGATCATGACCTGAGCCCGAGGCCCATGCTTAACAACTGAGCCACCCAGGTGCCCCTCATGTTATCTTTTTAAACAAAGATTCAATTTTTACTTTTTTATAGCCCCATATTATGCTCAGTACATTATTCAAGAAATGGATTGCTCCACCAAATTTACTATCTAAAATGATGCTTTAATAATGTAAGTTAATATGTTTATTCCATTATAGGATCAATTTCATTTAACAAGATTTTGTGACCAAAAAGTTAGCCAAAATTCATTTAGAAACAGAAGCAAAATTAATGAAATAGAAAAACAAATTAAAAGTTGACTACATGCTTTCACTAATGATATTATGAAGAGATATCCTAGGTGAAAACAATAAAGAAGAAATTATTCATGAGAGGAGCAGCACTATTACAATTAAAAAGAAAAAATACAGGACTTGACAACAGATGATCTAAGTTCAAGTCCAGATATGCCACATACCAACAAGTTTAGCAGGTGATTTAATTTGTATAAGTCTCCATTTCATATCTGTAAAGGGAGGATAATAAAGTCTATCTCCAATAGTTATTATGAGGAGTAAATAAAACTGCAAATGCAATATATGTTTAGAAAAAAAAAAAAAGAAGATAGCAGGAGGGGAAGAATGAACGGGGGGGAATCGGAGGAGGAGACAAACCATGAGAGACGATGGACTCTGAAAAACAAACTGAGGGTTCTAGAGGGGAGGGGGGTGGGAGGATGGGTTAGCCTGGTGGTGGGTATTGGGGAGGGCACACTCTGCATGGAGCACTGGGTGTTGTGCACAAACAATGAATCATGGAACACCACATCAAAAACTGATGATGTAATGTATGGTGATTAACATACCAATAAAAAATTTTAAAAAAACTGCATGTAAAAAAACATGTTAAGATATAGAATGCTATACAAGGAAAAGGTGTTATTATTAGAAGTCATTTTTCTATTTCAGATGAAACTGACTTAACCCAATTGCCAGCCCAAATGCTCAAAGGCGCTACAGTGGGAGACAGATGCCAGCCTATGCTTGTGGCAAAAATGGAGCTGAGAAGTAATGTGGAGCCAGTCTAGCTATACATTCTGATTATATTTAACAAAAAGCACAGAGGTTCTCCCAGATTCCTGTCCTTGTCATCCAAACAGCATACCTGAAACTTTCAAACTTGATAGCTGTTACCTTCTTTATGTTTTGAATTGGGGTTTCTTCCTGTCAGTGGATTCTCTGACCCATTCATCAGTCACCTTCTTAATAATTTCCAGGAATATTTGAGGTTGTAGGGTAGGGTATTGAAAAAGATGGAAAATTTGTCATGGAGATTATTTAATAAATAATAAGCAGTGAACAATAAATAAGCAAACAAGACATCAGATTTTTCAGATAGTCTAAATGCTACAATGAACACAGAACAGGGGATGCTAGCAGTTATGAGCAACTGTTTAACAATGGTTAGGAGTTAGGACTGAGGAATCTGTCTCATAGAGAATCCCAGTTCAGTTGCTGGTTAGTTTTACCACTTTGCAAAACTGCTTTACCTGCCTTAATGTTAGTTTCCCTACCTGTAAAATGGGGACAAGAATGTTATTAACATTCTTGTTAAAATAGTTATTAACTATTTTGAAGGGCAGTTGGGAGGATTGAATGAAGTGTTACATATAAAGTATTGAAGACAGGGCCTGGAACATACTTTAGATTAAGTAGTCAGCGCAGGTCTTTCTGACAAAATAATAGTTAAGGTAGACTTGGATTATAAGAAGGAGATGGCTTTGAGAAGCTCTGAGCAGAACACTTGATGCGGAGAAGTAGATTGTATGAAGGCTCTGATTTAGCACAGGTTTGAATTGTTAGGGGAGAAAAAGGCCATTGGTGTTGTAAGCATAGCTTGATGGTTAATTTTATATGTCAGCTTGATGGGCTAAGGGATACCCACATAACTGATAGAACATTATCTCCAGGTGTGTCTATGAAGGTGTTTCTGGAAGAGATTAACATTTGGTTCAGTAGGTAGTAAAGATGGCCTTCATGAATATGAGCAAGCTTTATCTAATCTATTGAGCACCCCCCCTTAAAACAAAAAGGGTGATTCATTTTTTTATTTTCTTGAGCTGGAATGTCAGTCCTTTCTTACCCTCAGATATCAGAGCTCCTGCTTCTCAGCCCTTCAGATTACTGGACTCACACCATCAGGTCCCTTGGTTCTCAGGCCTTTGGCCTTGGACTTAATAATACCACAAGCCTTCCTGGTTCTTCAGCTTGCAGATGGTAGATTGTGAGACTTCTCAGCCTCTGTAACCACATAGCTGATTCCTATAATAAATCCTCTATCTATCTATCTATCTATCTATCTATCTATCTATCTATCTATCATCTATCATCTCCTCTTTGTTCTGTTTCTCTGGAGAACCCTGACTAATATACATGGTAATATGGTGGTATAATGGAAGGATGCTAGATCTGGTAAACTCTTGATGGAGGTTGGATTTATTTTACATTTTATGAATTGTCTTCTGAGGGATTTAATTAGGGGAGTGAAAGGATATGTTTGGCACAAGAGGCCATGATAGCATCCAAGGCTGAGATGATGGTGGTTTGGAATAGAATAATAGCTGTAGTGGTGGAGGGAAGTAGCAGATTCCAAAGCAGAAAAAAAGTTACAAAAATGGAGTAGGAAAAAGTTGTGAATGAAGAAAGAGGAAAACCATAAAACATTGTGTCACAACAGTCAAGAGAACAATGCATTTCAAGTAGGAAGGAATATTCAACTATCAAAGTTGCTGAAAAGTTGAGTAAAATGAAGACAGAGGAATGACCATTGGTCATTTGATGATGGTCACTGAATAGTTTTAGAGAAATGCTATAGATAAAGAACTGGGTAGAGCAAGAAGAGAATTCAAGGCAATGAAATGAAGACAGCAGTTACAGACAACTGTTCTGAGAAGTTGTACTGTGAAATGTATCAGGACTAGGTCGAGAGGTTGTAAGTTCAAAGAGGTTTGGCTTTGATTTTTGGTTATATTGATATTATTGTTGCTTTTAATCTGGGCAACACTAGAGCACTGGATTTCATTTTCTCAAATTATTTGTAATCTGGTCAGCAAATATACAAAACAATTCCCACCCACCCACCCTCTAGCTTTTTCTTTTCCAGTTTTGTTCTGAGTTTGAACCATTCTATCTAAAAATTAGCTACAATTTCCAGAAGTTGGGGGCAGGTAGGAAAAGAAAATATTTGTGTTCAATGTCTTGACTCACTCTTGTATCTGTAATTATCAAAATACCACAATTAGGATGTCAATGATGATGAGAGTCCAGCCTGTCCCAATGGGTTTAGTTAGAAAAACTAACATCCAGCTTAGAAGATGATAAAGTTTACAACACTCCTTTTACTTTAGCTTGTGTGGATTTCAGCCATTTAGCTATTTCAGTGTTGGTTTAAATGTTATTCTACCATGAGTATATCCTTTACATCCAAGTACTCATAGGTCCATATAACTCAGTAATGTGCATCCTTCTGTCTCTTGAATCAAACATCACCCCTCAATCTACTTACTCTCTGGCCTTCCAATGCGCATGCATACACTTCCACTAAGCACTTCACACCCAGCACGGCATTTCAGTCATGCATCATACCCCTGAATGCGACACATTGAGAGCACAACAATATCATCTAAGAAACATTTTCTTTCAAAATGTTTAACCCGAATCTAAATCAGACAAATCCAAAGTGAGAGTAGGTCAGCAAAACAACTAGCCCAAACTCTACAAAAATGCCAGTGACATACAGACAAATAAAAGACTGATGTACTATTCCAGACTGGAGGGGATTAAAGGGAGGTGACAAGGAAATGCAATGTGTGATTGCTGATTAGATCTTGAATTAAAAAATAGCTAAAAAAGAGAGCATTCAGATAATAGGGCATATTTGAATATGACTGTATATTAGATAACAATTTTATATCAATGTTAAATTCCCTGAGCATGATAATTGTGCTGTGGTTATGAGGAGAATGATCATGTTTTTAGGAGATAAATGCTGAATTATTTATGTGAATTATTTTGTCTTTCTCCAGTTTATTCTTAAATGCTTCAGGAGAGGCAGATGGGCGGAGAGAGAGAAGAAATAAAGCAAACAAAATGGGTAAAATGTTACATTTGGTGCACTGATGTAAGATATACAGATGTTCAAACTACAATTTTTGCAACTTCCGTAAGGATTAGAAAATTTCTAAACAATGGCTCAAAATAAAATATGAATAATAAACACATAAATAAACCACTCTCATGCTACTGTCCATATTTAGAAAACTGATATGCACACAAATACTGATAATATTCACAGCCTAGTAATACTATAGTTCAGTTTTGTCCACAGAATTCCAAAATCCTTCTAGGCAGGAAACAAGTTATATTCATCTTTATCAAAACACGAAGTTCTAGAAAAAGAATGATTGCACAAAGCTGAGACTCTATAAATGTTTGTTAATGCAAAAACTATAAAAAGCTAAAAGTATTAAAGCTACTAAAGAAAAACATTTAGACACTACAGTGAAAAAAGTATACCCTTTGATACTTTTTTTTTAAATGTTCTAGTAATTATACTTTAAGTCAGATGATCAGTAAAGAACCCAGCTCAGAGAGAAAACCATCATCACAGCTTAGAAATAAAACTGTTGATGAACGATTATATACATCATTAAAGGCTGCTGCTGAAATCATTGTTCAAAAAACAAGTATGGATAAAGCCTAGACTTAGAAATTAGTGTCATAGGAAATATATCAATATAAATCATTAAATTCAAATAAAATTTTCTTAAATCAAATTAATCATTTTAGCCCCAGAAAATGAACTATTTCATTTTAGAGAGGAAATAAGAATCTACAAAAACGTGTAACGCCAAGCCTTTTTGTTGTCAGTAAACCAGCTCCAGGGGTTTTAAAGAATTAAAAAGACTAAGTATCATCAATCTGTAATTTTCCCCTTTTGTCACTTTGAAAGGACTATTTATGTGAGTCCATTTTGGAGACTTTATAAAGAATCCTCTCCAGTTTCTCTCTCAAAGAATCTTGGATTGTGTAGCAAGGTTGGAGAAAGTTGAAATCAATCAGTAATATTGTTTTCAGTATCTACCATCCCAATCTTCATCTACTTTTAAGGTTCAAAAAATAATCAAGCTAAAAATTTATTCTTGTGCTTTCAATAGGCATTTTTTCAATAGGCATCAACACCTTTGATGTTATAAGATGTAAAGTAATGTGGAATTGATCATAGTGTTCCATTTGTGCATGGTAGAAAAATGAAGGTATAAGATATATAGTGACCATCTGTGTGGAATCACAGATTTTTATTTGGTCAAATTTCATAGAATTCCTCATTATTTTATTTGGAGTATTTCATTTGCCCTCAATATCACCCCTCCCAATGCCATCCCCATTTATCCTTTCAACCAGTAAAAATTATTGGATGAAAAATGAAGTCATGATCTCCCATAACCAAAAGAAAATTAGAAAATACACTCTTGTCTGAAATGGAGAAATAGCTTTGAATCTTATAAAATAAATTCCTTTGGCTTTTTTTTTTATTTGAGCAAGCTACTCTTAGTTTTTTTGAGCAACTCTATATTTCAGAAGCTCTGTATTAATATACTGCATTAAAGCACACTGTATTTTACTGCGAAGATCAGGCTCAAAGAGACAAAAATGGAGGTGGGAAGACTTAACAATTGAGGCCATGCTTAATAAGCTATAAAACAAAACAAAACAAGGGTGCCTGGGTGGCTCAGTTGGTTAAGCGACTGCCTTCGGCTCAGGTCATGATCCTGGAGTCCCAGGATCGAGTCCCGCATCGGGCTCCCTGCTCGGCAGGGAGCCTGCTTCTCCCTCTGACCCTCCCCCCTCTCATGTGCTCTCTGTCTCTGTCATTCTCTCTGTCTCAAATAAATAAATTAAATCTTTAAACAAAACAAAACCCAAAAACCAAAACAAAACAAACTAAAACATATGACATGTAGACGAAACTTTAAATATATTTCTCCAACAAAAATATGTTAAGGTGATCCAGGGTTAATAACCCAAGACAGGAAAGGAAAACTTCTGCAACTTATGTCATATTTAAAATTCTCAAGAACATATGATGAATTATCAAAATTCTCTCCTACATTCTAGGATCCTTTAACATACTTAGGATATTAAAAATATTTTTGAAGTTATCTTTGCTTCCTATTTTTATTTTATGTACTCCTTAGCTATCAGTACTTTAAAAAAACTGCCACCTCCGCCTTCATGTTGAAATTAATTTGTCTTTTTATTTTTATTTATTTATGTATTTTTATTATTGAAGTATAATTGACATACAATGTTATAGTAGCTTCAGGTGCATATCATAGTGATTCAACAATTCTATACATTTCTCAACAATCACTGCCATTACTGTAATCACCATTTGTCACCACACAACATTATTACAATATTATTCACTATATTTCCTATGCTGTATTTCTCATCTCCATGACTTATTTATTCTATAACTGGAAGTTTGTACCTCTTAATCCCCTTTATCTATTTTACCACATACGCCACTCAGCTCTCCTCTGGCAACTGACAGTTTGTTCTCTATATTTAAGAGACTGTTCATATGTTTTGTGTTTTAGATTCTACATATGAGTGAAATCGTATGGTATTTGTCTGTGACTGACTTATTTCACTTAGCATAATACCCCCTAGGTCCATCCACGTTTTTGCAAATGGCAAGATTTCATCATTTTTTATGGCTGAGTAATATCCCATTGTGTGTATATATATATATATCTTCTTTATTCATTCATCTCTCAATGGACCCTTAAGTTGCTTCTGTATCTTGGCTACTGTAAATAATGCTGCAATAAACGTACAGGTGCATATGTCTTTTTAAATTAGTGTTTTCATTTTGGGGGCGATAAATACCCAGGAATGGAATTACTGGATCTTATGATAGTTCTATTTTTAATTTTTTGAGGAACCTCCATACTGATTTCCATAGTGGTAGCACCAATTTACATTTCCACCAACAGTGCAAAAGTGTTCCCTTTTTTTCCACATCCTTGCAAACACTTGCTTTTTCTTATCTTCTTGATACTAGCTATTCTGACTGGTATGAGGTGATATCTCATTGTGGTTTTGATTTGTTTTTCCCTGATGATAAGTGATATTGAGCATCCTTTCATGTGTCTATTGGTCATCTGTATGTCTTCCTTGGGAAAATATCTGTTCAGGTCCTCTGCCCATTTTTAATTGGATTATTGGGGGTTTTTCTGGTGTTGAGTTTATAAGTTTTTTAATATATATTGGATATATATAGCCCCTTATCAGATTATATCATTTGCATAATTTGACTCTTTTTAGAAGCTTCTAACCTTTTAGTTATGTATTCTATAATATCTTTATCCATTTATTCTCATTTTATATTTAAAATATTTTTTCTATTGGTTTCAACTGATACTCCTAGATCAAATGAATATCAAGAGATAATTTGATAAGTCTCTCCTATGACACAGGCTTTTTCACCATTCAAAAAGTTGCCCATCTAAGCTAGTAAAACTCACCTACTAATGCTTGATATTCCCTCCCACTCTTTGAAAATCAGAAACGCTTAACCTTGGGTATATTTAGGCTCACCTGTGTACTAACAGCCAGCAAGATGAGAATGGAAATTTCAGTTATCCAACCGTTAAATTCATATGCACAGAAGTATGTATATAATCAATTTGTGCATGCACTATATAAATGTTTCATATATTTTAATTTCTCTTTAGGATATGCCTTTAAAGAGGATTAAACTTTAAAAAAAAGTTTTATTTCCTAAAAACTAAACTGAAAAATTATGTGAACACATTTTTCAAATTTGATCCACACCAGTCTTCAGGTTCGACAAATAAATTTGTATTTTCACTATAAATCCTTAAATTAAGTGTAAATTTGTTAAGTATAACTCCTTGTTTACCTATCTGTTTATATGTTGTTTTACTCAGTTTCTAACATATAAGCTTCTTTCTTTAGGAACTTGACCCCACATGCACACACACACACACACACACACACCACACCTTTCCCCACACCACACGTTACCATTGCTAGAGAAGATTTGAATTAAGGCACAGCATTACTCTACTGCTATCCTGGAGAACACCCACATAGCATTTAATTGCATATTCAGATTTTGAATATCTTTATAACATTGCCATGGAAATCCCCAAACAGCTTTTGCATCTGTGAAAATGAAGGGTCCCAACATGACATGATGGGCTATGAAGAAAGTGCAAGCCTTCTATTCTTATGGGTCCCTTTATAGTATGTGATGTTATTGGAGCAGGGACTGCTTAGGGCAAGGAGAACAAGGCCAAATTTAGAATGAGCCCATTTACTCATTTCCCTTTATGTTCATTGATATACCATTTTCAGTAATAAAATCTTTATATTTTGGCACTCATAGTCATGAAATTAAAATGCCTATAAGGAAAACATATTATAGGAGGTTTAGCTTTAAGAGCTAGATGATTTAAAAATGTAAGTTTTGTGTTTAAACCAAGAAAATTAACAAAACCTGTATACTTCCTGATTATTGTTGATTTAATTCTGGGTTTATGATATTTACAGAGAAATTTTTTCAGTAATGCAGTTAGAAGATGTATAAATTCAATGTAGATTGCTGAACGATTGAAAGAAAGTTAGTAACTATGAATCTCTGTTGAAATAATACAAAGAGTCTTGCTCCAGAACCCATAAATTCCTTGCCATGTAGACCACTATTTCTAATCCTTTTACCCTTTCCCTAATGCAGATTGTTTAAAACCTCACTGCACAGCAGAAAGAAACTGCAAAAAGCATGCCCTATTCCTATCCCTCGAAAACACTTATACTAACTTCCAATTTTAGCTCAAGCATTTGAAGAGCTTGGAAGTAATCACTCCCATCCTTACAATGAGAAAAAAGCTGAACTAAAAATCAAGTGCTTTTCTTGAACTTAGGAGAAAACTGAGGTCACAGGGCAAACAGTCTCTCCAAAATCTGAAGCAATAGGCAAATACAGAGTTACAGCTAGATCGGCTTACCTAAATCAGAAGCAACTGAAAACATAAACTTCTAGGAACACATACAAGGTAATTTTGATGAATTTCTGCTGTCTGATTATGAATTAGCATAAAAATGAGAACCCCTGAAGGACAGTTTGGGGAGGACGCACACACTTTCATGGGTTTTACCTGAAGAAACATTGTTTCCTCAAGGGGAAGAGCCAAGAGAGATCCCTCATAGCTTTAGGGAAGGGGGGGGAAGAATAATCATTGTGAAATATGGCCAGAGTACTCTCCATACAAAAGTCTACTTTCCAAGGAAAAGACTTTACCAGAGCCTTTTTCACCTGGAGAAAAGTCATTTTCTAGAATCTATTTCTCTCTAGCCTTCTGGTCTCACCTAAAAAGAGAAGAAAATAAAAGCTAAGAAACACTTGTGAAGGTCACAGCCCAGGAGCACAGGCCCACTAAAAAAAAAAAAAATGATATTTAAACAGAAAAGTATATAACACTCACCCCTCCCTCACACCTTACCATCATACCAATAGGACTCTAGTATATTAACATTGAATAATAGCTGAATGAACTAAAAGATAGAAAGTTTATGTAAGGAGCAATTCTTAAGTCAAAAGACAAGAGGAGAAAAAGAAAAGAGAAAGAAGAAGAAAGAAAGGAAGTAAAAGAAAGAAAGAAAAGAAGAGGAAGGAAGGAAGGAAGGAAGGAAGGAAGGAAGGAAGGAAGGAAGGAAAGAAGGAAAGAAGAAGGAAGGAGGGAAGGAAGGAAGGGAGGGAGGGAGGAGAGAGGGGAGAGGGAAAAAAAGAAGAAAAAAGAAGGAAAGAAAGAAGTGAAAAAAAAGGAAGGAAGAAAAAGAAAAAAAAAGAGGATTTGAAGTCTTTGGCACCCAGAGAAAAATAGAAATACAGAAATATTAAACACAGTCCCAATTCTAGCCAGATTAACATATAAATTCACACTAAAGATCTATTTATCTAGGTTCATATTATGCAATAAATTATGTCCAGTTTCAATATAAAAATTCCAAGGCATGCTAAAAGTCAAGACAAAACACACTTTGAAAAGCTAAAGCAACATATGAACCAGACTCAGATATAACACAGATTTTGGGATTATCAGAGTATGTAAATAATTTTGATGAATAGGTAAAAGTCTCTACTGAAAAAAGTAGACAGTATGCAAGAATGAATTGGTAATGAAAAGAGATAGTTGGAAATTCTATAGAAAATCAAAAGGAAATTCTATAAATCTAAAAACCCAGTAACAAAAATGAAGAATTCCTTTGATAGGCTTGTCTGAAGAATGGACATGACCAAGTAAAAGATCAGTGAGCATTAAGATACGTCACCAGAAATATCTCAAATTGAAATACAAATAGAAAAAACAATGAAATATAAAATTAATAAGCCTTTAGCTACACTGACTATAAAAAAGAGAGAGGATACAAATTACCAATATCAGAAATGAAAAAGGATACATCACTACAGATCCCACAGAAATTAAAAGGAAAAAAAAATCTACCAGTGAATAATTCTTTAGGAAATAAATGGTGCCATTTCATCACAATCTTCCAGAAAATTGGAGGGAACAATTCCTAACTCATTATAATCATATAATACCAGAACCAGATAAAAGTTTACCATGAAATGAAACTTATAAACCAATATCTCTTATGAATATAAATGTAAAAATCCTCAATAAAATATTATCAAATCTTATCCAGCAATCTATAAAGAGAATTATACATCATAATCAAGTTGAGTTTATTCTCAGTATATATGGCTGGTTCAAATTAAAAAATCATTGCAATTTACCACATGAACAGACTAAAGGAGAAAAATCATATGATCATATCAATTGATGTAGAATGCCATTCATCATAAAAGTCTGCAGCTAAATAAGAATAAATGAGAACTTTCTGAACTTTATAAAGAACATCTACAAAAACCTCACAACTACTGTCATAGTTGTCATGAATGTGAGAATCTGACACCATAAGAACATGAAAATGTAAATATATAATTATAAATTATATTATATATATTTATATTTATATCATACATATTATAAATATATAAATATATAATTTCTCACCACTCCTATTCAATTTCTTTTTTTTTTTTAAGGTTTTATTTATTTATTTGACAGAGAGAGACACAGCGAGAGAGGGAACACAAGCAGGGGGAGTGGGAGAGGGAGAAGCAGGCTTCCCGCCGAGCAGGGAGCCCGAAGCGGGGCTCGATCCCAGGACCCTGGGATCATGACCTGAGCCGAAGGCAGACGCTTAACGACTGAGCCACCCAGGTGCCCCTCCTATTCAATTTCATACTGGGAACTAGTGCAAAAAGAAAACAGAAAGAAATAACAGCTATAGAGAGGAAGGAAAAAAAACTGTTCTTCTTAGCAGAAGTGTTGATTGTCTATAAAGAAAAATTTAAAAATCAACAAAAGACTCCCAGAAATAATAAGTGATTATACCATGGTCACAGGATACAAGGTTAATATACAGATTCAATTGTTTTCCTATATACCAGCAATGAACATTTGGAATTTGAGATTTAAATAATACATTACTTAACAGTATCACAACCAAAATGAAATATAATAAAATATGTATAGAATTTATATATGGAAAACTATAAAACCCTGATGAAAGAAATAAAAATTTTGAATAAATACAGAGATATTTCATATTTATAGATTAGAAGACTCAATATTGTTAAGATATCAAGTCTTTGTATCTTGAATTATAGATTAACCACAATCCCAATAAGACTCCAGGAAAGTTATTTATAGATTTAAAAAAAAAAAATTAGTTGTGGGGCGCCTGGGTGGCTCAGTCGTTAAGCGTCTGCCTTTGGCTCAGGTCATGATCCCAGGGTCCTGGGATCGAGTCCCACATCAGGCTCCCTGCTCGGCGGGAAGCCTGCTTCTCCCTCTCCCACTCTCCCTGCTTGTGTTCCCTCTCTCGCTCTTTCTCTCTCTGTTAAAAAATAAATAAAATCTTAAAAAAAAA
The DNA here is from genome assembly GCF_054177405.1 of Leptonychotes weddellii. Lineage (NCBI taxonomy): Eukaryota > Metazoa > Chordata > Mammalia > Carnivora > Phocidae > Leptonychotes > Leptonychotes weddellii. The sequence goes on along the minus strand of NC_138373.1, from coordinate 119,656,665 downwards.
AATTAGTTGTAAAATTGATATGGAGAGGCAAAAGATCTAGAAGATCCAACACAATAATAAGATCAAAGTTGGAGAACTCACATTACCTGATTTTGTGACTTGCTATAAAGTTACCATAATCAAGAGAGTGTGTTATTGATGAAAGAATAGATACACAGATCAATGGAACAAAATAGAGACCCCCAGAAGTAGACCCATGACAATAGTCAATTGACCTTAAACAAAAAGGCAATTCAATGAGAAAGAATATTCTTTTCAACAAATCATACTGGAACAACTGGACATCAACATGCAAAAACGTAGACCTGAACAAAGACCTCACACTTTTCAAAAAATTAGCTCTAAATGTGCCATGGTCCTAAATGTAAAATTAAAAGCTATACAACTCCTAGAAGATAACATAAGAAAAAAAAAATCACCAATCTTGGTTTGGTGATGAATGTTTAAATACAAGGCCAAAGCATGGTCCATTAAAGAAAAATTAATAAGCTCAACTTCATTGAAATTAAAATTTCTTTTCTGTGAAAGACACCTTTAAGGGAATCAAAGGATAAGCCAAATACCAGAAGAAAATAGTTGCAAAATATATATCTGATAAAGGACTGGTGTCCAAAATAAACAAAGAGCTCTTAAAACCCAACAGTAAGAAAATAAACAACCCAATTTTAAAAATGGGCAAAAGGTTTGAATAACCATCTTATTAAAAAAAAGATATACTAGAGTGGTGTCAGCAAAAATGATGGAATAGGTAACTTCATAGTCCCATCCCTCCTAAGAAACATGGAAAAATCAAGCAAAAACTGTCAGAATCAACACGGTCAAACCAATAGAAAATTGTCAAACACTTATAGCAACCAAGCAAATGCTGAAACCAGAGCAAGGCAATTTTAAAATGATAAGAAAGCATTGCAACATTTTTTCTTGCCCTCGCCACACTCTCCTTTCCATTTCAGTGGCAGTCTTGGACATGGCAGCCTTCACTGATGTTGTAGGTCACTATTCCCTGGTCCTGGAGAGATAGAAAAGAACCTGTTTTGAAAGAATTGCATTTCTCTGCTTTGACTTGCTTGAAAGCTGCCCAAAGGACTGACACAAAATACATATTTTTATTACTCCTAACTCAGAATTTACTCATGGAAGACTCACTCATCATTCCTCAAAAATATTCTAAAACAAATAAACAGCTTGCTGGCACTTTGGGCAAAATATTACAATGGAGGCAAACAAAACAATGTTGAAACCCTGGCAGGAAAAGCTGGGGAGAGAATTTCTTTGGGAAATTAGGGCATTCAAAAGGGCTGGGGTATTTGGAAAGCCATGTACATGTGCATGTCCAGGGCAGGATGCATGCTCAGAAAAGACCTGGGAAGACCCTAAATTTTCACCTTGGTCTGGTCTATAGTCTTGGTGCAAGAAGAAGTGAAGGCTAAGGCAGAGTAAATAGCCTTCTGGAGTTAGTGCTGAAAGAGTATCCCCAACAAAAAGCCAATATGAAAGCATGAGAGTTTTTCTTCTTTCCCTCCCTCCCTCCCACCTCTTTCTTTTTTTTAAAGATTTTATTTATTTATTTGAGAGAAGAAAGAGAGAGCGTGAGCAGGGATGGGGGTGGGACAGAGGGAGAGAGAGAAGCAGACTCCCCTTGGGCCCGTGAGCCTGATGTGGGGCTTGAACCCAGGACCCTGAGATCATGACCTGAGCTGAAGGCAGACACTTAACTGACTGAGACACCCAGGCGCCCCTCTTTCTCCCTCTTTCTCTTCCGTCCTTCTTTTCTTTCTTTCTTTCTTTCTTTCTTTCTTTCTTTCTTTCTTTCTTTCTTTCTTTCTTTCTTTCTTTCTTTCTCTCTCTCTCTCCCTCTTTCTTTCTTGTAATGTTGTTTTCATTATGATTCAGTTAAAAATATTTTCTAATTTCCTGTGTGATTTCTTCTTTGACCTATGAGTAATTCAGAGTTGCTTAATTTCTAAATATTTTGGGATTTTCTTGCTATTTTTATTGATTTCTATCTAATACAATTGTAGTCAGAGAACAAAACTTTGTATTTTTCAATATTTTAAAATGTATTGAGTTTTTTTATGGCACACCCTATAGTATATGTGTACAGGTATGGGTTAATAATTCTAATACTGTTACACATGTGTACTGGAGTTGAGCAGTTCTAGTGTGGTGGATGGTGGGACACAGTTTTCCCACTGTTGGAATAGAAGTTTATAGGTAAGAAAAAGGACAAGGCAAGAATGGTTCATGTGTTGATGGACTAGAGTTAGAGACATTAATATGAACATATGTTTAGCTTAATAAAGATACAATGTTTACATATAAAATATAAAAAATATGTCTATAGTACATATATATATTCCTTGCTCTGTCAGCTGAGAGGACCTAGTAGAAATAACACACCACTAGCAATGAACACTGTACCTAGATTTTGGTTTCTGGGTTTTTAATACCATTCTTCATTAAAAGTGACCAGGGATCCTTGGCAAAAATTGCTGACTAGGAACAGGGCAGGAAATATACAAGATGAGGGTTGAGTATCTTTCAGTGCCAGAAAGTAAGGAATAAAAAAAATACATAAACAATATTAAAAACTATAATGATGGAGGTAAGTCAAAGGAAGAGAAACCAAGTAAAAAACTTCGAATAACAAAATTTGGAACAATTTGAGCAACAAAATATGTAAAATAGTATTGGATTATAACCTAAAGTTTTAATAAATACCTCATGAGTCCATACTGATATAAATAAAGAGTACAGAATATAAAGGAGAAAAAAGGAAGAAAACTTTATAGTAGAGAAACCTGACAAACACTACCTCATTCAGGTGATGTCAACATCAATCATGAGAAGTCAAGTTCATAATATGTGTTCTTGGTATGATGAAATAAGAAGATCACTTTCACATTGTGGTCTTCCTCCTCCAAACCTATAATCCCAGTCTCATCATGGAGAAAAATCAAACAAATTCCAATAGATATATTCTAAAATATACCTGACCAATACTCTTCAAAACTGCCAAAGTCATAAAAAATGAGGACAGTCTGAGAAATTGTCATAGCCAATAGGAGCCTTAAAGAGACAAATGAACAGAATGTGGTATCCTGGATGGAGATCCTGAAACAGGATTTTTACATTAGGTAAAAACTAAGGAAATCTGAAAAATACAGTGTGGATTTAATGATATGCTTCTCATTCTAATAAATATCATAACTTATTTACAATTTGTATGTAACTCTAAAATTTCTAAAAATAAAGTTCATTTTAGAAAGATATAAGAAACCCCCCCTCAAAAATATATACTCTCACACATATTTTGTGTGGTTGGGGGCTGGAGAGAGCTCCTAAGCACTAGGAAAGAGAGGCGCTTGAGGAGCTGGGATATGAAAGCAGCATCCATATGAAAGGTAATTATCCAATGAGTAGTTCCATGACTGGGTTGAGGGGCCATAGTCACACTTTGCATTTTTAAGACTAGAAACTGTTCATTATTAGGGACTTTCATTTTCTACACCTCTTCCTCGGTGGTGGGCACCACAGAAGGAGCTAGACAGTTAGAAATTCTAAACAGATTGCTAAACAGTTATTGTTCTGACCTTTATTCCTGTTCACATCTCTGCAGAAACTCATGCCTTCACTTCTCTCTTGCTGCTCACAGTCCAGTGTTCATATAATTCTCCTTGAGGCTGATGACACCAGAAGCCTTAGGACCTATGATTGACACAGTGAAAAAAACTGGTATGCTTCACTAGTCAAGCTGAATAACTTGCATGACCTGTGATGAACCCTTCATAGTACCCTAGCCAAAGTTTAGAATTAGATTGGTAAGATCTTTCTATAGCACTGGTTCTTCATCCCTGCCCTCAACAGAATAATTCTGCATAAATGTGTATAAAGATAAGAGTAGATGTAGAAATGTTTTATTTGCATATTAAATAGGTTATCTACAAATCTGATGGCACTGGCCACAGAGGAGAAAGATGTTTTAAACAGCAAGAAGACTTTAACTTCCAGTTAAGGTTTAAAAAGTAATAATGTTGGTCCCATCATAAAAATGAAAATAAACTGAACAAGTTACCAAACAATATTTTAAAATAAATTCAGAGTGAAGAATGCAGAGCAACCAAAAAAGTCCTTAGTGTAAGAGACAATATCATCACTATTTTTATCCCCGGTGAAGCAGAAGGAAAAAGAAGATTCTTCCACAGATTGAAGAAAGAAGCAAGCTTTTTATGGCCACATGGAGGCTGACATAATAATTTAGAATCCCAAAGAGCCCCAATCACACAGAAAGTTGTATTTACCTGCCAACTCTTTTCACAGATCTGGAATAGTAGGCCAAAGACTGAGTTCAAGGTAAAATAATTGGGAGATCCTCCCAAAGGCATGTGGGGCCTTCCACTAAGACAAAGAAACATCAAGGGCACATGGATGGCTCAGTCAGTTAAGTGTCTGTCTTTGGCTCAGGTCACAATCCCAGGGTCCGGAATCAAGCCCCACATTGGGCTCCCTGCTCAAGAGGGGAATCTGCTTCTCCCTCTCCCTCTGTCCTTTCTCCCTCCACCCATGTGCTCTCTCTCGCTCTGCTCTCTCTCTCAAATAAATAAATAAAATATATAAAAAAAAAAGACAAAGCAACATCAGACTAAGTAATGGAGTCAGGACAAGAAAGCTGAAAGGAAATCCTAGAGATATTCTGTGTCTTAACCAAGTTTAAGTCAGTAGCTACAGAAGTCTGAAAGCACATTTAGATGAGTATATACACTTTAAAAGATTATTGGCCATTAAGAATAAAATAATGACAATGCATGTAAGGTTTTTAGCATTTGAAGAAGTATAAAATATGACAGGAGCAAAAAGGAGTGAAGAGTAAATGGAATGATACCATTGTAAGGTTTATACATTTGCCATGAAATCACATAATATTATTTATAGCTACATTGTAATGTTATAGACAAATATTGTAAGCTTTATAATAACCACTAAAATACAAAACAAAGTATTGCTAATAACTCCTCCAACAGAGGAGATAAAATGAAATATTTAAAAAATGTTCAGCTCACTGACAAGAAATCAAGAAAAAGGAAAAAGAGAAACAGAGGACAGATGAATCAAATATGAAACAAATATTAAGATAGTAGACTTAAATATATGCATATTAACAATGATAATAAGTATAAATGGACTAAACACTCCAACTAAAGGCAGAGATTGTCAGGCCAGTAAGAAGAAAGGCAACTATATTCTGCATATAAGAAATACTATAGATTTTCTGGTTTCAGTTCTGACATGTGAAGAACTACTTCCATCCAGATAACCAGAAAAAAACCCTGAAAATCAGTGAATTTTCTTGGACCATAAGAGATCTGAGTTTGCAGAGTAAACTCCCACTCTTGAATCTGGAGACACTGGTGTATTTTAGGGAGCTAGAGCTGAAATCTACTTACCTGAGGCAGAAGCCACTAAAGCCAATAAACTGGTATGAACAGTTAATGGGAACTGTGACTAATTTCTGGAGGATGATTAGGGACTAGCTGGATAGTGAGAAACTCCTGGGAGCTGCAGTCCTGGGTGGGACAAGACACACTTTCTTGGACTTTCCCTCCAGAAACCCCACCAGGTTCTCACAGTGAGGATCCAAGAGATACCCCTGTTGGCTCTGACAGCAAAGGGCAAGAGTAGTCTTTGTGAAATACACTTAAGAGTCTTCTCCATGACAAATGCTTGATCTCGCCTGAGAAAAGACTTGGCCAGAGCACAAATCTGAAACTTTAAGAAGAGGATTCATTTTTATACAGGGCTTTTAGGAAATAGACTGGAAACCCTGCGGCCAAGGGAGTAGGGGAAAAAAGCACAAAGCTATGCCACTTGAGGAATGCTTATGAAGGTCTTGCCCCTAAGAAACAGGCCCATTGAAAGAGTAGATTATTCAGATTATCCCCCACTTCCAACCACACCAGCCAGCACCAGTATAATGATAGTGCATCATTGCTGAAGAGCTACAAGACAGACTTTCTCTGAGCAGGAATACAGAGGGAATACCAGAGATAACAGTTACAACAGAATATAGTAATTAGAAGTCCTTGGTATCTAGAGCTATACCAATTGTTAAACATAGCTTAACTCCTAGCAGGTAAACAGAAATCCTCACACTAAGGGCCTATTCAGCTCAGTTCCTATTACCAAATGCAACATACCTGGCTTTCAATGAAAACTTAAAATCATGTCAAAAGGCAAGTAAAAATACACTCTGAAAAAGGAAACGTCATCAGAACCACACTCAGATAAGAAACAGATGTTGAAACTATCAGACAGGGAATTAAAAATAACTATGATTAATATGAGCCTCTAATGGCTCAAGTATATAATAGCCAAGATCAGATGAGCAATGTAAGCAGAAGGATGGAAACTCTCAGAAAGAATCAAGAGGCAATGTTTAGAAATAAAAAACACAGTAACAGAAATAAAGTCCATGTTGGTGGACTCATTAGAAAACAGGACATGGCCAAGTTAAAAATCAGTACATTTGAAGATAGGATAAGAGAAACATGCCGGGGTGCCTGGGTGGCTCAGTCGTTAAGTCTCTGCCTTTGTCTCATGTCAAGATCCCAGGATCCTGGGATTGAGCCCCTTGTTGGGTTCCCTGCTCAGCGGGGAGCCTGCCTCTCCCTCTCTCTCTGCCTGCTGCTCCCCCTGCTTGTGCTCTCTCTCTCTGTTGAATAAATAAATAAAATCTTTTATTTTCAACTTTTTGAAGAACCTCCATACTGTTTTTCAGAGTAGCTGCACCAGCTTGCATTCCCACCAACAGTGTAGGAGGGTTCCCCTTTCTCCGCATCCTTGCCAGGAAACAAACTGAGGGTTGCTGGAGTGGAGGGGGGTGGGAGGAATGGGGTGGCTGGGTAATAGACATTGGGGA
>NC_138373.1:119619816-119649249 GCF_054177405.1 Leptonychotes weddellii | reverse complement strand
AATGTCATAGGATTGTTGAGGATTAAATGAGTCAAATACATGCAAAGCAATATGAACTGTGCCTGACACACTGTAAGGACTACCTAAGTATTAGTTATTTGTATTATATTTAAATAAACTGGAAGACAGTTTGCTTAAAGGTCATTGAGTCATTTCATTTAGGAAAACATTTCTCTGAGTCTCATTGTATTCTTTGTATGTGATTAGCTATGAGATTCTATTTTCAGTGTAAGTTCCTCTGTAGAATTCTCAGGACTTACCAAGATCAGAGACATATCACCAGTTTTCCATATCAATCTCTACTTCCTTGTTCAGGTCTGTCCCTTCCCTGCCACAGCCCTCTTCTCTGTTTTATTCACAGTCATAACAGTGTACATATTTAGAGACTACAGTTTTTTATACTGTCTTTGCAGCTTACTATTCAAATGACCTTGAACAAATTGCTCCTACTTCATGGTGTCACAATTTCATTATCTATAAATTGGGGATCATGCTTCTGATTCTGCTCACTAAGTTGCTGTGAGCATTGCCTAATTAACGAGGTAAAAGTGCTTCAAAAAGCAGAGTGCCTCATGCAATTCTCAAACTTTACAAGAAGGTGGTTTTATAGTTAGTAAAAAGCAACATGTTTGTGACTGGCTGTGTTCGGATCCTCTGCAGCCTTCTGGAAATATGTGTATTTGTGCATACTAGTTCACTTTCTGTCTTTCCCTCATATTAACTGATGGACCAAGAAACTTCAGAGACTTATTTGGCTTCTTTCAGAAGAATCTTCTTTGTAAAGGAGCTAGGATATAAAAAGAAACTTTGCCAAAATAATGAGATTGTAGATTGTGTTTGTATATCTTATAGGCACTGTAAAAAATTTTTAAAGAAAGGAATATGTAAGATATATGTCTCAGACATTCAATGATTAATTCATCTATATTTGAGAATTCACAGAATAAGAATTCTGTTTTGTTTTATTTTAGTGGGTCACAGTTGTTCTTCCTTGGTAATGGTGGTGGGTTTGTGCACTTCTCCATCATATTCTTTTGTTTGATGTCCCACAATTGGCATGGATTCTACCAGAGACTGTGGTGGAAGAAATAACTATGGACTGGAGGAATGTTGCTCAAATCACCTCCATTGGAACACTACTGTATCAAAAGATGTAAAAAAGGATGCCAAAATCAAGTAGGTCAATGCTGACATATCCAATTCTTGGGCCGTCACAGTGCACTCTAGAGTATTCAAATATCATTCATCACTAATGAAATTTTTACTGAAACCCTATATATTAGGGGACTTTTTAGATTCTGATGGCACAGAAATTAAAAAAAAACAAAACAGACCGAAATTTCTATTTTTGGAAACTTGTAATTGAATGTATATAGGAACCCCTATTTCCCAAAAGTAACCTGATTTGATTTGGGTTAGCCTGGTGTATCTTAAACTCCTTCATAAACTCTCCTCACAGAAGAGAAATTAAAACGTCAAGAATATCCCAGTGTTATTTGACACAGAATTTTGGAAGTGGTAATGGTAGAATATCCAGCTCTTTTGAATCCATGTCTTTTATCTCTTTAGTATTTGCCTGAGCTGACTATATCAAAAATTAATTTCAGGGCTGGTATATACTCAACCTGCATAGATTGCCTCACAGACTTTCTACTTGGGCATCACACATTATGTTTTTGAATTTTGAGTTATCACATGACCTCCCAAAGGATCTCATGTTGTTACATTTAAGATTAATGAGGCATTGGATAGCCATTAAGAAGCTATTCAAGAATATGCATTTAATTAAAATGAATTATGTATATGAGTTAATACCATTCAACCTTTTTAATTTAGAGAGATAAATCATGGCTATTTTACTTCTGAGAAGGGTCCTAACACTGGCAAATTGAATATTGATGTTACAATGCCCAAATAATTCATGCTGGTCAGATTCATCCATACATAATGGGTATATCCTGAGACTTTGCCTACCAGAGAATATTAAATATTTCTCTTTTAGTTGACTATGTGTGTGTACTTGCACATGTAATGAGCTGCAAAGAGTAATTCAGCGTTACACATAATCTCTGAACACAAAGCAAATAGTAACATCAATCCTGAAGAAAATACTGACCAGCCAGAGCCTCCACTTATTTATCAGCATTAGTGACTCAGTATGAATGTTTCCTTTAAACATAAACACTATTCATATGCAACACAGTTACCGTCTATTGACTTAGTAATGTTTCCAGTCCCATTTTCCCCCCAAGGGAAATGATGCTAATATTTTAATTCTACCGAGTTTGTATTCTAGGACAGTGTTATATATCCAATGGGTACCTGAATACCCTAATGGACAGAGATTCTCTCTTTTCTTCCTATGTGTTTCATAGTGCCTCTTATAGGTAGGTGTTCTATGTATTCATGATGAGTTGAGTTGAATGAAGAGAGGAAATGTGGAAAATAAAACATTTACTGAGCAATTGAACTGTTCTAAATACTTGAAGTAGTTTATTGAATCCTCACAGCAATCATACTGGCTAGGTATTATTATTATCCTCCTTTTATAGATGATGAAATAGAGACATAAAAGGTTAAATAATTTGCCCAAGAGCACAGAGTTGGTAAGTGATACAGCCTAGATTCAGATCCCAGCAATGTGACTCTCAAACCAGCTTAAGGTTTTGCCCTTCTGGCTTAGTAAGTGTAGAATACCTTAACAATACTATGACATCTAAAGAACTCACAGTCCATCTCTTGTTGGCTTTTCATTCACACTCAGTGAAGTTTATTATTTATTTATTTGTTTGTTTGTTTGTTTAGAGAGAGCATGGGGGGAGAGGCAGAGGGAAAGAGAGAATCCCCAGCAGGCTCCACACCCAGTATGGAAACCAACATGGGGCTTGATCTCACCTCCCTGACATCATGACCTGAGCTGAAATCAATGAGTCAGACACTTAACTGACTGAACCACCCAGGTGCCCGAAAGTTGGTAATTTTAAATCGCCAGTTAGAAATCTATTCTGAGTCAATTTTAGTTCTCTATGTGTTTCCTAAGAAAATCTAATTACTCATAAGCACATATTCTTTGTGTTTCACAGTAAAGAAATATACCTAAACCCCTTAGAATATATGTACTTATGTATATTTCCTTATTGTGAGACACAAAGAATATATATATGGATGTATGTGTGTGTGTGTATGTGTGTGTGTGTGGTGTCAAGCATAGTAGGAACTCAAATATGAAGAAATGAAACTTCATATAAGCTCTTAGGTCTTTATAGACTTAGAATTATTTCCTTAAAAAAAAAGAAAAAATAATAATATTTAATTAGAAGTTTCCTTTTAGAAATGGAAAGAATCTATTAGTTACCCAGGGGGAAGTAGTGAAATGTCAAGACTAATGTGATTACAGTTTCCTAAAAACATTCATTTGTTTTTCAATCACAGCCATCACTCTGCAGCCATCTGACTACAAGCATAACAATAACCTTAAAAGGCTTCTATCACATGGTTTATGCTGTACTTTCACCAAGAGCTTCACAGCAGTTTAATCAATAAAGCAGCACAAGCTGTGAACAATTATAATAAAACACCTTAAGAATGATCCGCAGTTAAAAGGTAGAGGGAAAAAAAACCCTTCAATTTAGATAAACCAATCTGCCACTCAGTTTGATAAAGTTCAGTTGAAGTGTTCTGACACACTCATGGCATCTATCAGTAGAAAGATCTGTAGCCTTGAATTTAAATTAACTCTTCAGGTTATACAAGAGTAAAGAATTATAAGCCTCTAGTTATATACACCAGAGTATTACATGTAACCTAACAACCAAATTCCTATTGAAATTCCACATTGCAGTTTACAAAGAGGTATCTATATTGATTTTAGGAAGTGGTTTGAAATATATTTCTGAAATATGACAGCTCTTCATTTGAACATCTGAAAATTGATAGACACATGCTTGTTCTAACAATATATACTGATCACCTATAATTTGCTAGACAGTAGGAATTAACCGTAAGCAAGACATACTCATCACTGTTTGGGGGCTTGCATTTTTATGATCTTCTGTTCTACACTAAACTTTAAGAATGAGTGAGAAGAGAGGAAGGGGTGTGGGGCATACATACAGGTTAGGCTAGACAAAGACTAAAACATGGTTGCCTATAATATCTTACACTTCAGAACTGCAAGTAGTTTAGGGAAAAAGGAGGCATACAGGAAAGTGGTGGTGTATGAGGCTGGATGTCAAAATATTTTAAGCCAGAGAGTGACGTGATCTGAATTTACAAGTTGCAAGTTAGAAATAATTCTCTAGATCCAGTGACAAGAGCAGATAAAAGAAGAAAAATTAGAGAATATTATATTCTTTCAAAGTAGGAGTGGTGAAGAGTTTGAACTTTTCTCATTACTTCTGCCAGTGTGGGTAAGCTGGACTCATTTAGTACACAGGATAAGATAGAAGTACAGGAATTTTTGCAGGGTAGACTTCAAGGCTGCTATTCTCCAATTTTTGGTCTTGACATTTGTTCATCAATAGAAGACTCTAATAACAGTTCCTGTGTGGATATACTTCCAAACGCTAGTTAATATATCTTTATGCCATTCCTTGGATATCCAGACATTCTGTCCCTTAGTTACTAGCTGGGATATAGCAGTGCTGGTAGTTCTAGAACCTATGAATAATACCAAGGATGGAAATTGTGCTGTCTCTCCCCATTGGATGAGGGCACCCAAATGTGGGGCAATGATCGGCTGGAAGCCGGTGGCGGGGGAGGTGAAAGGATCCACCGGAGGCAGAACAGAGGTGATAGAAGTGTATTGAATACATGGCAAGGGAGCTGTGGGCAGGACAGCAGAGGAGGGGCTGTCTGCCACAAGGCAGTGGGTGGGGGCTGTATTTAAAACAGGAAGGTGAGGAGGTATGGCGATGTCTGGAATTCTCCCTTTTCTGGTAACTGTGCCTGGTTGTAAGTAGCCCATTGGTCAGTGAGGGCCTCTGGATATTTTGAGGTGGGTCGCCTGATGGGCCTGTCTGTACTCAGCCAGGGTGTTGCTGTGGGCCCATTCTACATTCCATCGCTCAAGCCTGTTACCTAAAAACAGTCTTTACAGAAATCTGCTGTGAAAGCAGGTACACTGGGATATGGTGACCTTATATGAAAATTCCATGGAAATTTGGTGGGTAGAGGACATGTTATGTGTAGCACAAGTAGCTATAGTAGGAGCACTCAAAACCTAGTTGAGATGTTCTCAGAATTAGTAGTACATGGGTAGCTTAGAAAAGGAGGGTTGGAAGAGTAACTTCCTAAACTGGTTATGCCAGCTGAGGTCCAGGATTTGTGGAATGATGCCTAGGGAATCCATGGAGGCAGAATAATACGTGGATGACTAGCAAAGCAGTGGATAAAACAGTGTGGAAACAATTCAAAGGCTGAAACGTGCTGGTTTATTGTTTACCAATAAATAATGAGATATTGTCCTTGTTGTGGATATATTCTTCATTGGACTCTTACATTCCTGCACAACTTGTCAGCGGAGACCATGACAACTTTAGTTTAGGTCTCCTTTTACAAGGATGTTTTTATAGCAAATGGCTTCGGAGGATAGAGATAGTGTCTCCTGGTTCAGAGAACAGATTTGTTTGTTGTCCAATGTAGTAAAGATAATGTCTCCTTACAGGGGAAAGATTGAACATTTTTGCCTGCAGTCCTTTGCAAAGACTGGAGTTTCTTGAGCTCAGGGTTCCTTAGCTCAAATGCAAATGTACTATGTGCACAGCTTCCTCAAGGCCACTTCACGTTGTTCTCAGGGGACTTAGAGGACGAGGGAAAATGATGCAAACATGCAGTTCACGCCGCCTGCTGAGCCATGAGTAACAAAATGCTTTGTGTTTGACCCAGGATTCTCATATATTCTGCTAGAAACCATGAAACTGTGACAGGCTAACTCTTCAGCTAGCAAGCAGGGTAACACTCTCATAACAGAGAAGGCATCCGAGCTATTTTGTGAGAACATTTTCGTCACAGTTCTGGTTTCCAGGAATATGCATGCCTTCAGTTCAGTTTGTTAGAGAAGGGTCACATCACATCAATACTGTCACAGAATGAGCTAATCGGTGGCCTAAGGAGAGGGTATGGGGAGTACAGTCAGAACGAGATCTTTTAAAGTTCCATGTAGCCTGCTTACAGAGTCAGAATATGACACTTGTAGAAGCAGCCCCACTATAATCACATTCTCTCCACATGCGTTCATTCATCTCCACTGCCCAAATGCTTGCCGAAAGTCCTATGCTCTGCTCTTGTATTACCCACCAGTTTGGATCTGGAATAGGCTCATCGACTTTGAATCTTTCACTTGTCACTGCTTGAATGTAATGTTTTCTGTTGCCCAGTTCTAGCCTCCCCTTGTAGTCTTTTCTATATTGCTCTTTGACTTCTTGGTTTGGGAATTTCAACCACGCAGGTGGCCAACAACATCTAACTTAAGCCCATTAGTATTTCCAACCATGTGATGCTGCTATGACTTTAAATAAAAATGGTCAAGTCACAAATGACGGAATCTCATCTGTTCATTAACTTCTAAGGGTATTTTAAATTCAGACAGATCTTCCCCACAGTGAGATAGAATTATGGCAATTTTACAATCTATGTGTTCAAACCATGCTTATAATCAAACTAATAAAATACTAGAAAATATGAATCTGTTTTAGAATCTAAGAACAATAGATTGGTAACACTGGATTCATAAAACTATTCTCAACCTTGTAATTAAGTGTAGCCACAGAAAATGTGCTGATTTTCTAAAGGAATGTCAATAAAAAAAATTCAGCAGTCTGGGGTGCCTGGATGGCTCAATTGGTTAAGTGTTCCACTCTTGGTTTCGGCTCAGGTTGTGATATTGGGGTGGTGAGATTGAGCTCTACGTCAAGCCCGGTGTTGGGCTCCCACTCAGCACGGAGTCTGCTTCTCTCTCCCCCTCTCCTTCCACCCCTCCCCCTGCTCATATTCTGTCTTTCCAAAATAAATAAATAAATCTTTAAAAAAAATTCAGGAGTCTAACTCGGATAAGATATGGAATAAAATCAAATAGTTTAATAATTATACCTCATGCAATTACCACTAAGATAAAAGAACTGTTTTAAATTGTATTAATTTATATTGCTGACAAATTTGTGCCTTTAAGAACCAATTATAAAATCTGCTGTATTGTGTATCCAGTTGATGGAGATACCAAAAGGCTAATAACGTAAAAAAAAAAAGTCTAGAAATCTTTGAAGCGTAAAAGAAATATAAGCTGTCTAAGGATCATACTGCAATGTTTTATTTGCCACATTGAATGATAATACAGAATGTTTTTTGGTGAATTATACTAACTAGAGATGAATCATTTATACGTATTTTATTATAAAATAACATAATCACATTACTCCTTATAGATAGTTCCAAAAACTTTGTTTTTAATTTACATTCAGTAAAAGTCACTCTTTGTGATACACAGTTCTGTGAGTTTTGACAAATAGTCATTTATTCACCAGATAGAGAACAGTCATATAACTCTCCCAAATTCCTTCATACTTTGTATCCCTACCCCTACCTCTGTTCTTTGTTGAGCTGGTCTGTTCTGTGGACCTATATGTTTGCCAGATGCAATCATATGGTATCCAGCCTATTAGGTGTGGTTTCTTTTACTAAACAAAATGTATTTGAAATTCACCCATGTTGTTACATATATAATTTGTTATTTTACATTGCTAAGTATTATTCCATTCTTTGTCTATCCATTCAGCAATTGAAGAACAATTTTCCATTTTCAGTGATTATTAATAAATATACTGTAAGCATTTATGTATAGATTTGAGTGTAAAAATAAGTTTTTTTTCTCTTGGACAAATATGTACGAGTGGGATTGCTGGGTTATAGGACAAATATAAGAAATTTCAGGGCGCCTGGGTGGCTCAGATGGTTAAGCGTCTGCCTTCGGCTCAGGTCATGATCCCAGGGTCCTGGGATCAAGTCCCACATCGGGCTCCTGACTCAGCGGGGAGTCTGCTTCTTCCTCTCCCTCTGCCTCTCCCACTGCTCATGCTCTCTCTCTCTCTGTGTGTATCTCTGTGTCTCAAATGAATAAATAAAATCTTTAAAAAAAAAATATAAGAAATTTCAAAACTGTTTTCCAAAATGGTTGTACCATTTGCATTCCCACCAGCAAAGTATGAGAGTTCCAATGCCCTACATCCTTATTGGCACTTCTGGTATTGTAAGTTAATTTTTTGTTTTTTATTTTTGTTTTTGATGTTCTAATATTTGTGTAGTGGCATGTCAGTGTGGATTTAACTTATATTTCCCTAATAAAAGATGCTGTGCATCTTTTCATATACTTTCTTGCCATCCATATACCTTCTTGGAGTGTCTACTCCAATTTTGGGCCCATTTTGGGGGAAGTGGAGGTTGTTTGATTTTTAATTGTTGACTTCTGAAATTCCTTATATATTCTGATACAGGTCCTTTGACAGATACTTGTTTTGTAAATCTTTTTTCTCTTACTCTGTGGCTTGTCTTTTTCTTCTTTCACAATGAATGTTACAGAGCAAACTTTTTAAATTATGGTGTTTATCATTTTTTTTCTTTATAGATTGTTGTTTTTGTATCTTATCCAGTAACTCCTTTTGCCTAACATGGATAACAAAAATTATATCCCGTTTTTCTTCTAGAAATTTTATGCTTTTCTTGTAACATTTAGGTCTATGTTAATTCTTGTATAAAGTGCAAAGTATGGGTTAAGTTTCATTTTATTCCATTAAGACAATTTGAAAAAAGAAAAAGAAACCTATCATCTCTACATTTATATGTCTCTTCATTTTTGTAGAAAAATTCAGGTGACTATATTAGTTTGAATATATTTCTTTTTTTTAAGATTTTATTTATTTATTGGACAGAGAGAGAGAGCACAAGCAGGGGAGTGGCAGGCAGAGGGAGAAGGAGAAGCAGACTCCCCGCTGAGCAGGGAGCCTGATGCAGGACTCCATCCCAGGACCCTGGGATCATGACCTAACCTGAAGGCAGATGCTTAACCAACTGAGCCACCCATGTGCCCCTGTTTGAATTTATTTCTAGAAGCTCTATTCTGGGGCTGCCTCAGTAGCTCAGTCAGTTAAGCATCTGCCTTGGGCTCAGGTCATGATATCAGGGTCCTGGTATCTAGTCCCACATCAGGCTCCCTGCTCAGCGGGGAGTCTGCTTCTCCCTCTCCCTCTGCCCCACCAAATAAACAAATAAAAATCTTTAAATATAAAATAAAATAAAAGCTCTATTCTGCTTCACTAATCTATGAGTCTATCATTTCACCAACAGCATAACATCTTGATTACTGTAGCATTATAAGTATTTAAGCTAGGTAGTATCGGTCATTCAAGTATGTTCTTTATCAGGTTGTTTGGCTATCCTATTTCCTTTGCCCTTCTATATAAATTTTAGAATCAGTCTGTCAATGTCTACAACAAAATCATGCTGAGGTTTTTATTAGAAGTTCATTGACATCATAATAATACTGAGTTTCCAATCTATGAACACATTATATCTATTTAAGTATTCCTTATCTTATTTCATCAGTGTTTCGTAGTTTTTAGCATGTGGATCCTGCACACATTTTGCTAAATTTATATCTAAATATTTTATTCATTACTGGTGGTATTGTAAATGGTATTTTTTTTAATTCCAAAGTTTTTGGTTGTATATAGAAATAAAGCTATTAAATACTGACCTTGTATAATATGATATTGCTAACCTGACTTATTAGTTCTAGAAGCTGTTTTATAGATTTCTTTGTGGAGAGATTGTATTTGTAGACAAACATGTTAGCTATGAATACAGATGGCTTTATTTCTTCCTTTCTAATCTGAATAGGTTCTGCTGCCCTATATTCAAGTTCACTGATTCTTTCCTTCACTATGCCAAGTGTGCCAATGAACCTGTTGAAGACATTCTTCACCTGTGTTACTCTGTTTTTCAATACCTTTGATTCTTTCTTTAGAGTTTCCATTTCTCTGCTGAAGTCAATTGATCTTGCATGTTGTCCATATTCTCCATAAAGCCTTTTATATATTAATCATAATTATTTTAAATTTCCTCTCGAATACTTTGAATATCCATGTCACAGTTCTTTATCTCTTGACAGTGTGTTGTCTTTGCTTGCTTTCCCGTATGCCCCATAATTTTTTTTATTCAAAGCCAGATAACCTGTACAGGGCAGTAGAGACTGATGTGTAGTTTTTAATGATTGAAAATTGATATACCTTTTCTTATTTTAGCCCTTAGAGAGGAACACTGAGCCAATTCAGTTAATCAATGAACAGAGTTGGGGTTTGTAATTGCTATTTTTACCCTCAGTGCATCACAGGCTTCAAATTGCTCTAGTGACGTCACCTGTTTAGGGTGCGGACTGGTTCACAGAGAGGTCTTTCTCAGTATCTATTCTGTCCTCAGCCCAAATCATCCTTTTGCCCTGTACCTCAGAGAAGATCTCTCTATGCTCTTATAATTCTCTTAGCAGTATTACATGGCAGCTTTTTCCTCAATATTGATGTTGGGTGTGGCAGGGGTGTAGGGGGGCATGTGAGGATTCTCTGTTGTACTAATTAAGCCTCAGTTTTAGGCAGATGCTGCATCTCTGGGTTTGAATGGTGTGGCCTTCTCAGAGCTCCTACTTCTCTCCCAGTGGTAGTTCTGGGACCAGCAAGTATTCCTGTCCCTCCCCCAAAGTAGAAGTCTTTATTTTTGCCTTCTTCTAGACACGAAGGCTTTTCAGCAATGCCCAAAGGAACTGTTTGTTGACTCTCCTCCTTTCCCTAATGTAAGGCTTTTGTTCTGTACCGAAGGTGGAGTTTTGTACCTTTCCCCACACTGCCCCTTCCCTTACCTCTGTCCTGTACTCTGAGAGGCATCTTGTTCGGATTCTTGATAAATTTTGTTTGTGCACACGCTGTGAAGTTTGTGGAGAAAAGCAAGTGAATCGATTCCCCTTATATCTGCACCCCCCAGGAGCTTTATATTATCTTCCTCTTCCATACTTGGTCTTTTCAGACATTCTTAACATTTCAAATATTGTTAACAATGTTAGTTGAATTCTTCTTCCTGCTGTCCAGCTGCCTCATTCCAAGGAAGCAAGAAATGTCCTTGAAAGTGCTTGTCTTTCCTTAAATTTCAAGTGAGTTGGTTACTCTGCAATTTCAACTTTCTGATGGTTTAAAGAAAGTTGTGAATTTGTAGTTTGACCAACTTTTCATTGTTGTTTCAAGGGTGGAAGCAATGGTGTTTCCAGCTTTCTTAATTCCAAATTGAAGCCAGAAATCTCAATATTTACTTTTTAAAATGTTAAAATACACAGACACGTATGTCTACAATTTTATTAGGCATTACTTGTATACCTTCTTAAACAACATTATATAAATTAAAACAGATTTTTCCATATTGTTTAGGATGTCTGTGGTGTCATGAGATCTTGAGACAACTGTCAAGGACAAAAAAAAAAATGAAAAAAGAACAAGCAAGACATTGATGTTACTCAGGCTATCACAATAGAGGGCATACATCAGATCCCCAAATCAGAGTGTCTCTACAAAGTAGTTTTGTCCTGGACTTTTATAGGGAAGATGATATCACTATATGATTATGAAAATAAATAATCTAAGTCATTAAGTATCAAGATAATTATTTCTCAAAATATAATAACTAAAAAAGTAGCCAATGTTTTTTTAAAGTAGTACAATATGATAGAGTTTTAGAAAACAATATTATATTTTCTGTATGGATGTCAACATATGTAATAAAAGTATTTTTAAGTGGCAGAGAAAGATACACACTAACTTTGATAGCTGTTTCCTCTGGAAAAGAAGGCAAATGGATGCAGGAGTAATATGTATAGAAATACGCATAACATTTTATTTTTGAAAAATAAATCTAAATCTAAATCTGAAAAATAAATTTGGCAAATATATGTTTATAGGTATCCATTTTCTATTTTTTTTAGAATTTCTAAATATTTTAACCTATCTTCTTTTCTTCTTCCTCCTCCTTTTTCCTCCTCCTCCTTTCCTCTTTCTCCTCCTCCTCCCCTTCCTCTTCCTCCTCCTTTTTCTTCAGAATGAATGTCATTTACCTGAGTTCCAGATGCCAAAATTAGCTAGCAGCAGATACAGCATATATGGGAGTCAATCTTATTTCCAGGTGAGGCTGTAGCTACCACGGGACTTTCTAAGAGCAGGAGATATGAGAAGGGATCAAGAACCACTCCTCACCCTAATATATGGAAAAGGGAAGTAAGACAGCTGCAGGCATGAAGAATTTGAAGGGCTGTATAGACTATCAAATGGGCAACTCTCTCAGTTATAGGCCCACAAAATCATATAGAAAAAAAATGTTTAGATATGCACCTTAGGGCACAGATGAAAATGAACTAAGCTACAAATGAGCAACACTGCAGGGACAAACAGATGGGCCTCTTAATGAACTAAGGCTTTAAGTAGATTCTCCATCTCTGACTGCATTTTGGCATGGAATAGACACAACTGATGTATAATCCTTCCAAGATGCATTAAATATCCTGGACTGCCAGTCCATAACTCAACTGTTTACAACAATGAACTCATGTGGGTCAACGGCGTGCAAGGTATTTACATGTGATTTACTTCTTTGAATAAAGTGTTATAAGTTTCCTTTCTCAAATGGAAGGGAAAGTGGAGTGACAATTAGATGTCATGGGACTAACTTGTGCATTTGACTACCTCCATCATATGTGATACAGTAACAAAAGAGACCCGTGCCTGATTGATGGTGGGAGAGAGGACAATAAGCTGAAGCAAAGTGTGCACATAAAGGAACTGGACTCAAAGGCCTCAAGTATATCATGTTGTAACTACCATGTGTGTCTGAAATACAGAAAAAAATTAATGTAATACTGGCATTAGTTTAAGAATTCCCATGCAACAACAAAAACAAACCCATGTGATTTGACTATAAAGAAATATCAATGATGTCCTAGCACATAAGCCTGAAAAATCTATACAATTTAATGTTAGAAATTGTTAAATAAGAAGGGAAATTCTTACAATACTGTTTTTGCTCAAAACCCTTTTGAGGGCACCTAGGTGGCTCAGTCGGTTAAGCAACTGCCTTCGGCTCAGGTCATGATCGCAGAGTCCTGGGATCGAGTCCCACATCGGGCTCCCGGCTCAGCGGGGAGCCTGCTTCTCCCTCTGACCCTATCCCCTCTCATGCTGTTTCTCTCTCTCTCTCTCTCTCAAATAAATAAATAAATAAAATCTTAAAAAAAAAAAAACCCTTTTGAAACTCTTTCAGAATAAAGTGTATTGTTTTGCATATTCTCAGACTCCTAGATTCTCTTTATGGAATGGATTTCTTTTTGTTTTTATCTTTATCACTCATTAATTATGAAATATTTTAGGCATATGGGAAAAGTGGAGAATAAGATAAGAAACATCTCTATACTCATTACAGACTAGAAACCTCTTTAATTCCCAAACTCTACCAGATGTCATCAAAATCCTGATTTGGGCATTTAGATTCCCATAGACTTCTTTTTCATAGTGACCATTGTGTGTGTGTGTGTGTGTGTGTGTGTGTGTGTGTGTGTGTGTGGTGAGAGCATCTAAAATCTACTCTTTTAGCAAAGGCTTTTTTAAAAATAGCCGAATATTATTTAGTGTCTACTTAGGTAAATAAATCAGGGCACTGACAATCTTATGTTACTCAAAATCTCAGATAGCAATTTCAAAAGGTTCCACAAAAGTTTTGATAAATGGAAACAGTTCTGAAAAACATGTATTAATTACCATGTTGGCTATGCCAAAGGGCACACTTTTTTTAAAAAAGATTTTATTTATTTATTTGACAGAGAGAGACATAGCGAGAGAGGGAACACAAGCAGAGGGAGTGGGAGAGGGAGAAGCAGGCTTCCCGCCGAGCAGGGAGCCTGATGCCGGGCTTGATCCCAGGATCCTGGGATCGTGACCTGAGCCAAAGGCAGACGTTTCACGACTGAGCCACCCAGGCGCCCCCAAAGGGCACATTTTTAAATGTATTTTTCAGTGTATATGTTTTAAAAAAAAAGAAAATGCGGAGTTTAGAACTTTATGACCATATATCTACTAAAAGTCCAATGGAGCTACAGACAAAATTTTAGAGTTTCCCTTTCAGTATTTTCTACCTTAAAAAAAATTGAAACTTGCTTTATACATTATACATAAACCAATACAAAGATATGCTGAACGATGATTCCATTGGTGAAATAAATTCTGAATTATTACATATTCTCATATTCAGATACTCGTCTTGGTATAAAACTTTATAACATTTTTCTGTAACATCAAAGGTTTAATTTCTGAGCTACCTGATATATTAAAAATAATGTATTCCTTCCTTCTTTTAATCCAACTTCCTGGAAAGAGCAAATTGGAATGTCTTAATATATTAACTTTCTATTAAAATGCACACAGATTTCTCAGATGTGGGGAACCAATTTGACAGCCTTATGAACTTTATATCTACTAAAATGCCTCCTCCTATTTGACATAATAGCTTTAGGAGCCTAAATACTAGGATTGGAAGGAATCTGTCAATATATATTTTTCCATTTGAGTCATTTCCCTGTGGAAATCTACTTGGATCAAAAAGAAAGCTTCCCATTTTAATGAATTTATCATCACATTATCTTGGTGGTAAATAGCAGCCCATGAAATGAATTTAGCAGGAATTGTACTTTTACCTTTGTCCTGTGGCCAATGTTATTGAGAAAATGATAACTATGCTTTTATTGTTTATTTCTATCTTTAACATAGATATTTTAAACTAGTTGGAAAAGCCATAGTTCCAATTAAAATTCACTCTGCACCTCAACATCTTCCTTTCAGAATTTACTGAGATTATAAATATAAGAAGACTATGGTTATATCTCTCTCAATCCATAGTTAAACTCTTGTGATTGGCAGAAGGAATACATAAACCTCCCTCACCCTTCAATGGAGCTTTCCCCTCAAGGACATGTGAGAATAGTGCAAACTGCTCTTAAATGCCCCATGCCTAGACAATCTGCTGCCTGTTCAACCTGTCTCTGAGATCAGAAAGAATGGCAAAAAATATAAACAGAAAAAATATTGGCAAAGTAACAAGACACCTTAAATAGAGTTCGTAAGAAGGACCCTAACTTTCATAATGTTTACCATTGTTTTCAATTTTTTTCAATATATCTGGGTTATAATGGATTACAAAGTAAATCATGAGTTCAGCGAAATAGCAGAACTAGTTGATGTCTAACTTGTGCACACAGCTTGGCAAGAGAAAGTACAAAATTCTGTTGATGCCCGGACAAATGAATTATTTTAGTTTTCAAATCCTTTGATGACCTCCATATTTTTTAACCATTCTGCTTGGTAGCATTCAAATAATTCCATCCAGTAATTTTTTAATTTCCAAAGTGTGAAATATACTTTTTGAAAAAAAAATCTCCTTGCTCGGTATAGAGCAGACACAAATATTTTTATTGAATTTATAAATTTATAAATTAAAAAGATTCCACGATCATTCAGGCACATCTCTCAGTGCTAAACTCTATTTCTTGACAAAATATTTGTACTTAATATTTCAATTTCCATTAACTAAATGGTTAAAAATTACTTTCCTTTGGCCACACTCTTTAGTACAGTCTGCTAATAAGAGGGTAACTAAGGTACAATTTATGACAGCAAGGAGTCCCCAGACTGTTATTAAAGACACACCTCACATTACTACGTATAACCTTCTCCTTTATGATCTTTTTATTGTAATTAAGCCCCTCCACAGTAATGACCAATTCTTATATTTACAATTTACAATTGTGTAATGAACGTGAAAGATGCTGATGTTGACCCCACGATGACATGCTAGTTCAACTGGTGCCAAGTCAAAGCAATCGATAGTGTTAAGAAAACATGATGGACTGGTCACAAGGTGAAAACCCCTAGCTTTTCTGGATGCATAATTAGATTCAGTAAATCCATATGCTCCTGAATCAAGCAACTATTGCCACCCAAGCATTTTTTTCTCTTTACAATATTTAAGAAAAAGCATAACGCTATCTGGTAAGTGCTATACAAGTGCTTCCATAGTTGTTATAAAAGCACAGAGAGAAATAAATTCTGCAGGTGTTGAACAGAGAAGAATTTCAGAAAACATGTAAAGTGCTGACGGAATTTGAAACTAGCAATATTTGTCAAATCCACCAAAACCCAAGAGGACTTTCCAGTAGTGAAAACATGTTATGGAGTGAAATGAAACGGCAGGACAGTAAGGCTTGAGAAGTTATTGCACTAACCCTCACTGAATTCTACTGTTTTAAAAACCCAGATACTTCCTGGGATCGAGCCCCACATCGGGCTTCCCGCTGCTCCGCGGGAAGCCTGCTTCTCCCTCTCCCACCCCCCCTGCTTGTGTTCCCTCTCTCGCTGTGTCTCTCTCTGTCAAATAAATAAAATCTTAAAAAAAAAAAAAAAAAAAAAAACCCAGATACTTCACTTAGAAGATCCTTCTAACTCTGTAGCACAGTATCTGTGTTGCTCTGTTTGGAACTAGCTACCTAAGGCCATTAGTTTATTACTAACTTTTCCTCTACACTCCTTTGGTTATACTTCCCCATAGGACAACACGGCCAAAGGCAGAAATTACCAGATGATGGTGCATTATAACCTGAGCTGTGATTTCAGCAGTAGAAAGGGTAGAAATACAAAAGCCAAGGGAGCGATAGGAGTTACAGTCATCTATGCTCTATCTGATGTTGCAAGCACTTCAGACTACTCCAAACTGGATAAGGGTCACTTTCGGTCACACTGCTGCACAAATCGTTCCTGAGAGGAAGTTTTCCTCTTTGCCCAGGAGAGAAAAATCCGATAGATGACCTAGACCTGAGACATTTGCTTAAGGTCTGTGCACATCAACAATTCTCTCCTGATTCAAATCTTACAGGCTTTCAACAGCCTCCAGACAGATGATGGTGGTGGAGGTCAGTGGAGTGGGATGGGCAGGTTGTTAATGAGAATCCACTGATCTTGTTTATTGGCTACTAATAGACCAAGTAAATATCTCTTGTGGGAGAAGAATAAAGAATAACAACAGGGGGGAAAAAGGAAAAGAAAAATAAGGGAAAAAAAAACCTTGAATCCTGTGATAAGAGCTTGCCCTCAAAATAGTAGCAGAAAAATGCCAAAATGTAGTCTGAACAGAATATCCCTGGTGTGACCTCTAGCTAGAGTAAGTAAAGGACACAGAAGTGGAGAAAGGAGGAAGGATGTTTTCACTCGGGTGGGGAGCAGGGAGAGAAGGGGTGGTTATGAGGAATAGAGTGGGGCAATATTTATGTCTTTGTCACTGCCAGTACTCCTGAGTTCATGTCTGAGAGCTTTGTGCACAGTGTCTGGTATTGGGTGGTACACGTTTGAGTCTCTGCCCCAGAGCATGGAGCAAAAAACCAAAGAAAGACTACTCTGGAGAGAGATGGGCACAGAGGACCATGCCACTTTCTGTCTCTTGCATCATGATAGAGAAACTATCTGTGATGCTATCTGAGGAAAGCAGAATAACTCTGGATAACAAGTTGGGGCCAAAGCTTTGGGTTAATAGTTGGAAACAAAGCTTTGCGAGAAGGTTGAGGCCATCTCAGGGCAAAAGAGAGGAAAAGTCTATATTCCCTTAAATTCCTAATATCTGCTACAGAAATGTTATCAAGATAACCTGGGATAATATACTTTGTTTTTAAATGCCCTCCTTCAACAATGTCGTGATAATATCCAGTGGCTCTGTAAAGGGAGACAAAAGAAATATTAGAAAGTCATGGGATAGGTGGGCGTGGCCAACAAGTCCACTCAAATTGGAAGGTTATGAAAGGTTTGGGGGCCTGGGTTGTAAGTGCCGGAGTTTTAAATCAATGTCTTACTTTACTTGATAACACTGTACTTCTAACTTACCTACATGCATGGAAATATCTCTTGGTAGAAATAAAATCGAAGGACCTAGGAAGTTCAATTAAATATTGTTAAATTAAATATTGTTACATATACCTCAGTTTAGTACTATAGGGCATCAAAAGGTGTGGGAAATCTTGTGTCACTTGATTTAGACACCTCATCTGCTCCCCTGGTTTCACTAAAGCATAGAGAAAAGGTACTGTATGCTGTTGACATCTGATACCTCAGTGTGGGAATAAGCAATTGTCACAATATGGACTTGAAGAAAGTGAAAAAACTGCTGAAAACCAAAAAGAAGTTGGCCAACATGATCAGCCATACCTTTGAGATGGGTGATGATGCACAAAGGGAAGAAAATTTGAAAGTACCTGTGATATGCCATAGATTTGATTCAAAAAGAAGGGAGTTTTATAAAAGATTCAAACTTCTTCATGATTCCACTATTACATTTTTTGCAAACAAGTATGCCTTGATTAGGCACGAACTGACCTGGATAGGAAAATTTCTCCAGAAGTCACCTAAAAGAAATGTACTTAAAGAATCTTGAGGTCCACAAAAAAAAAAAAGGGGGGGGAATTATCACTGAAAGAATTAAAATAGAAGAGGACTTTCCAGATTCCCAGAGTTTCCCACACAGTGATAAAAACATTCAACTTACAAACCTAAAGATGAAGAATTTGTTGTTATTTTTTCAAAAATTGAACAGATAATGATAAGGCAAATGAAGAGAGCGCCATGTCATCCAGAGATTAGAGCAAGTGACTGTCAGCAGGACTTTGCAGGCAAAACTCAGACCTAATGGCCTGAAATCTAATTATTATGATTGTTTAGAAGAAATACCTTGGATACCTAAATTTCTAATTTACAAATTTACTGATAATGGGTTGCTGCGAAAAAAAAAAAAAAGTATCCAGAAAATGAGGAAACATCCCATTCATCAGAGAGCCCGAGGATTTAAAAAAATTTACCTTCATTTGGTTTTTAAATGAGAACCAAAGTCATAAAAACAAAGCTTAATGTTACAAGATGACATTGTTCAAGATAACATTGACCCTCTCAATTTCCTCTAGAAAAAGATATCAGTTTTCTGATGATGTTCCAAAACAGAAACAAGCTTTAATAACAGATGCTGTTTTCTTCAGCTTCAAGCAGGTTTCCCAGCCAAATATTATGAACTGGTGAAGTTGTCTGTGGGGACCTGGAAATTGCAATAATGAAAAGGCAATAGAGATAGTTTTACAATCTGGAACAGGAGCACTGATACATTCATATATGGGAGTACATTAATTCAGAAGAGAAGGTTTAAAATTCGTGTAATAAACATTAAACATTAATTCTTAATTGTTTAAAATGTGTAATGCAGCTATATTACTTATAAAATCCAAATAACTAGGTTACATTTCATCCAGAATATATGGAACAGAATCTATTTATGTAAAAATTTGACTATCTACTTTAAATGTATATATAAATATGTTTTTATATGTCAGGGTTTACGATATTTGGAAAGAAGACTTTCAACTGATTTGTCAGTTTTTGTTCAATGACCTTAAGAAAATAGAAACAAATTGCTTACTATTTTGATGAAGAAAGATTGTGTGGATATTCCATATGATAAAGTTGAATTTTTTTGACAGAGGACATATGTAAAGTCGCTTTTACAGATTTTAAAAATATTTATTTGCATTGTTATCAAGCATTTAAGGAAAGCAAACAAGAGATACAATAATGTGACAATGTGTATTGCCCTAATTGATCCCAAATGCATTTCATAAAAGCCAATTGAGAGAAAGTGTACTTGACACATGTTTGCACATATACCCAAAATATAGGAGGAGGAAGGGTGGAAGGGAAAGGATCTTATTTGGACAGAATACTCAAGAGAGCTGAGGTATAAAATCCCTGACACAAATACCGACATTTCAGAACACATAATATAGATTATGATAAAGAAAGTAAACCCTGAACATGGTGAATATTATTACAAGGCCTGTCTACTGGAGCAACCATTGTTTGTATCTAGAAACCTTCCACACACCAAGTCAGCAAAAGAGCCTCAGTGGCTCATGGGGGAATGTTCTGTCGCACAAACCGTTCCATGGCTATACTAACCGGGGTTTGTGTATATCTCCTAAACATTGATTTACTTGACGCTTGGATGCATTATTTATTTTAAAGTTTCTTTCCTGTTTACCTTTCAGTTTTATGCATGCTGTTCTATTCTAAAGTTCATGTTAACCTGAAGGCACTTCTATTTTTAATTTCCACAATTTAATTAATGTGACTATACCCATGTGTGTGTGTAAGGGATGGCTTAAATGTTAATAACATGTATTGGTCTGCTTGCTCACAAATTACAATTTAATATTGGAATCTCTAGTGGTCAAAGTCAAACGTGGCTTGTGCCGTTTTTTTGACATGAGAGAAGACAGTGTGTGTACGTGGCAGTTTTACATACTTGCTACAGCTTCATCTAGACTTTGTATAGTCCAGAAGAGCACGTGGAGCTGGAAAATGTGTTTTTGTTTGTTGGTTTGTTTTAGTTTAGCTCTACAAAAGAGCTACATTTGTATTCAAGCATAATCTATATGAAACACTTTTTTTCAGTTAAACAGTTTATGGATGTAGGCACTATATTATCTGATCACTGCAAAATATATCTTATTTTGTGTTTGTTTTTGGTTTGTGAGGGAGCTTAATAACAAAGACAACAATAAATTTCACCCTTTAAATATTTTATTGACTATCGTGTAATCCGTTGTTGCTCAATATATGTCTTATGAACTTGGAACTTTTCAGGTCAGGAGTTATATTTGTGTTGTTATATGCAAGATTTAAGAAAAATATTTCTCTGGGATGCCTGGGGGGCTTAGTCGGTTAAGCATCTGCCTTCGGCTCAGGTCATGATCCCAGGGTCCTGGGATCGAGTCCTGCATCAGGCTCCCTGGGAGCCTGCTTCTCCCTCTTGTACTCTCTCTCTCTCTCTCTCTCTATGACAAATAAATAAATAAAATCTTTAAACAAAGAAAAATATTTTTCCTATTTTTATTTAAAATAATATATTTATCCATTAAATAAAAAGGTATAAATTTTAGAAAGCATCTAGTTGCAGCCTCTGTATACTTAAAAGTTAAGAACACCATAAATGGGTATATGAAAGCTGACATGATAAAAGCAATTTAACTAAAATAAAAAGCTATGTAGCTAATTTACAGTTTTATTTAAAAACTACATAAAACAAGGAAATAAATGGGTAAATGCAAAATTTAACAAAGAAATATGTACAATAGGAGCAGTAAATATAATAAATGATGCTGTAGAAAATGGAATCAGTAATGTGGAGGGAAAAATAGAGATAATTTCCTAAAGTACATAAAGAATAAAGACATGAAAACAGTATCAGAAATAAAAATAGAAAATGGCAATTTGAACAGAAGATAATTGGTGTATATAAAGATCAAAATCAGTAATCCAATCTGTGGTGGAGAAATACTTTCCCGAGCTGATATGGCCCATGATTTCAGATCAATAGATCTTTAGGAGTCTGAATATTTGGCCATATTATCATAGGAAATGAGCGTCTAAACATAGCTTAGGGAATGTATATCCTCCTGTGACATTAAACACACACACACACACAGCCAGAATGGGAATATTTTGATTTGCTAATAATTTAAGTTTTTGCAATGATGCTCAGCAGTAAAATTGGCTGTTAGTTGGTTTTCTCCTTTATTCTGTTTTTATCCAATTTTGTCATCATGTCATACATGATCATTATAAAAAAGTGTGTAACTTCCTGTCTTTTTCCAAGTTCTCAAATACTTTCTCTGAGATTGGAATTATCTATCACTGGAAATTTTGTTTGAAATTTCCCATAAAATACCATGGGACTTATACCTTTCCTGAGGGCAAATCTTTAACAACTATTTTTATTTTTCTAAGGTTATTGTTCTAGCCAGATTTCTTATTTTTTCCAGGGTCATTTTTGGCAATCTATAGTTTTCTTCAAAATTGTTTCAGTTTAAAAATTTTATGATATAAAGTTATATACAGGGTTTTCTGGAAATGTTATTTTAATCTCCTCTGGACCTGCAGTCCTGACCTCTTTTTCTCATTCCACGTATTTTTCCCCTTTGTGCTTCCTCTCTGCAGTTAGCTCTTGATCAAATTTGCCAAAGACCTGTCTATCTTATTGATCTTTTCAAATAACCAGGTTTTCTCTTTATTGGTCAGTTCTGCTGTTTTTATTTGCTTGTTTGCCATTTCATTAATTTCTAGTTTTAGAATTTATTCCTTTTCTTCCACTGTTTGGAGATGTATTTCATTGTTCTTTCACTATCTTTTTGAATTGAGAGTTTAGTTTATTTCTTTATACTCTTCTTGTTTCTAATAACTATATTTAAAGCTATGTTTTCCTCTGTCACTTTGATCCTTTAGTTTCATATATAGTATCTCCTCCCACGGAATGTAGAGAAAGTAAAGCATAGTGATTCCATGCTTGGACTCTAGAGCTAAACTGCTTGATTTCATATCCTAGCTCTGCTACACGTTACGTATATGAAAATTGGTACATTATTTAAACTCCCTGTGTCTCTAAGTGGAATTAATAGTACTAATTTCAGAGGGCTTGGGGGGGGTTAAATATTTGAGTGTAGCTGACACATTTAGAATAGCATCTATATACTGTCAGCACACAATAAATAGTAGGTATTATTTCTAATGTTGACATGGTCATATAGATCTAAATAGTTAATGATCTGTATTTTATCTATAAACCCAGTTACTTAGAAGTATAAATCAGATTTTTAATTTTTTTCATAATTGAGGGATATTCTGTCAGTTTCTTAAATTAGTGTTTTATGATCACTGAGTTTGACTTGTATATTATCAACTTTTTGAATGTTTCTGAGTCTCCTCTTAAACACAGCCAGTTCTGGTGAATACTGTATCATACCAGTTTAAAAAGAACTTTTACATTTGTTTGTTTTGTTTTGAGGGTCTGCTGAGGCAAACAACGCATCGCTTAATACCTAGCACACATCGTGTGAAAGTAGAATGTAGGAGGTTTTAGGAAAAGTGTGGTCTAATCACTCCACAGTCCCTTACTAGCTCGAGGCATCATTCATGGTAGTAATTTCCTATTCGTGTCCTGGCTGAGGTTTATCTCTTCAATTTTATTTGTTGTCTAACTTTCGGAAACTAGTCATAACTTCTGGTCCAGTGAGAGAGCCTATGTCGGGTAAATTTGTTTTCTTGTTGTTTAAGTGTTACATTATTTCTAGAAATTTGATACAGGAGGATAAGAATGAAGTATGCCTTCAGCTCACTATCTTGAGATGGAAGTTACAATATGTATCACTGAAATGCACCACGTTTAAATAGAAATTTAACTGAAAAATAAAAAGGTCAAAGATTTCTTAGGTATGCTAGCTGAAAAAAAGAAAAAAAGGTTTACATATTTTAACTGTTGTAAAAGATAGGGTCCAAATTAAAAAGTACAAAACACATAAGAGAAAAATGTTCCAAATATGAGGAGAAGGTGACAGAAATGCTTATATTGATAGACTTCTCAGGGCCTAGGAGATCCAGTTGGTTAAAAAATAGAATACAAAGTATTTTAGATAATGACTTATAAAAGAGCGTTCATGTATATTTATTAAACTGATTTATTTATAAAATTAATATGTTTGCAAGCCTCCATTGCCTAATTATAAAAGTTGATCATATATATTGCCACAGAAAGTTAATGCATTTAAAAAAGCAAAACTTGCACAGCTGACAATATTGGACCAAACTAAAAAATAAAACTTATTAATAATAAATATTCAGTACCAGCCACTGAAGACAAATTTTACTTCTCTCCTCAAATGCCAACTGATATCAATTTTTGAAGTATGAAATAAATAATTTACTATATTACTATTATATTATTTTTACTTGACGGCATGTAATTTTTCAAATCAATCTGGTAAAAATTTTTGTTCTTTTATCTTTCTATTTATTTATCTATCTATTTATTTATTTATAATTAAGTAGTGTCTAATTTGCCAAAGTGTGATCAATGATCACTTCACCTGTTACCTCAGGAAGTGAATGTGGAAACCTTTACTCTAGGATTTTATATTGAGTCCAGTAACATTTTTGTTTTCCCTGTAGTTAAGCACCCGGCACAGTAGTCCAGTTTATCCACTCTGTCTTCCTGTTCTGGATATCAGAAATCACAATCACTAGTGGGTTGGTTTTTTTGTTTTGTTTTGTTTTTGTTTTTTGTTTTTAAAGAGAGATGGGCGAGGGACAGAGGGAGAGGGAGAAAATTTTAAGCAGGCTCCATACCCAGCACGGAGCCCCATGTGGGGCTCGATCTCATGACCCTAAGATCATGACCTGAGCCAAGATGAAGAGTCAGATGCTTAACTGACTGAGCCACATAGGCACTCCTGCTGGTGGGTTTTTAAATCCTATTTACCACCTCCTCTTTAGAGCATGCTTGCTTCATCACTATTAACTGTTATCGGTTACACGTACTATTTTAAAGAATTCACTTACATATGCATTTGTGGACATTTTAGCAGGTAATTGATATTTCCCCTTACTCTGTCATAACCCAGAGCGACCGATTTACTATTTGACCAGGAAAGATGCAGCTCTGCAAGTGCAGCAGTTAAACACAGACTCTAGAGTAAGGATGAGCAACTCAGTGTGAATGCTCGTTCCCTAACTGCTTGGGAGAGTTACCTAAACGTATGAAGATCCAGAATTCATGCATAAATTGCAAAGAACACCAGTATCTTCCTGGTATTTTGCCCATAGATTGTACAAGCTAATGCATGCAAAATCCCTAGCATATGAGTGACTAGGATATAATAAAATTTAATAAAAATTAGCTAATATCACTGTTAGTTACATTTAGCACTCAGGAGGAACATCAGATTCAAATATTTTCTAAGTAATAATATACTCAGAGACTCTTATGTATAGATGGAATGCATAAATCAATTTACCTTTTACTGTGATTCATGTTTTATCTTTTAGTATGGTGAGTAAAATATAGAGTTGTGGTTTTTAAAGCAGAGTTGCTACTTATAATTGGATCCTCATAGTCAGAATACATTCTCTGATTTTTGCTTCTTTCTTTTTTGAACATTTCTAATCAGAACATTTCCTAACTCCTCTTCTTAGTTGAGGCTCCATTTCTGAAAAAGAAGCAGCAAAAGAAAGTTTTCATAGTACCGTTCCCCTTTTCAAATATATATGTATATGATAAACTTCCATGAGTGTGTTTGTGTGTGGAGGTGTATGTTTACATGTAACTTAGTAAAAATACTAAGTTAGACTTTTAGACTCCTTACTTAGGTGTGAGGTGTGCTCCGTGGATTAAAGTACCTAGAAATGTTAACAGGACCTCTCCATACCAAACAAGTATTTTAAAATGGAATTGTCAGTTTATTTTTAACAACTAAATCATCTGTTCACACAAGTAACAGTTTTGTTAATTTGTTTTATAGAAATAATCCATTTCATTCAGAAAATTGACTGATTTGTAAATACTTTGGTATCACGCAGACTCATTCTCTGTGTAAAAGTTGATGCTGACTGTAAATGGTCAATGTTTTACATAAAAATAAGCAACATCTCTATTTTTCAGTAGTAAAATCGGTTCTGATTCATGTCCATTGCATTTGCTAATGCTCTAATTGTTACATTGGTAAGACATTTTTATCCATTGTTTTTCACAGGTGCAACCATTTGTTGGCTTTTCAAGGCATATATTTAACTAAAAATAAAAATGGTATTATAATATTCATTATATACTTTTAAAATATAAGATTAAAGGTAATAATGTACAAATGATGTAAAAAGACAAAATACCAAACTCTTCTTAGGAAATAATATGGGATAATTTTTTGCACAGTTAACCAAAATGAGTTCACAGAAACATATTTGATTTGGGTATTACCAGTCAGGTTCAATTAGAGAAGAAGAGCTACTGGAAGATAATAAATGGCCATTCATTCTGTGCCTGGTGCTCAAGTTTGAAGTCTACAAGGTAAGGAGTTAGGAAAAGAAAATGGAAAGTGGGGACAATGAGGAAAGTGGGGACAAACTAGAACCTGGAACCTTGTGACCGGGACTACACAAGACTAACTGAAAACCTCTTCTGTCTCTGACCCGCTTTGAAGTCTGCAGCTTTGAAGGCATTGAAGACAGGCTGTTCTGCAGGAGAAGCTAGCGCCCTTCATCTCAGATAAACCTACCCCCAGATGGGGAATGGGAGAAGATGAAAAGAGAAAGTCTGGCCAGCTTGATAGGCCTGGTGTTTTCGTTTTCTAGAACTGCTTTAACAAAGGACCACAAACTAGGTGGCTTAAAACAACAGACATTTATGGTCTCACAGTTCTGGAGGCTGAGAGTTCAAAATCAAGGTGTCCTCAGGGACGTGCTCTTTCGAGAGGCTCTAGGAGAGTCATCTTTTCTTGTTTCTTCTAGCTTCCCTGGTGTTCCCTGGCTTGAAGCTATATCACTTCCATTTGTGCCTCTGTTTTCACATCTTTCTGTTCTCAGGTCTTATAAGGACATCACTATTATTGAATAGAACCCACTCCAATCCAGTATGTCCTGATCAAATTTGATTTTATCTGCAAAGGCCCTATTTCCAAATAGGTCAATTCACAGATCTCTGTCTGGGGGACATAATTCTACCTGCATACCTGGCTTCTTCTTGACACTGAACAGGTAAGATAGCAAATAAACCAATAGCAATAGGTGAGTTAGAACAGTGCCTCTATCCTCTTGAGTATAAAGGGATAGGACTGATTCTGCATTTTTTTCCCATCCAAATCTTGTGTAAAATGTAAAAGTTGGAATAGGCCAATTCCAACTCAGAATTGTGTACACTTTTCCCACTGATCTGCAGTCTCACCTCTGTCATCTATCAATGGCATATATATATGATTGGAACTGCAAATTGACAGAATGGCTTTTCATTTTAATTGCTTAGAAGCTATTTTCTCTTCCTCTGTCAAGCTCTGAAAAGCTCCTTGATAATTCCTGGTGGTAGTGGTTTTGAATCCTTTACTCTGAAGGTTTATCTTTTAGGAATCTCAGCTTAATATGGAGTGTGTCCTTTTGGAGTCCCCACTTTAGAAGACCCAAGACATTGACTTCTGTTCTCTCTGACACTCAGGGCCATTAAAACAGAATTTTTGCCTATCCATTGATTGTTAAATACCTTTAGGGCAAAAGTGACTTCAGGATTCTACTTACTTCTCTTTGTTCCTAGTTTCCTTGATTGGATTTATTGTCTTGCTAGATCTTTTATGGTTAAAATAATTTTAAAATGGCTATATCTAACTATTTTGATATTTTCAGGAGAACGACTCCTTCCAATAATATAGCCCACCATTTTCCTAGAAATAGAAGTCCCAATCTTTTTTTTTAATACTAGACAGCATGATTTTAGTGTGTATATGAATATATACATATAAAAAATTCTAATGATGTTGCAATAAAGAAGAAAAGGATCAGCCCAACATCCCATTAAAATGAGTAAAGGATCTGAGTGGGAAATTCAGTTAAGAAATCACAAAAGTCTCATAAACATATAAAAGGAAAAGCATAGACAATTAGCAAGCATAGCGAGCCTCATTTCTACTTAAAGTAGGACACGTAAGAGAAACAGAGAGAGACACTCTGTTCAATGATGTCTTCCTGAGAGGATATTTAAGCTGCTTTTTAGCATTTTTATTCTAGGAACACCATACTTAACTCCTAAATTAATGATTTAAGTGCCACATGTTTAAAACATTACATTCTTACTTTCCTGTTCTTCCATGTGTCTTTTTCTCTGAGAATCTTGCTCATACAGCAGTCAGAACTGTGTCCTTCGGGCCATTTCACAACCACCTCATTTTGCATCTGCATTTCCAGAAGTAAGATGTTAAAGCACAATCCGTATACACAAGTATTTTTAAATGATCATCAGTAACTTGTTTCTAGAAAATAATCTATTTGACCTAATAGCTTGTATATCCAGTAATGGAAAAATTACAAAATAGCCAGGGGAAGATTTTAATTTCTCTTCCTGGAAAATATAGAAAGGGATTAAACTGATTTATGAACTAAATTAATATATTTGGGTGCAGTTCAAGGCCAATTGTTATACTGACTTTCATATAACAATTTAAGATGCTAGCAAATGATTTTTAAGGCTTTTCTCAATTTCCTTTTTCAAAATAAAATCAAATGCAAAAGGGAGATACATAATTCAAATATCACATAATCTAAACAGTAGTCTACCCAAATTTTGTTACCTGGGGCTGCCACATTTTGGGGTCTACCATTAGGCTCATTATTCATATGTCATTAATGCTAATCCCATTTCAAAGAGGATGAAAGAAAGTTCCAGTAAAGGAATGGTGACTTTTTTAACTTGAAAATTCTTTTACTTCATTTTTTAAAATGACTTTGATTTTATGCTTTTTGTCCACTAGCACATTTGCAATTAAGAGAAAAATCAATATTACTTTTTATTCTAATCACTTACAGGAGAAAATGTTTTTCTCTCTGGGTCTTTCTCCATTTGTAAAATAGAGAGTTTCTATTAGATCTCTAAAATTTTTAGACTTAAAATATGAAGACACCAAAATATAATGATTTAAATGAAGAAAAATTAATATTCAGTTGTTTACTACTTCTATCCCATGTATTCTTAACAGCTATTAATAATCACCACATTAAAGGTATCTTCTGCCACCCACCAATTATATTCAATCCCCCTAGCTTTCAGACACATTAATTAAATTCCTTGGGTAAAAAATACTCCAGTGAATCATGTTAGTGACAAGTTGGATGCTTGTTTAACCACTTTTATACCTTCAACTTGGAATTCCATAATATAAAGGCAGTGATATATCAAAAATTTGATTTGGCCAGGGGCGCCTGGGTGGCTCAGTTGGTTGGGCGACTGCCTTCGGCTCAGGTCATGATCCTGGAGTCCCGGGATTGAGTCCCGCATCGGGCTCCCTGCTCGGCGGGGAGTCTGCTTCTCCCTCTGACCCTCCCCACTCTCATGCTCTCTGTCTCTCATTCTCTCTCTCTCTCAAATAAATAAATAAAATCTTTAAAAAAAAAAATTTGATTTGGCCAATCAGCTCTCTCTGATATTTAATTTCTGGAAATGTCTTAGAAAGCAACAAAATATTGAGCACTTTTTCATGTGTCTGTTGGCCATTTGGATGTCTGCTTTGGAAAAATGTCTGTTCATGTCTTCTGCCCATTTCTTGATTGGATTCTTTGTTCTTTGGGTGTTGAGTTTGATGAGTTCTTTATAGATTTTGGATACTAGCCCTTTATCTGATATGTCATTTGCAAATATCTTCTCCCATTCGGTCGGTTGTCTTTTGGTTTTGTTGATTGTTTCCTTTGCTTTGCAAAAGCTTTT
>NC_138373.1:119559332-119619316 GCF_054177405.1 Leptonychotes weddellii | reverse complement strand
AAAAAAAAAAAAAAAAAAAGAAAGCAACAAAATAAATTGTGGGATTATTTTTGTTGTTCCTGTGTTTAGGAATTTCTATTGATGGTGAAGTTATGTTTTTAGCTAATTGAATTAAAACTGTTTAATACCATGAAAAAATGTGAGTGTACAGGTCAAAAAGTTGTCATAATTTTTCTCGAGCAATTATCTTCACCAAAGAACAGTTATGGATTAAATTATGTCAGCAGTACATCTTCTGAGTGCAAAAAAAATATAAATATACTTTAAAGTATGCATTCTAACAATAGACATTCTGCTACAACCCTATCACTCTGGCAGGGCAGAAAAATAATCTAAAAAGAGAGGGCTCATGAAAAAGGAGACATCTATTCTGGGTAACAGTAACACTAGAAAAAAAAAGGCTGAATATCAGGTTTAAAAAAATCACAGCCTAAAGGCAGCAACCAAGGTGTAAGTAAAGACAGTGTTAGAATATGTGAGTAGCCAGGCAATTAACAATGGCGATGAAAGCAACACAGTTTTTTTTTTTTTTAGATAATTCAAATTTGAAAAGGCTATGTGGAAGAGCTGATAAAAAGGTTTCATTGTAGCTTCAGAGTTAAGAGTTTAAAGGTTCATCAGTGAGGAATGGAAAATAGAATCAGGAATACTGAACTTTTTTAAAGATGCAACTGGTTTGGAGTGCAATCACAATATGCATGGCCAAAAAAAAGAAGTTCAAAGAGAAGCTCTAATAAGGCTTGGTCCCTGAGGGGTGAATGTGTTCTACATAAAAGATACAGTCATTTCTACCCCATTTTTTTTTTAAACCCAGTCTCTTTCCCTTAGGTTGTAGGAGAAGTAATATTTTATCACTATGAATAAGTATTAAAAGCATCCTTCCATATTCTAGAGATAGTCCACACAACTATGCTCATTGATCTGGTTACCAAAAAATACATCTGTATGACATAACCGTAATTCAGCAGCAAACACAAGGAGAGGGCAGAACCTGGGGAGGTACAGGTACGGGGCAAGGGCACAGGAAAGGAAGGACTCAACACATGCAGCGTAGTTTGATCTTTGCCTCCACTGTAAGTCCCAGGTCTATGGAGAAAAATCATAAGTTTATTCCCAGGGCTTACAAATATGGAACAGACAGTGAAGGAGTGTGACTTCCAAGGGTATAATACCCAACACACTTTGCCATGCTTATGTAAGGAGAAGCAGAAGTAAGGAATAAAACTCCATCATATCATAAAGGCTAACGAGACATGGTAGACAAAAAACATTGCCATTCTACCACTGTTAATGAGTAATTTCAAGAAATGTTATGTAAACATGTTTGATATGGGCCAGGAGGGCTGGGGAATTTTGCAGCTATCAGCCACTCTTCTTTGACAATCCTTTCCCCCTTTTATGGCCTCAGACTTAAGTTTAAAATGTTACAAGTAGGGACGCCTGGGTGGCTCAGTTGGTTAAGCATCTGCCTTTGGCTCAGGTCACGATCCCAGGGTACTGGGTTGGAGTCCTGCATGTGGCTCTTTGCTCAGCAGGGAGCCTGCTTCTCCCTCTGCCTGCCACTCCCCCTGCTTGTGCTCTCTCTCTCTGTCTGACAAATAAATCAGTAAAATCTAAAAAAAAAAAAGGTTACCAGTATTAGAATGCCTTTAGTTACAAAAATAGAAAGCCTCAATTAAAAATGAGTTAACTAAAAGGAAGTGCATTACCACACTGAAAAATAAGCCCAGAAGTTTGGCAGATTCCAGGCACAATATGTCAGGGCTCTGGTGCTGCTATTCTGTAATTCTCATTGCTCTGCTCTCCCACATATTGACTAATTCTCAAGCTGAGAGCTAGCACCTGCATGAGGACAAAAGTTGCATTCAGACTCCTAGGCATAGATCGTCTTTCTAAGTCTATGACTCTTTCTTAGAAGTTGGGAATTTTTTTTTTTTTTACAAAAGCCAGTCAGAACACCCCTCTTCACATCTGATTTTCAAATTTAAGCCAATCCTTAAAACCAATTCCTACTAAGAAGAGTGGATTAGATTGATTGTTTCAAATAGAGTAGATGTTGGAGAATTAATCCCAGTGACCACTACTACACATACAAGGATTTGATCTTAACTCTAAAAGAAAGTGAACATTTACTTTTGAAGATAAATCAACACCATAGCTACACAGGTAACTGGTTGACTTGAATTCAGTTTACCAAAATATCAAGTCCAAGATGGCAGATTTTGTTGGTTGGTGAGCAAAAACCATTGCATGACCCTTTTCTGAAACAATTTTGGCATGCTGTTCCATCAATTTAGAACACTCTTCCACCCACTCTTTGTAATTCCTAATTCTTATAGTCTGGGTATAGGCTTAAATGATATCCTCCTCAGAGGA
The DNA here is from genome assembly GCF_054177405.1 of Leptonychotes weddellii. NCBI lineage: Eukaryota > Metazoa > Chordata > Mammalia > Carnivora > Phocidae > Leptonychotes > Leptonychotes weddellii. The sequence goes on along the minus strand of NC_138373.1, from coordinate 119,616,940 downwards.
GATCCACATGTGTAGGTCTCCCTCCTGCCTCAGTATTCCAGCAAAGCATCTTTTTTATTTCCTTCATAACACTTACCATACTTTTTAAATTATATATTTATTTGATTACCTTGTTAGTATTTATTTTCCCAACTAGGTGCCAGTTTCCATGGGAGCAGAAATGAGGTCCGTTTTGCTAACTGCCATGGAATAATTCATACCACTGTGTGTAACATGTAAATAGGCACTAACGAAACATGTGTTGAAAGAAAAGATTAAATAAATATATTTACATATACATACATACATAAATATATATGTATAAATATGAAGAGTCCGTAACATAAACCTTCCCATAATAGAGACTTAACATATTATAAAAAGACATCTTAAATAAATAAAGTCCATTAAGATGGTCTTTAATGGTACTGGGATAATTATCATTTCAGGGAAAAATCTTATTTCATACAAAAAAAACAACATATTTCATGTGGGGATTCAATAACTAACCCTTAAAAATAACTATAAAAAATAAGGACTAGAAGAAAATAAACTACAGTCTTTTATTCATCTTTAAGAGGGCAAATAAAATCTTTCTAAGCAAGTCATGCAACCCACAAGTTATCAAATACTAGATTGGTTGACTTAATTACATAAAAGCCTGTCTTTTTTATAGTGAAAAACATAATAAAAATGTGAGACTATATTTCTGGTATTTATTATTCTAGGTTATCCAAGATCTGATTTTCAAGAATCAGGAAAGGCTGATGTTTTCCCCTACTTCCAAGCAAACAAGTGGGTCCACATGTTTCATAGAAAGTGGTAGGAGACATAGGATTCTTGGATCAGAGATGTAAAACAGTTGATTGCAAGTAGCAATGGCAATAGCCAGATGATCAGAAACTTCACTCCAATTCTCCAAGTCCCAAATCTCAGGCAACATGAAGGCCATAGGTACTTCAACATGCAGTGGGGTACATTACAGGAAAGGAACTCTAAGATTAGTGAAGACAAATTGTTATAAAGGGCAGTAAATATACTTGCCCTTTGCTCCAAATGGAGACGCTATCTTTTTCCTCCTGTAAGCAAAGCTACCCTTTGCTATGAAGAAAGTTTCTATCTCTCTCTTCCAAGGCTGCTGACTCTACAAATGTCCTTGAAGTAGTAGTCCAAAGCACAGGGCAATCAATGCCTCACCCACAAAACAAAGTAATGCAAGAGACCTTTGGAGAATGATCTCCAGTTCTTACCCACTCTAAACCAATCTTTCCACTAAACTTTCTTCCTTTGTTCTTACAAATCAGATTTTTGCTCACAGAATTCCCCTGAAACTGCCCTTGTTAAGATCACCAGTGATTAAGATGATGGCATAATTTTTTGAAATGATGACACTTAAGAATAAAAGAAACATTATTATAAATTAACCAAGACAACAGGTACAAATTGGAATTGGGAGTGCTACAGGCACATGAGGATGGATAGTCACCCTGCCAAAATTTTTCACAGGTTATATCCAAAGGTCAACATTTCTTTTATCTTACTTAATAGATTAGCAGTATTTGATCACCATAGAGCATATAGTTTCATGTCTTATTTTTCTGGGCACCATATTCTAGATTGTTACTGATTGTACATCTCTGTATACTTTACTCTTATCAACAACATTACTATGGAAGTCCAGGCTTCAGTCACTAACCCAATTTCCTTTCTTATTTTCTCTCTTTTCTTTTCTGATCTCACCCAGTCTCATGGTTTAAATACTATCTCTATGTCATTGATGAATAAATTTATATTCTCAGTGCAGATCTTTCGTCTGAATTTCAGACTACTCTATCCAACTTCTTACTCAATATCTCCACTTGGAGTCTAATAGACTTATCAAACCATGAATTACTTGACTATAAATTCAACCAATGGTTAAAAGCTTGACACAGGAAATCCAATATGTCAAGACAGTTGCAATCTCAGACTGGTATGTTAGCTATCATTCAAGCTTTGGGAAACTGCAAATCTGATGACTGACTCTTCTATCTCTGCCTTTAAGTCACTAACAAAAAATGTTAAGCTATATAGGACTACAAATGAGCAAAAAGAGAATGGGATTTAGAGTTACAAAAGGAGCTTCAAATCCTAGCTCCCCTTCCTACTTCCTAGCTGTGGGACATTACTACATAGCTCAGAGAGTTGTTTTGATGTGTGCATTACATTACACTGGGAGTAGCAGAAAGCTTGACAAAAAATGACTTAAATAAGATTATATTTTTTATGGAACAAAAATTCTGGAGATAGAGTTTAAGGCTGGTGGAACTGCCCAAAACATCATCTACAATTCAGGCCTAGTTTCTCATTCCACGCTACCTTCCATAATGTGTCATTTCATCAAAGATGACTGCTCCTCTTCCTGGTGTAGACTGTTGTCCTAGATGGGAAGAATGAGTAAGGGGACAGCTTAGGACAAAAACCAAAATTTGGTCTTCCCAGGGATTTGCCTTTGTTATTTCTAAAGTTAAACTTCTGAAAGGGAAACTTCCTCAAAAGACTCTCATCACCACATTGACCAGAACTATGCACACGACCATGACTGGATGCAACAGAGCCTACCGATTCTGGAATTTTAGATGGAAACAGTAGAATCTTGAACAAAATTGTTGGAATTATTTTAGTAAAAAAAAAAAAAAGATAAATTGGTTTTCAACTAGCATGCCTGTCAAGAGGATTAATTGACATAACACAAGCAAATGCACCCAGCATAGTTCTTGACATACAGTATGTAGGTCAGTAGACATAGGTCTTATTGCTGATCAACATTCTTTGAATACAGTTCTTCTGCTATTTTTAAATCTATCCCAGTGCTATCTTATCTAATCTGTATTTCACTATTTTATTAACAAGAATATCATAGGAGATTTGGATCCAAAACTTTGTTCAAATCCAGTCTTTCTAGAGAGGAAATTCTACGTGGAAGGAGCTAATTGCCTGACACAAAGGATAGTGGACGGTACTAAAAATGTCAGGGTGAATGACAGGGCATCAACAGAAAGCTAAAGGGGGCTCTGGGAGGTACCAACCATTAACATGATCTAAGAGGTGACAGTAAATGAGTCAAGAGTTTTAGTTTCTTCCTCTCTCTACTTTGTGCTAATTCTATCCATCTACAGTTCTTCTGTTTTCCACATGCTCCCTAGGAGATTGAGAGGTCTGATCAAATTTAATAAAAGCTTTTAAGTGTAGTGAGCCCCTTGCAGTCAGATGATTTAAAAATGCAACACATTTTCATTGTGGAAAGCACTCGCTCTTTCTTCCAACTTTCAACTGAGAGTTTGATAAAGTTCCTCAGCTTCAACTTGTAGTTTTTGTGCTTGTTATCTTTCAGCACAGCTTGGTCAATCACAAAGGCTCTCATTCCCTGCACAAAATTATACAACCATGGCAACTGCCCTTTGAAAAGGAAATATTGCCATAGGGGAAGGCAGCCAACTCACCCAGGCTCAACTAGTCCAGAAGTGCTAAGCAGCTGCAAAGAACATCGGAAGGGAGATGGCTGGAGCTTAGGGCATTTTGAGAAATTGATTTGAGAGGCTTTCACTGTCTTCATGAACCCCTCTAGTTGAATACCACTTTTCATAGCATGGAGCTCCTGCCTGTGGAATTCACTATGGCAGGGGGTCAGCATATCCAAAATATGACTGCATTTCAAAACAAGCTATGTGCTAGAGACAAAATAGCACCACCACCTGTTTGCCAAGATAGGGGAACCGCATCATGAGCTATGGGGTTAAAACATAATCTCAGCAGGTGCCAAGTGAAGTTGTTTTTTCCTTAATCTATGGCGTGTTACAGTGGAAACACCACTGAAAGACTTTACTTCACCCTGAAATATGAGGTTTGAATTAATTCTGTATGCATACATTGAATATAATACATCAATATTTACTCACTCAAAATGGAAAAAAGTTTCAATAGAAAAATAATTTTGACATTTTTAATTTCTTAAGGAGTTTCTGCCAATTCTTTTTTCATGAAAGCTTAATGTATAGGCCAAAGTTTGTTTCTTTCTATTCCTTTTACCATATATAAAACTCATCTCATTAATTTTAGCACTTTTTTTTTAATTTTTTTAAATTTTTTTTAATTTTTTTTTAATTTTAGCACTTGAGAAACATTATTAGGTATTTAACTCATTTTATGTAAGACTTGTCCTAAGAAGCTGTATATAAAATAATTGTAAAGGAAATTATGGGTTAAAGAAATAATGTTTTGAATTTTCTTATAAAGCAAAGACTCCCTGATTTACATTTTTGTTGATAGACTCAGACTTTCATTATATGTGCGTATATATGTATACATCTACACAAACATGTTTGTATATGTGTTTATTTTAGATATTTCATATATTTAATATATACACATGTTTATGCTTATTTATATGCTATGAAGAATTTACACATATATGAGTCATGAGAAGTATATGTGTGTATATATTAAATGGAGGCACTGTAATACAATTCTGTGACAGGCTTTAATTTTTACAGGCTTTTAATTTGTTTTGAAATTTTTCTTTTTTGCTAAATTAGCTTTAGAAAACATTGACAAGAGTTGTTAAAAGTTAGTTTACATCAAAGTTTTACTACTAAAACATTTATAGAAGTCTATAATTTGTATGTACTTACCCAAATTTGTTCTCACTTGTGCATTCACGGCATTATATAAATGTACTGGAGGGTGATAATGATGATCCGAAGACCCTGGATCCAGAATGGTCAAAAATGTAGACATATTTATGCTTATTTTTATTGACAAGGTGGAATGATTAATTTTTGAACAATTTGTTACAGACACTAAGTTAGTTGCTTTATGTACATTGTCTCCTTTAATTTAATGTTAATATTTTAATTTGGTATACTTCTCACAGCATCCTTTTTGCATAGGCCTTTATCCATTTTAAAGATGAGGAAACCCACATTTGAAGAAGAAAATTAGCCTGCCAAAGCAAATCCTAAAAGGGGAATCAAAGCTAAAGCTTAGATTTATGACTTCAGGTTCATTTTTTTTTAAGGGTAAAACATATTAGTGTTGCTCAGAAGTATGATAAAATCAAGGCTGTATTAATATAAATAGAACATTACATCATCTTTGTGATAGATTAAACCAGAGATTACAAATACTATCATTGGGAGGTAATATCTGAAATTTGTTTAATTCTGAAAAAGCAATTTAAGAAATTTATCAAAATTGGGGGGCACCTGGGTGGCTCAGTCGGTTAAGCATCTGCCTTCCGCTCAGGTCCTGATCCCAGGGTCCTGGGACCCATCTCTGCATTGAGCTCCCTGCTCAGTGGGAAGTCTGTTTCTGCCTCTCCCTTTGACCCTCCCCCTGCTTGTCTCTCTTTCTCTCTCTCTCTCATAAATAAATAAATAAAATCTTAAAAAAAAAAAGAAATATAACAAAGTCAAGATTGTCAAGGAGAGTGAGGGATATGTAAACTAGGTATAATATTATCTCAAAATGGTCATTTCTTTTCCTTTTCCACACTTCCATACTTCCTGGTAATTTGCCTTTGCCATGGTTAGTCAGAGTCATCCACACTTCTGACATAAATTGAGATTATTACATTAAGATTACCGTAAAGAGTCAATACTTAGTTTTTGACCTCCAAAATAGGATTGTCAAGCCCTTAAGAGAAACAATGGTTTTGAAAGCTTAAACTTTATTTTTAAATATATTTCAGACATGCAAAAGGTATAAAGAATAATAAAACAATATGTATCCAGCATTCAGCACAATAAATAAAATGTTATGAATATAACTGTGGCTCTCCTTGTATCTCTCTCCAACCAATCACATTCTCTTTCATCTCCTCTACTTGAATTTAGTCAAGAATCATTTCCATGCATTTTCTGCTTTAGTAATATAATCACAGAGATCACAATTAAAAGTATAAATAGTATATGATTACAATTTATTCCTACCCTTGCCTTCATTTTTCATGGCTCCTTCTACTTCCTTATTCCCTCTCAAGAAACACTATTTTATTTTTTATATGGCTTTCCAGAATTTGACTCTATCATACATTTCCCTATACATTTCCTACATGTATATGTCACTCTATGAGAAAATATAGTACCATTCTGTTTGGTTTTCAACTTTATGTAAATATTCTTGTACAACTTGGTTTTTACGCTAAAAATTAAATTTATGAGAATCACCCACATTTTCATTGTTAAATCTTGTTTACACATTTTCTTTGCTGTATAGTAGTACCCTAGTATAGAACTATACCACATTTAAAAATTCATTTGATCATGGACATTAAGCTGGTCTCAAGTTCTGTTGTTCTTCTTTGTTTATTTGATGTTTTTTTCAGTCATGAACAATGCTGTGATGATATTTTACAGATCTCTGTACACATATGTGACCATGTCTTTATGTTATATGCTTACCTAAGAGAGGAATTGCTGGATAACAGGGTCAGCTCATCTTTGCCTTTGCCAGATATTGTCAAATTGCTCTAAAGTGGTTTTGCCAATTTACACTACTACCAGGACTAGAGAGCATTTTTACTTCACATTCTCAGCTGTACTTGCTATTGGCCCACTTTTAAATTCATACCATCTTGTTGCTATACAATGATGCTGATGTTAATTTTGCCATTTCCTCATTACTATGACGATATGGCAAGTTTTCCCAGTGAGCAGCCACTATTTTACACTCATTTTACCACCTTCTACTTCCCAACACCCTGGGAATTTCCCTTACTTTTGTGAGCTCAGTTCTTCATTGAAAAAGATATTAATTACTTGAAAACCACCATTCTGGGTGTGTTTGGTAGAGATGGGTGTACTGTGATTAAAGTTGGGCAAGCCAGGGATGAGGAAATGGACCTGACCAGATTACATGCAAAGATACGCAGTCTGCATGAAGTGATAGCACGAACCACATGGAAGCTTCCAGAAATGTAGGATGGGTCCTTTGCCTACAGTGGTAACAGTTTTTTTCTAAAAGAGAGCCCCATCATCTGTGCTTGAGTGCAACTGGAGAGTGGGGACATGCGCCCCTGTTACACATCATGAAAGGAACTGTTGGGAGAGCTAATCATAAAAAGTCTAAGGAAAGATGAAAGCAAACAGGAGCCTTGTCTTCAACACTTAAACAGCTATTCTGTAAAGACTGATACTGCTTTACATGCAGCCATATGTGTTTAAAATAACAGGGAGACCACAAGATTTAGAAAAACTGTGGAAAGTGAGCTTTCAAAGGGGTAATAAATTCTCCCAAACCACAGATAACTCAAGCAGTGAGTGTAAGGACATCTGCATTTGGCTTCAGTCTTACATAAGTCTTAGTCCAGCATTTTACAAATAGAGGGTCCTGAGTAAATATTCATCAGTCAGCTAAGGAATGAACTTATTGACCTCTAAGTCCCTTCAGATCCATACGAATTTTGTATATACATCTAGAGTATTCATTTTGTATGCACAACTATACTGCAAGTGATTTAAGAAAAAAATAAAGTATTTAGGCTTTTATATAAGATTCTTAAAAGGGTTCTACAGATGCTGTAGGAGAAGACCTTAATTTCTCTCACATTTCATTGGAAAATGTTTTACCAACTAGGCAGGGACAGCTGAGGAGGTAGTTGAATGCTGTTTTGGGGGGTTTTTTTTGCAAATTTTAGAAAGCCATTCACAAGTGGGAGCAGCCAGGAGTTGAGGCCGGAGAGAGGTGATGTGTGCTGTGAGGACCCCCAACCATGGGTGAAGATGAGGTGTGGGAGAAACTTCCACCTCCCCTCAAATAGAGTGAGAAGTATTTTCATAAGACACCTGGAGTTTGAGAAACCCTGATGTGGCCCAGAAGTACAAAGTTCAGGAGAGAAAAAGGCAGAAAGAGGGACACACAGAGAGAGAAGCAGACACAAAGAGACAGAGAGAGAGAGAATGGAGAATTATTTTAGCTCCTGCCCATATCTCCTGGAAGGAGGAGCAAACCTTGACAGAAGGAGGCTCAGGGGAGGTGAGGGACCAGCGGGAGGACGTGCCGTGGGTGGGGAAAAGGACACTGCAGATGAGAGCATTCCCCACATCTTCACCAGTGGCTGGTGGTATCTGAAGACAAAGGGTCACCTTTGAATACCTTTCATAGCCACATCTCTGCCAGTGGGGTAAGACAGACCAGCCCCTACCCCTCTCTTCCCCAGGCCCCCAGCTCCCAACATGGACAGGTCAGAAGATGGAGATGAGGAATTAGCAAAAGAGGTGTTATGAATAATGAAGAGGAGCTGGCACAGGAAAAAGTAAAAAAAAAAAAAATTCCCCACTGCTGTCTGGGTGCCCTTCCAACAGCACGGTGCCTGCCTTTAGCAGGCCAGAAATAGGGTTGAGGCAAAGATTTCACTTTGAAGTTCAGAGGTTTTATTATTACACTGGACAGGATATATCAAACTGAGACTATTTGAAGGACTGAAGTGACCAGAGGGTTATTTTTTTAAATATTATTATTATATTAGAATGAACAGATAAGCTATCTGGGCTATCTGCCCAAATTTTATTGCATGAGAGGGCCCATAGATTGGGTTTGTAGAGACAATTACAAGCAGAAAATGTCTTTCTGATTGCGCTTCTGGGTCTTATTTATTCAATGTAATAGTTACGGGAACATGGAATGAGTTCAGTACTTGGGGTCAAATAGGATTGGATTCTAATCCTACATCTGAGAATTACTAACAGTGTAAACTTGAGTTCCTTACTTAACCTCTCTGGGTCTCAAGATCCTTATCTGCGAAATGCCGGCCTACAAAGATTAAATGCAATTATGTATGTAAAGAAACTAACAGATTGCTTGCCACATGGAGAATGCTTGGTATACATACATTTCTTTCCCATAGCAAATAGCAGAATCCCAAGTACGTTGATATGCTAAGTACATGTGAATTTAATTCAATTCAGCCAAGCCCTTTTTCTTTTGTCATCTTCTTCATCATCATAAAGAAACAATATTGAGTTAATAGAAGGTAGATCAAATTGTGACCCTTAGTCCAAAACCAATTCACTGACTCCTTTTGTAAATAAAGTTTTATTGGAACATAGCAATGCTCATTCTTAACATATATTCTACAGTTGCTTTCATATAATGTGCTGGCATTTCATGAATTGTACTGGCAGAGTTGAGGACTTGTGACAAAGACCATATGGTATGTAAACCCAAGTTCTTTTACTCTCTGACCCTTTACAGAGAGAATATGCCAAACACTGAGTTAAGTATTGTGCTCTTATAATATGCCATTTATTGAGATGATGCCTTTATAATCACCATCTTGTTTAATTTTTATAAAAACTTCATATTAATCTTCAATTCTCAGGGCTTAATATAAGCATAAATAAAAGTAATCCTCATACAGAGTACCTAATCCTTTGTAGGAGAAGGTAGCAGAGATTTCTACTCCACACCATCACACGTGGTTCCAGGAGCCCATCTTTATAGTTCCATCTCTGGAATGTGCTTCCTCCTCTATCATCACAATAGAAGCAAGACATAAGGAGGGTTGTTTATAGGCTGTCAAATTTTTCTATATGGAAATGACACACATCACTTCCACCCATAGCCCATTACTCGGGGCTAGTCGTTTGGTGTCGTATTGTCTCACGCAGTTTCACCCAGTTGATGCAGGAGAAGAACATGAATATTGGTGACCAATATGTTTTTTTCCATAACATAAAAACGTTTTATAAAAATTGTAAAGATTAGGATACAGGGGATGAGAGAGACTAAGGAAATTGTCCAAGGCTGCATAGCTAGTAAATGGTAGAGCCCAAACTGAAATCTAACTCTTTAAGTCTCCACAGAGTACAGTATCTTATATCTGTATTCCTCTTTTCTCTAAATATTCTTCATTGTCCTTCATTCCCCCAAGCAGTCCCTTTGTTCCTACTATCAAGTTAGTTTGTAATATGAAAGATATTTAATATGGTAGAGGTTCTCATCTGAGAGGAGATGACTTCCCCACAGAATCTCTTCTCTGTTTATCTACCTGGTTATATGTCTAGTTGACTTTGGTAATTTAGAAAGCATCTGCATACACTTCTATGTTCATTTATTCAGCAAAGATTTATCAAGTATGTACTCTGTACTCCGTACCCAGAGTCAAGTGGGAAATTGACAAACATAGCATAAATTTCTTTATAGATTATCTCATAATAAAATATCTTGGGAAAAATTCCAAAATAATCAAAGATGTTTCATTACAAAATCTAGTTGGAGGAGAAATCTTTAATATTAACAGTTATTCTCATGGACAAGGGTTCATTTCTTTATGTTTCATTTCACTGTTCTCTGTCTTTTCATAGATGTGTGTAATATACTTGAGAGACTCGGGGTTTTCTTCCTGTCCCTACGTGAATGTGACGAGATAATCCAAACAGAGTCTATCTTGTGATTTTATTGTTGGGAGTGGTGGTTTATGTCTAAAACAAACAAAACAAAACTTGTTTTAACCTGGAGTTCTTCTGCATCCATATAGTCAGAATATTTTTAATAATGTTTTAGGAGAAAAAGTTTAGAAGGAAGAAGAGTATGGCTTAGCGCATATTTCAGGTGATTTTTTGTTTTGTTTAATTGAACAGCCATGACCAAAAAAATATAAAATTTAAATTAAAAATGATATAAAATTTCAAGATATAAGTAGAGATGAGCATGTAGTTTGTAATATTAATGTCCTAATGTAATAGAATATACACAAAATATGAATTGCCTAAGTATGTATTTTATGTGACTCTGTCTTATTTTCTGTGTTTAATAATATAAAAAATTCACTTCAAAAATATTAGGCCTAATTGATAGGAAGCAGAGGAGCAATAGTTAAGTGCTGGGATTTAAGCCCTCTTCCTGTCTTTCTTTGTGAAACTTGTCCGTAAAAGCTCAGAGAGTCTATCGAAGAAACAGTGACTAGGTCTTGCTGAAAAGTTCCTCAGGCCTATCATTCAAATTTAGATACAATTTTTCTCCCATACCACTATTATTGTCCAGAACTTGAAGTAGACAGCTTTCAGACCTACTGCTTTTTCTAAATTGTAATAAATAAATGACATCCTTATTCATGAGAATCTGTTCTAATTTGGAAGCCCCACCTTTGCATGCACCTTTACCATGCAAGCCTCAGGGGAAAGTAATTAAATTTAATCATCTCTATGAGTTCTAAACAAAGACATACAATAGATACAATGATGATGGTATTAATAGAAACCAGTACTTTTGGGAATTCAAGTGTAACTTCATATTTATGGTGCTCTGTTCTGGAAGTATAATAATACTTTGTCATTGGAATATTTTTTCCCTATTTTTGGAATTTAATAAGTAATTATTTATTCACTGTTCTCGTTTTCTCAGCCCCTGGAATAAGATACTTCTGTAGTGAATATATATTTTCCATAGTTATCTTTCTAAACTCAAAATTGATTTCATTATTTGCTTCAACAAGCAACACTACAAACTACTCAAGAATGTGAAACAGTGGAAATGTTCACCTAGTGGGAAATAGATGCTTGTAAATAATTCACAAATTTTGCAAATGCACAAATCCAAAATATTTTTAAGTTTTCAATTTTTACAGTGAGAATAGGATGTGAACATACAGCTTCCAAAAAAGGATATACGATGGCATTTAAGCACAAATAAACATAAAACAATCCCCACCTCACTAAACAAATAAATGCAAACTGAAGCTCCATTGATACTCCATTTTTTCACTCATATTGGCTAAGATTAAAAATTGTTACATGTTGAATTTTGACACTTTTTTTGAAATAAGCTCTCTCACATGTTGCTTGTGAAAATGTAAATTGGTCAATCCTCTTTGGAGGGTAATTATAGCCATTTGTTAAGTTATTAATCCATGTATCTTTTAACCAAAAATTAAACTTCTAGTATTCATTTCATAGATGTGTTCAAAGATGTATGTACAGCTATATTGATTTTAGTGCTGTTTGTAGTGATAAAAAAATAAAAAAGGAAACAGCCTCAAATACCTATCTCAATTATGGAATACTATGCAGCTCTTAAGTTTTATGTGCTAATAGAGAATAATCAATAAGGGGAGTGTTGAGTGATTAAAGAAAGGAGCAAAACAGTGTGTCTTGAAAGCCTACCCAAGTGTCAAATATTTAAACAAAAATATATAAGGATATGCAGGATATTTCAGAAACTGGGGGGAAAAAACAGTTGCCCTGTGGAAAGTAATTGGCTTGGGGAAAAAAAGAGAGGAAATCTTAGTTTTCAGTGTATGTGAGCATTTGTAATTTGCATACATTGCCTATTCAAAAAATTATTAAGAAAACAGTAATTTGGGAAACTGTTGTTGAACTGTAATGTAAGAATTATAGACAAGATTATTTAATTATTGCTTTCTATAAGAAACAAATGTTGATATGTTGTGAGACTTTGAAATTTATATTCAATATAAATCAATTTTACATTATTTCAAGGAAATTTATGCTGTTAATGAGCCCAAATAATTGTAAAATGTGGTTCTTGCTAGCCTCTATCCCTATTCCTGTCTTTTATATGGATTCTAATATTTGATTTTAGATAATGATGCTTCTCCTGAAATTAATCTTGTGCCTTTAATTATTCAAATATCCAGCCTTGCCGAAATCATTCTAATTATACTCATTGCTCAAAAGTATTGGTAAAAATTGTATTTAAGTTCAAAATAATTTAAATGGAGTCCTAAATATTCCTACAAGTATTTAGCTATTTTTATATTTTTACCTCTTGAGATAAAAAAATAAAAATAAAAAAGATTTAATGTAGCCAGTATCATTGTCTTAACTTAAATGATTCTGTGTTTTTATCTCTAATGCAATACCAGAGAAGGTAGATTAAAATTAGCTTTGTCTCTCTTTTTTGATTTGTTAAATCCCACCTCTCATATTACCTCCTCATTTACACTTTTAAAAATTTTATGATGCTCATATTCTTTTATTATCTGTTAGGTTAATCAGCAGACAAGATTTTATGTACATTTTCTAGTGCATTGCCCTTGAGAAATGAAGATTATCAGTCATTCTGAATAAATAAATACCATGTAAGTTTGCAATAGTAGATTTCAGACAACATGAACTGCCACCTAAGATAATCTGTCTGCTAGATTATGCTATGTATTTTCCCAAATAGATTTTATACATATACATGCAGAAAAATATGATGTAGTGTTAAAAATAACATGTGGCATATGGAAAACTAAAAAAGCCCATTATACTGTCTATTAAATTATTTAATAAATAATTTCAAGACTAAGATCCTTGTATTTAACATTGCTTTGGGTGGGAGGCGAGGACCCAGGCTAGCCTGAAAAATAAGAATTAGAAACAGGAACAATACATACACTTCTTTCATGAGTGAGTCTTGAAATTTTGATTTAGGTTAGATAAATTAAATTACTTTGGCCTGGGCTGCATCTCCCTCACGCAGCAATATTAATCCCCAGGGTCTATTTTCTACAGCCGTATATGTGTTTTGCAATGATGGCATTCAAAGACTCTGTGTACCAGTTCTCCCTTTGATACCATATACAGTAAAGGAACAAGGCTCAGCAAAGAATAAGTGTCCAGCTTAAATATGAATCTTCATTGAAATTTCTGTTTGTGATTGTTCAAAAATTCTTTACCATAAATTTTCTGGAATGAGCACATTTTGAAAAAAATCTTTATTAAAATTTCTCTTAGCAGGAAATAAATTATTTTCTGTGACCTTTGGAAAGTAGTATGAAAGCTTTATTTTTCATGTTAGTGATGCAAAGCAACGATCATGAAACGCAAAGCCCAGTCATCATTCACACCCTAGATTAAGGTATGTGTACCGTGTCCCCCAAAGAGCTCTTTGATGGCTGAAATATCATCCCCATAATACGGTGCCTCCATGAATTTTGTTAAACTGTCAATTCTGAGCCTGTGCTGTGAGGGATCTTAAGGAAGGATTGAGCAGTACAACAAACATGGATCCTGGCAATAATTTTGAAGTGGAAGAGAAACCAGTAGTAATACTCAAAATCCATAGAAATTCCCTACACTGCTTTTATTTGAACATGACAAGATTAGCCTCTAAAGTAAGCCTTTCCTTTAGAAAGATGGAAACATTGCCTTGCATCAAACCCTTCAAAAAGTCAAAACATCTAAACTGAAGTTTAAATAGGTCAGCATTTTTTTATCCATTCAGAATTGAGGAAAACTCAACTACTTCTATCATCTTTTTACCCAGAATTTATTTTACTTTGAGAAACTTGCTAATGACCCTACAAGCTAGCATGTATCGACCATGTTACATGGTTGTAACTAGAAAAGCTGGCGGATGTCTTGGAAGTCTGGTCCCTTTTGAATCCTGTGGGCCCTAAAGTGAAATTGAAAAAAGTATGTTCAAGACAATACTACTGGTCATATTGCCATGAAGCTTATTTCCTAAATCCAGCAAACATAATTTTTGATATTTTTTATCTCATGGAGTGAGGTCTTTTCACATTAAAAGAATATGATTCATTGCCTTTCTAGCTGAAGGTCATCAGTGATAATTCGAGAATTTCTATAGGGGAAACAGATTTGGAAGAGGGTCTAGTGGCTACAGGTCTGAATCATCTTACATAATGAACAAATGATACTGATTTTTATTGTATCTCATACATAGCAGAGGTAATAGAAAGTGTGGGTGGGCACCTGAATCTCTGGCCACTTGTCTCCTAAATTGTTGCAAGCTTCAAACACAGATTGACATGCTGAAATGTTTTGAGAAAAATCACAACCCAACCAGAATACAAAGATTGTAGAAACCGCAACTTCGGGCTATGGATCTAGACCCCCTAACATGCCAAACACCCGCAGCAAATCTCTTACCCCTTTTCTTCCAAGAGGTATTTGCCTCAGAGAGTTTTTGCAAGTCTCTTGTCAGGATTCATACAAAGTGTAATGACAAATTGTCTAATGAGGCTCAAAATTAAGATGAATTAGTAATGTGATGAAAGGCCTCCAAACATCACATTTTATCGAAGTTATTTCAGCCAGTGTAACAGTTTTGTAGAGAGAGAGACAGAGAGAGGGAGGTAAAATAGCTAATATCCTGCATAAAATACCAATTCCATATTTTAGGCAGAATG
The DNA here is from genome assembly GCF_054177405.1 of Leptonychotes weddellii. Classification (NCBI taxonomy): domain Eukaryota; kingdom Metazoa; phylum Chordata; class Mammalia; order Carnivora; family Phocidae; genus Leptonychotes; species Leptonychotes weddellii. The sequence goes on along the minus strand of NC_138373.1, from coordinate 119,601,825 downwards.
CTTTCATAGCTCAAAATGACGAGTACAGTCCAAGTTATAAATGTAAAAAAGAAAGCAGTTTCCTTACAAATCTTGAAGATTATCCTGAGGACCCATAAGACATTTTTTTGCTTTTCATCACTCATTTGAGATAGAAAAAAGCTTCTTTTTAATCTTAGGTGTAGTTCCTTTTAGGAAACAGACTCTGAGCTGGATATTTTCATGGAGGTGGTTTCTTAGAGAGTGTTCTTCATAACGATGCCTGTGAGGGAGTGAAGAAAGCAGGATATGTCAGAGAAAAAATTGTGATACAGTTACAACAGGGCCTCAGCCAATCCCATGGAGCTCAAGACAGGTAGTCTTCCAGAGCCCCAAGGTGAAGCAAAAAGATATCAAGGTCCAGCCTCTTGCATGGATAAGTCATTGGATGTGGTGCCCCTGGAGAAGGGAAAGGACCCTGGACAAGGCTTTTTACTTTGTTTGAGGGCAGCTCATGGAAGGGAACTCAGCTGTAAGTTCTTGGCAGGCAGTACTCCCAGCAGTATGAATGACCGTCTCAGTCTGAAGGGACATCTACATTTTTCTCCATGTAAATCTAAAGTCATACAGCTTTTGATAATGAAAACCCATCAATCACCAGTTTCTAATATCAGCCACACATTAATGTGTCTATAGGGTTAATATTTTCAGATTATTGACTATGAACATAGCACATCTTGAATATTCGTGAAGGTTCATGTGTGTTTATTATTGACAGAATGGACTGGTTGCCATCTTTGATTTCTTATTTGAGATGTTTAAAATGTAGATTTTTGACACAGCACACAGTTGCAAATAGAATTTATGTCAGTGCCACTGTCCCAGATGAAAAGAGAGGACTTTCCTTCTGTAGTTCTCCTTTTCAATCAATACTTGTTTAGGGCTCGGATGAAAGGGGTTCCATGAACAGGTCACAAGATTTTGTGCTGACATAAATTCTCTTTGCAACTGTGTGCTGTGCCAAGTCTACACCATCTCTCAGCTGGACTCTTTTTTTTTTTTTTAAAGATTTTATTTATTTGAGAGAGAGAATGAGAGCGAGCGAGTACATGAGAGGGGGGAGGGTCAGAGGGAGAAGCAGACTCCCCGCCGAGCAGGGAGCCCGATGCGGGACTCGATCCCGGGACTCCAGGATCATGACCTGAGCCGAAGGCAGTCGCTCAACCAACTGAGCCACCCAGGCGCCCTCTCAGCTGGACTCTTAAGAGAGCCTGCCAGCAGGCTCCTCAGCAGCCTGTCTCTCTCTCTTGGAATCCATCCTTTACGTAGGAGCCAGTGAAAACTGGTTAAAATGCAAATCATACCACCTCATTCCCCTGCGTAAAACCCTTGTGTGGCTCCTCACTGCACTCTGAATGTATCCCAAAGTCCCTGCCATGGCCTAATATGTGCGTCAGGATTGGGATCCTACCTGCTCCTCTCAAGTTCCTCCAAGTCAACCACTGAGCTTACTAAGAGGAAGAGTGACACTGGCCTCAGTCCTGTCTGCAGAAAGTAACAAACACTTCTGGCTCCAGCCAGGCCTTTGCATTCTGCGTCACTTGTACCTAGAATACTCTTCTCTCTGACACCCTCCTTCTTTAATGAGGCAAGCCAAAGAGAGCTATGTATTGCCCCCCCTTCCTTCCTCGGCTCCTCCTGCCTCTCTGCGTAGCTGACCATGCCTTCCCCAACCCGATGGATTTCTCTCCATAACATCCTCGTCACAGCTCTCCATTGTTATCTTGTTTATAAATTGGAGAGCGTTTATTTTCTATCACTCCCATAAAAAATGCACACTGCATGTTTTGTTCCTTCCAATTTTAATAATCCGTAAGATCTATCCCAGATATTAAGAAAAGTATGTGAAATGAGAGTTAGCCAAGAGCTAGACTAGAAGTGTGTTAGGCCATGTTAAGATTCTGGAACAAGGAAAAGCATTGTTCAGATTTTAGGAGTATGTTCTCAAGGAAGAGAAAAGATATGAATATGTCTCTCCATCTGATGCAATCACCATGTTCACAACATACGCATTTCCTTGTATGCATATGTTCATTTAAATGGTGATTATTAAACTGTCTTCTTATTGTTGATCAAGACTAATATCACCTAGGTTTTTGAAACATTTATGGGGAGCCAGTCCCTGCAAAAACTTTTCTATGTGCTTGCAGCATATTTGTAAAATATTCATATGAAACTTTGTCTTGATTCCAAGAAGAATCAATTTATGACCATGCTATTTAAAATAGCACCTCTCCAATCTCTCCCTGAACTCTTACCCTCTTTAATGTTCTTCATGGTTCTTGTTCTGGTTATATCTATGTATTCATTTACTCGTTAATTGTATGACTATATCTGGGCAAGACTGTCTTGTAGTCCCCTTTATCTCTGTTCCTGGAATAAGACTTGGCAAATAGAAAGTACTCCACAAATATTTGTCAAATGAATGAATGAATCTGTTAATCTAGGGAATTCACAAATGTGGAAGTTGCTATTTCCCAGTGAAGCTGAATAAATGAGATCTCTTAGTCACTACAATCCTTTCACTCTGAAAAGGTCATAGAATTAATCTTTTCTTTAATTATCTGTATTTACGTATGCAAAATGCTGCCTAATCCAAGGGGTTCATCCTTTACTGGTAAGTAATAAAACCCTTTTACAATTTATTCTATGGCCAAAATAAATAATGAATATCTAATTGTTAATTGATAATAGTTGCCTGGATATTTATTATTTACTACATTTCTTCCTGGTAGTTATCTAGTTATCACACTTACGTGAGCTTTACTTTTTTAATGGGCTATTATTTACTCTGTCAAAGAAAGAAATAAATTACATGTATATGTATATAATATTATATCTTATATATCATATATTAGAGAGAAAGAGAGAGAGAAACAGAGGGAGAGATTTTTGTCTTTTTCATTCACTAAGTATTCCCAGTGCCTCCATTAATACCTAGTACACATGACAGTCACTCAATAAATATTTGTTGAATTAATAAATTAACATGATTTATATTTAGCCAAATTAAAGGAAAACCCTTTTCTAGAGGAGATATCCACCTACTATTTTTGTTTAGATTTTATTTTTATCCTGGATTTTTACCCACATTCTTTTACCAAGCACATCAGGGAAGAAAGAGCACCAGATAAGGAGTCAGGACCATCATATTTCTGGTTAAGGTCTCTCCTGATGCAACTGTGTCTAAATCCTTTAATGTTATCTGGGCTTCAGTTTCCTGAATTATCAAAATAATGAAAGCAGTTACTTGACTCTCTAAGGTTCCCTAAATATAAAATGACATGTTTTCTTCAACTTTCACCACTAAACTACATTTTAATATACATCTGTTTTTAGAGACAATTTGTAGACCAATATATATTTTTGTCTCTTTTCAAGTATTATCAATAAGAAAATCTCTCAATTATTTGAAGCCCTTTTCCTGAATTCCCCTTCCTTTACTTGTCTGAAGTTAGGACTATATGGCATCTCCTTAATTGCATAATTAAGGGATCATAACTATACTAAAGTTGTTAATTCTAATAACTGGGAGGACTAGACGACTTGACTTACAACTGAGAAGCCTTGTGCTGCTGAATAAAGAAAAAATCGGGTAGAACTCCCTGAGCCACATTCTGTTCTATATTGAAGAGCTCACTCCCAGCAACTACTCTGGAGGCCAGTGATATGTGGATATTGTGTTGGGTAATATAGTATTTATCTCCTTTTATTTTTTTTATTTTATTTTTTAAAGATTTTTATTTATTTATTTGACAGAGAGAGACACAGCGAGAGAGGGAACACAAGCAGGGGGAGTGGGAGAGGGAGAAGCAGGCTTCCCACGGAGCGGGGAGCCCGATATGGGGCTATTTATCTCCTTTTAGAAGGGAATTTGAGGCAATTAATGCTATTAGCCTGCTGGATTGGTTACATTACGTAGCAACATTTTATTCAGTATAGAATTACCAACACCTTTGCAAGTGAGTTAGAATGAAATGTGTTATATTGTAGTATTTAAGTTAGTAAGGGCTCTGTTAAAGAAAAGTCATCAATAGGAAATTATATTTCTTATTATCATTTATCTAAGAAAAAATCTAATGAAAGAACCAGTACACAAAATAAGAATGGTTTTCTTTTACATCACAAATAAAAATAATTAAGTTTTTAATCTTTTTTTTAAATATCTGGGACGTGATCTACGAGGTTGGGATAAGAGGCACTGTAACTACATTCTCTATGACAGAGAGCAGAGTAAGATCAAATAGTTGTGTGAAGCTCTCTGGAATGTTCCAAAATCTTTGGGGGGGATTATTGTGTCACCCTAAAACAATCTCTGTTTCCTTTTTCTTCTTCCCCAAATGCAATTATTAGAATCATTTAAGTGGACCATTTCCAGTTGTTTACCTACAGAATTGTGTTTAGGGAGCCCCCCCCCTCAGCACCCATGACAGCGGGGAAATGAAATCATACCCAGCTCTGAAGTACATGTTGGTTTAAGGCAATCATGGCAGTCTGATTCTCTTTACCAATACATTAGTTTATGAATAGGCATTGGATATGTGTCTGGCCCCTTCATTTTTCATTCATCTATTCAACAATCATTTTTGAATGCCTAGCACTCTTCACATCATTGAGGATATAGGCAGTTTAGTTACAAGAGGAGATGCACATCACTGCTCTCCACAAAGCTTAGATTTTAGAGGAAAGAGACAAAACAAACATAAATCAATCAATAAATAATATCTCAGGGAGTGAACAGTGCTGTAAAGAAAAATAAAATCAGGTAAAGTGATAGAAATGTAGGGAAGAAGAACACTGTTTTCAATAAATATGATTGGCAAAGGCTTCCATGTAATGTGACATAGAAATTGGGACTGAAGAGTCAGGGGAAAGAAATTAGAATACAACTGGATATCATTTTAATGACAATAATGACTGTGTGATCTTAAAAGACAAGAATATATGGGGGCACCTGGGTGGCTCAGTCAGTTGAGCATCCCTCTTAATTTCATCTCAGGTCATGGTCTCATGATTATGAGATTGAGCCCCCCATTGGGCTCTGTGCTGAGTGGGGAGTCTGCTTGAGATTCTCTCTCTCCCTCTCCCTCTGCCTCTCATCCCACTCTGAAATAATAAAAAAGGGGCGCCTGGGTGGCTCAGTTGGTTAAGCATCGGACTCTTGGTTTCAGCTCAGGTCATGATCTCGTGAGTTATGAGATCAAGCCCCAAGTTGGACTCCACGTTCAGTGGAGAGTCTGCTTGAAGATCCTTTCCCTCTTCCCCTTCCCTGGCTCTCAGGCTCTCTCTCTCTCTCTCAAATAAATAAATCTTTAAAAAATAAATAATAAATAAATAAATCTTTTAAAAAAGAGACAAGAGTATATGAAAAGAACGTAGGATTCTGTCATATCCAGTGATCTTTACATTTAGCTAACAAAGATATTTACATATCTCAAGAGACAGCAGAAAAGGAAACTAACTCAAATGATATAACCATTTGGGTGGAAGTTACAGACCTTAATCTCACTTAAAAATTAATGATGATATTATTAAAAAATAGGGGATGTCTCTACATGATCACATTCTCCTCTATATCACAAAGTCCTTGCTATGGATTGTGAACAGATTTCATTAAATTTCAGTCACTTCAGGCTTCCAAGCTAAGAGAGTGACCTCAAAAATGATCGGGAAAGATATTTCTGAAGATTGTGTGATATGATATGTTTTCTTATTGTATATAGTCATCTTTGAAATGTCAATAGATTTATAATTAAGTTTAGAAATGTTTGCAACAATAAATAAAACCCATCTATTAATATTTTATATTAAGAAATCTGTGCACATTTTGTAATGCAAATATTTGGTTGTGCAAGTAATGTTAGAGAGGATTTGACGTATTAGAGTGGTAAGTACACCCTCTGACTTGTTTTAATATTTAAACCTCACTATATTTATAAGAATTACTTTACTTTGGAAGCATTTGTTATTTAAAGTAAGTAAACATAGTACTTGAGCAAAATAAATATATAAAATTTGTAAATACAGTTAAATATTTAAAGAAAATTAAGGTAATAAAAGGAACAGATATTAACCAAGGTTCTTTTAAAAATTATCATTAGGGGCGCCTGGGTGGCTCAGTCGTTAAGCGTCTGCCTTCGGCTCAGGTCATGATCCCAGGGTCCTGGGATCGAGCCCCGCATCGGGCTCCCTCCTCTGTGAGAAGCCTGCTTCTCCCTCTCCCACTCCCCCTGCTGGTGTTCCCTCTCTCGCTGTGTCTCTCTCTGTCAAATAAATAAAAAAAAAAAAATCTTTAAAATAAAAAAATAAAATAAAATAAAAATTATCATTAAAATTACTAGTTGTACAAACAGAATAATCAAATATGTAAGTTGGATTTATTAAGAATGTGATATTAAGAGAGCAATAACTTTAATAAATAGAACATTTATTTTAAAACCAAAATAAATCTCTGACTAATATTTGGTGTGCAAAAAAAAGTACCTATGTGAGCAAAATAAACCTTGTGTTTTTCATTAAAGTGACTTTTGAGCAGAGATCTGAATACAGTGGGGGAATTAACCACAGAGAAAGGATATCCTAGCAAAAGGAATAGTAGATACAGAGGCCCTAGAGCAGGAAGTCTGATGTTTGAGGCCAAGTGTGATGCCTAGATTTGCTGTGGCCATCTTGTTCCCAGACCAAAGGGTGAAGCCTGAGAGAAGAGATCAGAGCCTGAGATCAATGTGAGGTGGAAACTGTGTCCTGGCATACTCTCCCCATCTTCTTTCTTCTTTCTATTTAAGGTAACAAATGCCCTTTTTTTTTTTTTTTAAGATTTTTATTCATTTATTTGAGAGAGGGAGAGAGCACAAGCAGGGGGGAGAGGCAGAAGGAGAAGCAGTCTCCCAAGAGCAGGGAGCCTATCCTGGGACTAGATCCCAGAACCCCGGGATCATGACCAGAGCAGAAGGCAGACACCCAACCAACTGAGGCACCCAGGCACCCCCAAATGCCCTTATTTTTTAAGTACTTTGAATTTGCAGTTACTGTTGCTTGCAGGTGAAAACATACTGAACAATTCAAGTTACTATTTACATTCCTTTAATATTCTTCAAGTTGCCAAACAATGAGCAAGCAGTCTTTACTAGGCTGATACACTAGGGAGCTTTATTTTCAAGTAGATATTCATTTGTAGGTTAAAAGTTTTATCTGAAGTTAACTATTGCATAATGACACACATATTTGCCATTTTAATTTTATTTACATTGTCTCTCTCAGCTTCATTCAATCTCGCATGAAGTTCTTATCCTCAGTTTATAGAGAAAAAAGAACAGACTCACAGAAGTTAAAACCCTCGAACATGAACGCAGGGGTCTGGGAGCCATGCCTATTGCTATTTTCCTTTTTAACTAACTGTTAAAAACTGGTCTTTGGCATAAAAACACAGGCACACCAAAATTCTAAAGTCATAAATTCCAAGTGATGAATCTCCAATAAGAGAATTTTTGGCAAGCTAATGGAAGAAATGATTTGAGGGAGCAGCCTTCTATATCGAGTTCTTTGAATAGAACCACATTAGTAGCTTCATCTATTCAAAAACTTAATTTTGTGTTGGCAGAGCCAGGAGCTTGTGGAGAGTTGGAAAGACAATGTCTATCATTTAGTAGAAGAGTATTGGGATTCAGTTTCCCTATTACTAAACTCTTGTGGGGAGTAACATACATATACAACCCTTAGCATAGTGCCGGGCACATAACAGCAGCTCAGATGCCCTGTAGAATGAATTGCTCTTTAAAAACTTCACAAGGGGGGCGCCTGGGTGGCTCAGATGGTTAAGTGTCTGCCTTCGGCTCAGGTCACGATTCCAGGGTCCTGGGATCGAGCCCCACATCGGGCTCCTGGCTCAGCGGGGAGCCTGCTTCTCCCTCTCCCTCTGCCTCCTCTGCCCCCCCCGCTCATGCTCTCTCTCTCTCTTTCTCTGTATCTCTGTGTCTCAAATGAATAAATAAAATCTTAAAAAAGAAAAAACTTCACAAGGAATCACAAAGGGAATGGTATTTTTTTTTTTGGAATATTTATCAACCAATTATCCAGAGCTTTGAAATTGCATAGGAAAATTAAAATCTTAACACAAAAGATTTACTAATATGCTTAACACATCCTTTGTCCTTAATTCCTATTACCTTTATCTTTGTCTGTCCCACCTATGCCTTCATTACTCATTGTTTGATTCTGACTGGCATTTGTTAACATACAATAATACAATGAAAATAAAATGAAGGATTTCACAAAATCTTTGAACATGATATCAGAGATGAGGATCCAGCAGTTAGTGAGTTAAAGGCAAAAAGGAAAAACAAAACAATACAATGGGATGATGATATAGAATAGAGCATTCCTAAGGGGGAAGTATTAAGATATTAAAGGATTAAAACAAGACCTTGGGAAAATCAATTAAACTCGCAAATACTTTTATAAAAATGAATCTACTTATAGTCAGACTGAGAAAGTCCAAAAAACAGCAAAGGATTCCATGACATCATATCACCATGTATTTATATAGAAAACATCACTTGAGTCATTTGTTTTTTTTTTTTTTAAAGATTTTATTTATTTATTTGAGAGAGAGAGAGAATGAGAGACAGAGAGCACGAGAGGGAAGAGGGCAGAGGGAGAAGCAGACCCCCTGCTGAGCAGGGAGCCCGATGTGGGACTCGATCCCGGGACTCCAGGATCATGACCTGAGCCGAAGGCAGTCGCTTAACCAACTGAGCCACCCAGGCACCCGAGTCATTTGTTTTTTATTCTTTAAAAAGATAGCACATAATGGCAAGTATAAGAGACATTTCATTAAATATAAGATGAAATAAATTTATTAAAAATTTCAAGTTGTAAGAATATAATTCTTTTCAGTTTCCTGTGAAAATTTGCTTCCTCTTTTAAATGATTTTACTTTGGGTCCTTTGTCTTCGTTTAATTATCTTATGATAGAATTTCCTATAAAACAGTACCCTGAAAGTCTGATTCCTAGATTATAAGAGCAGACTGAAGGTATTAAAGAAAAAAATGCATTAATTAGGTGGCAAATTAGTCAGTAATGGAAGCATCATAGCCTAAGGAGGGTCACAGAATCAAAGTCACTAATGCTGGTCCTTTTCTACTGCTTAAGGAGGGAGTAAGTAATGTTTAATGGCCTGGGTGTATTCCCCAGTCAAGCCATCACCTTGGGCAGTGGCTTCATTCAATCATTTAGTTCATGATTGTTAAACATTCACAGAGTCAGGTAGGAGTCTATTGGCATTAGAGGATTTGGGGAAAACTAACAATCCTCATGGAGCTTATATTCTAGTAGAAGAGACAGACAATAAAATGACACATAAGGTAATTATGTACTATGTTTGAAAAAAAAAAGAAGTAAAATAGGTTCAGGGTACATGAAATGTTGGGTGGGGCCAATTAGACATTTTAGATATGGGCAAGGAAAAACTTCAATGAGACAGTAATTTTGGAGTCAAAACTGGAATGAAGAGCAGGAAATAGCCATGAGGATGTCTAGGAGAAGGGCCTTCCTAGCAGAGAGAACAGCAAGTGCAAAGGCTTGGCGGTGGCAATGTGTCTGAGGTTTTCTCGAGCTGATAGAAATGCAGAGTGGCTGGAGATAAGGGAATATCAAGGAGAGGCATGAGAGATATTACTGAAGAGGTAACAGACAGCCAACTCCCTTGAGTTTTGCTTCCTTTTCTGTGTAATAGGTATAAAAAAGATGCTCTCTGCCCAGGATGGTTGTAAACATTCCATGAGATAATTCTTGCAATGTACTTAGCACGATGCTTGCCACATTATGAGTGTTTAATAAATGTTCATTCTTGTTTATTTTGTAGAAATGGTGCCAAAGGGCTGTCTATGCCTGATGTCACTGAACATTTGAATCATTTAACTGACTCCCTTTACCCTGACTCCGTGACTTCTTGGAAACCATCGGATTATAATTTCATTTCCTGCATGGTTTTGCCTGCAGGAGAGATATGCCAGTTTTACTAATGTAGGTGTTCCACATTAGATGCCAGCCAGAGTTCGCTTTCTAAGTTGACAAATTTTCAACTTTGCCACTATGAACCTAATTAATGTGAGTTTACCCTTGAGAGACAGATCTACTCTCATTCATTTTACTTGCAAAATCGGGTTTCTAATTCAGGTCACCAGATTTTCTACCACCGAAAATTCCCTAAGGTGATTCAGCTCAGTGACGCAGCCTCCAGGAGAGCCAGCGAGACTCTTGGCAGCATTCATCTCATTTCCTTTTCTGTTTGAATGTTGCAAATATCTGACTGCCATTTACCCTTACTCAGTACTGTCATACAGATCATCGCTTGGCATCCTTTACATATTTTTGTGAGTGTGCACAACAGCTGCTACTTCTCCTATTTGATAAATGCAGAACTGAGATTTGAAGAGATAAAGAGACAGACCTGGGTTCTAAGCCCAGATATTCAAACTCCTCAACACGTGCTCTTTCGACTATTGAAAATAAGAAAACCTTGGGTTTTGTCTCAGATTGCCCGCTAACAGAAATGTGATCTTGAAATATCCTCCCTTTTTGGGTTTCAATTTCCCTAAGGAGCTGGACTAAATGCCCTATAATATCCTTTCTAATATAAATATCCTAGCATTCTAAGGCCATAGTGAAATCCGCTAATGAATAGATCATGTGGGGCAGAAATTCAACTAGACCAGGAATTAACAAAAGAACATAGGTACATGTTAAATATGAACAGAAACACCTCTGCTGCATGTAGCTTATGTATATAGGGAGTTGAGGAGGTGGGAGGAACAGGGGAAGACAGGTCTGAACATTTATGTTTGGCAAAGGATCCGAGGCATACTGACAGCTCCTTATTTTTTATAATTTTCCCTTGGAGTTATTTCACAGGAAATTAATACATTAACAAAATGTACTAATTAATACATTAATCAAATTAATTAATAAAACGACTACTCCTCAACCAAAGGGAAATTCAACCAAAATCTACCCGAACACTGCAAAAAGTATCATTTTCCAAAAACATTTTCACTTTCTTCTTTTGTAAATTACGTATGTTCTGAGGTACATAATCTTGCACATTTTTTTAAAGATTTTATTTATTCATGAGAGAGAGAAAGAGGCAGAGAGAGAGAGAGGCAGAGGGAGAAGCAGGCTCCCAAGAAACAGGGAGCCCAATGCGGGACTCGATCCCAGGACGCTGGGATCATGACCTGACCCAAAGGCAGACGCTTAACCATCTGAACCACCCAGGCACCCCCTTGCACATTTTTAAATTACTCCCTACAATAGCGCTATCCTCTTAAGATGCCACCATGAAACCCACGGTGGTGGTCTGTTTGTGTTGAAAACTCCTGTCTATTATCTCTTAGTTCACTGCTCCATGTTTTTATTGGACACGTTGAAGTCTTGAGAGCTTCGGCAGTGCCAGACCCCCAGCGATTTTCTAGCTTCTCACCTTAAAAGGGAACTGTGCTGCATCACACAAAATCACCCTCACTGGTGCAGGGAAGTGGCAGGGAAAAGGAGGGCAGTCAGCTCGCCTCAACATATTCTTTCAGAATATGATCTGGAAAATTGCCTGTCTAGTTTTTTAAAAATTTTCCTAATGAACCTACACCAGCCATCTGAATGAGAGTTCAAGAGACTCCAAGAAACTACAATTTTCCTGCTCCACACCACACTGATACTTCAGTTAAATGCATGCATTCGAGGCGAGATAATTGAAATGCTAACAAATTAATTGCACTTGTTTCAAACCAACATAGGAAACTCTTTAGTATCCTATGCATTAAAATGTCATTTCTCACAGCAAGTATACTATTGCAATTAAAATCATGTTAGGACCCTCTAATGGTAGTAGGGAGAGGGAAGAAAGAGGATCATTATTCCTTAGAGAACATATACTTCCATATCTGTACATAAAGCAGCCTTGTCTTTTGATAGCAGGCTTTTAGTTATATCCCAGGGAGAGAGTGACTTACATTGATTATTTACTGGTGGAATGCTAAGCATATAAAAGAACATGATTCACTGCACTACAAAGAATAACAGCATTAATGCCTGTTTGTGCTGGCATTTGAAGATTTCCTCCCTCCCCTTTCTAGGATGCAAGATTCATTAAAGCATCATTTTAGAATTCTTGACTTTGGATAATAAAGACAGATTTTTAAAGCATTCATGTAATAAATGAGCCTTTGGAAGCTACAGAAACTAAATTAGTCATATCACTGGATTCCAATGGTCCATCTACTTCCGTGGCTTACTGAGAATGTAAGCTTAAATTTGGCCTCAGTTCAAATTCGTATATGTTACTTTAATATTTTCACTACAACTGGATATCCATAGATGTTATTATACCTGGAATTCATTGCTCTCTTTGTTATTCAAATTAGCAAAAGCTATTTTCCATCAAATTTCCTTTGAAATGGGTGACTGATAAGCTTAAGATAAATATGAACAAAAGTACACTAAAGTAAAATAGATGAAGTAAATTTTAAAAGTTTAATAATTTCATTTGTTTTTCATAACAATAAATAAGAGAATAGCAAAGCAATTAAACAAAAATATCACACGAAGACTAGAAGATATAAGAAGGAAAAGGAAATGGTAGCAACAGAAATGTCTATGTAGCCTTAGAAGAGATAAGTGACCTAATCAAATCTTACTTGCTTCTCTCCAGATGAAAAGACACTGCATGGGAGTTGGACTAAATGGGAAACTGGGTATGTAGTGTTGATAATTCAGATACCTCTATTTAAATCTTATTTTCAATACTTTTAGAGATACCAAAAAGGTGTATCCCAGTGTCCAATGCAAAGCCTATCACAGAAGGAACTCAACCAAAATTAGCATTTACTGTCACCTCCTTTTCTCTTCCACAGGGAGGACATCAAGTGAGGTGTCTTTTGGAAATACCACTAGAGAAAAAGGAATAGAATCATAGAATCATAGAATCATAGAATTCAAATTTATAGTCGATGAAGTTTATTTAGAACACCTTCATAAAGGTTAGACTTAACAATTATTTGGTTAAGCAAAGAAAGAACTTTTTTTTTTTTTTTAATTTCAATATTTCACTCAACTTTTTGGGCCCAGAGGGCAGCAATCCTGTTTTATATCAAGGCTTCCTAAATTTTTTGGAATTGAATGCTATCATTGTTTGTTTGTTAGATTATCTCCTTCTCCAAGAATAATCATTTGTAAAGCCTATTAGAAGTTCTTAGAGAATTAAACATATTTGTTTTGAATATTTGCAATTTTTTAAGGCATCTTAAGAATCACAAAACCAAGATTAGGATTCACTGTTTTACTACATTGAGACATTTAAAAAATTCTGTACCAAGGATAAAAAACTAATTCTTTTCTACTTATCACTCCAATAGACTCTTGTTTTCCATTGCAGATATATTTGTAAGCCTAGACTGTAGGCTTTCCTAGGGATATTGTTTTTAGAAGACTGAAATAAAATGATCCCTGATTTTCCTGTCATTAAAAGCCTCTGTTCACACACCCTAAGCCTAAAGGGAGTGAAACCAACTAAAGAGAATAGCGTGCTACACAGGGAGCTTTAGCTCATGCTCTGGTCATTTAGACAAGATTTATGCCACAATTGATTTACACCATGCATTGTAGTTAAGATAGTAATTGCTACATTACAGTTTATAGTGTCTCTAGTAACTCTGAAAGATGTTCTTTTTAAAACACGACTATACACTAATAAGGCACTGGGCCATTACTGTTTTTGTTGTGTATTACTTTTCACAAGGTATTCTTTTTTTTTTTTTTTTTTTTAACAAGATGCAGCTCTTTCTCCCCCCGAGTTTTTATTTTTTTTAAAGATTTTATTTATTTATTTATTTGAGAGAGAGAGAGAGAGCACATGAGAGGGGGGAGGGTCAGAGGGAGAAGCAGACTCCCTGCCGAGTCCCTGTCCACCCGGGACTCCAGGATCATGACCTGAGCCGAAGGCAGTCGCTTAACCAACTGAGCCACCCAGGTGCCCCTCCCCAGAGTTTTAATAATCCAAATCCTTCAACAGAATCATTTGATAGACCCTTTAAAATTTTATATTCTAAACATGGTTTGTTGCTGGTATGTACCAAGTGCTATATATGCCACAAAAAACCCAGAAACTAATAAAACCTGAGCCATATGCTCAAAGAGCTTAGAGTCTCTTTGACTGTAAGTACAGATAAGTAACCGTGTAGTTATTTCATAATGTGATAATGACAGTAAGTATGGTGTGCTATGGAATGAATGGGAATATCAGAAAGAGTTGTGCATTGATCGCAGAGGCCTTCTGAGGTTTATTGATAGGAAACATGGGAGGGCATACACAAAGGCATAGGAGTGAGGAGCGTGGCTATTTGAGGGATCATAAGTCGTTCAGATTCGCTGGAGCCTAGAACATGATAAAGAAGTGCCATTAGATGAGGTTGCAGTTTAGATGGACCCACATCTTAAAGGATCCAAATTTTACACTGAAGGTTTTGCATTAGACACTTCTTATGCACACCTGTGGATCCATTTGGACAGATATCTCTCTGGGACCCCTAGCCATTTTTTTTTTCCAACCGAGCTGCTGCTCCAGAGACCAACTCTGCATGGGCTCAGAAGAGCTTTATGCAGGCACACACAAACATGCTCAGTTTCAAGTCATCACTGGGTGCTTCTAGACTCGTATGTCAGAGGCAATAGAAGCATGAGTTCAATTCACAGAACCTGCTTGGTGCCTCTGCACGTGCAACCCAGAAAGGTGAGTAAGCTTAGGCCCATCCTTCAAGGACAAGAGTACAAAGGGATGTGTCATTCCGTATATCTAAATATGCTAAATATGAAGAATTGAGAATCAACCTAACAAGCTGTTAAATAAAATATGTTCCATCATTCTACCTTGATAACAATCTAAAAGACCAGTTTGAAATTAAAATTTTCAAGATCTTTGTAGTTTTTGTGTCCATTATCTTTTGCTTTCATAACAAATTCCCCCAAACTTAGCTCACAACAAGCATTTATTATCTCTCACTATGGATGAGAAATTCAGAAGCAGCTTAGCTGAGTGGTTCTGGCTCAGGGTCTGTCATGAAGTTGCAGTCAAGGTGTCAGCCAGAGCTGCAGTCATCTGTAGGCTTGACTGGGGCTGGAGGACACAATGGTAAGATGCTGCACTCTCATGGCTATTAGAAGAAGTCTTCGGGGGTGCCTGGGTGGCTCAGTCGTTAAGCGTCTGCCTTTGGCTCAGGTCATGATCCCGGGGTCCTGGGATCGAGCTCCGCCTCGGACTCCCTGCTCAGCGGGGAGCCTGCTTCTCCCTCTCCCACTCCCCCTGCTTGTGTTCCCTCTCTCGCTGTGTCTCTCTCTGTCAAATAAATAAATAAAATCGTTAAAAAAAAAAAAAAAAGAAGTCTTTGATTCCTTGCTGGGTTTTGGCAAGAGGACTCAGTTCCTTGCCACAGGGCTACTTGAGTATTCTTACAGTATGGCAGTGGCTTCTCCCAGAGCAAATGATCCAAGTAAAGAGCAGGGAGGAAGCTACAATGCATTTTACATATTGATCTTAGAAGCCACACACCATCACTTCTGCCACATTCTATTGATTAAAAGTGATAGTGGAGAAGTACCAAAGAATTTGTGTACTTTTTGAATTTTGAACCACCATAACATAAAAACAGGGAGACTTTGCCCACAGTCATGAGCCCCTCTCATTCTTTCTCTACAATTGGCTTGGTCCTACACCAAAAAGGGTGTCATGTGTACCTATATGAACACCCAAATCACACATTGAATCTTGGTCCACACACCCTACCAACAGTTGCTTCTTGGCCAATTCTCAGACTTAGAGGTAAAGATGCTATCTAGACACTACCCTAATTCCAGGACAGACTAGGAGAAGAGAACTGTGCAAGCCTCAGAAGAATTCTTAGAGCTATTGGGGCAGAGAATTCCAGGGACCCAAGTCCCTGAAATGTAGTCTAAAAAGGTAGGCATGTATTCTGCATGGGCAAGTATTCTGGGTGGTCAAGTGGCCCAAGTACCGTAGACTTCTCAACTTTTGGTGAAGGTGCAACCAGGGAAGGATGCAAATGATGTGGACCCTATAAAATCCAGGGCCCAGAAGAGGGCCCCTTATGCTGTAACTAAGAGCAGTTCTGGGACAAACTTTGACCAACAGAATACAGAAGGTGGAGGACAAATTCTCCTCCCTTTATTCCCCTGGAAGAATAGCCCTGAAATCCCTAATTCATACAGCCTCTGAAATCCATGAAGTTAAGAAGACAGTTGCTCTTGATACTAAATGGTAGTTAGCTTTCACTCTGTAAAAGAGAAAATATAGGCCCAAAATAGCATCACTTAGATTAAGTCAGCAAACCAAGACTTAAAACCTAACCTAAATGGCATTTCAACCCCCCATAGAATATAACGTTTAACCAGTCAACATGGAATTTCCTCGTCAATTCTAGGAAATTTACTGATAGACTCCTTCCACTCTCCTTAGGAGGGCAATCTTGCCTAAACAATGCATTCCTTGCTAATCAATTCCTTTCTTCCTTTTTTCTTTTTTTTTTCTTCCCAATCTCTGCCTTTAAAAACCTTTCTTTTGCTTAGCTCAGTGGAGCTCCCCTCTACTTGCTAGATGGGATATTGCCCAATTCATGAATCATTTAATAAAGCCAATCAGATCTTCAAATTTACTAGGTTGAGTTTTGTTTTTTAACAACCTTTACGTTGGGTCTCCTTTCTTCCCCCACTTTACTCTTCTTTTCCCTCATTTGAGCTCACCTACAGTTGCATTCCCTAATAATATTATAGCAGATTATATTAGCCTTGGGCTCTGCTTTCTATGGCCCCAAGCTAGATATGTTTTAAGCAGAAGAGCAGCATAATCAGATTTTTTCCTGGTGGGTAAATGCATTCATTCATCCATTTAACAAATATTTCTGGAGTACTTTATAGGATAAAGGCAATGCGCAAGGTACTGAGAATAAATAAACAAGACAGATGTGGCCCTGCCTTCATGAAGCATATAAGATGGTGGGAGGGGAGAGGTGGCCAGAGATGTTAACTGGCAGTTATGATAGAATGTGGTGTGTGCTGCAGTGGGAAAATGCAAGGCTCTATTGGAAAGCATAAGGAGGACACTTAATCCATTCTTCTAGGCAGAGTTTCCCAGAGGAAATAAGAAAGACTCTTGGTTGTAAAACCTGGCCATCAATGACCATGTTCCTCCATTACTCACATGTATTCCCCTTCTCCTTTTCCACCCATATTTACTGTGTGTTATAATTTCTAATGTGCCAAGTTCTCTATCTCCCATTTTGCGTCTTCAATCTGAAATATTTATGTGCTATCCCCAATCACCACAGACTAATTTCAACTTGGTCTCTAGAATGCCAATAAAAGATTCTAGAAAAATGGACAAAGGCCATGCCATAGCAGAATTTGGGTGATAATGTAAAGTGTCTGGACTTTACCCAGAAGGATGAATGGAATTGTAAGATTAGACTTGCAGTTTAGAAAGAGTGTTCTGGCTGCAGTTAAGTGGATGGAATGCAGTGAGATAAGCCTGGAGGCAGAGAGAGCAGTTGAGAGCCTGGAAAAATATGCCAGGTGAGAGAGGATAATGGCAGTGGGACAGTGAGCTAAGGTGAAGTTAATGGTCACACCCAGTTTGTACCTTTGGAATCTGGTTAGATGTTGGATGATTTAATGCGGTTTGCATTGCTAGATGAAATATTTTCATTTGCTAAATCTGGCAATCCTAACTGAGGTAGGGAACATAAGAAAAAGAATTAGTTTCTGAGAAATTCTGAAAGAAGTTGGTATCATCTCCACCACCATTCTAAGTTGTAAAGATCCCTAGGAACTGACTTCAGGTTAGAAAATATGGAGTGTTTAGGGTTATAATTACTCATTTTAGCCAACTGAGGACAAAAAAGAGCCAACACAACCTTAAAATATCACTTCTGTTTATTTTATGGAATAGTATAGTATAGTACATAGTAACTCCGAAAGTATAGACACCCTAGGGAAAGTGACTAAAGCCTGCAGCCCAAAAAAAAAAAAAAAAAAAATCGGTCTGCTTGTCCAATTTTTCACTCCCTGGACATACCCCACCTGTTGCAAGTGTCGACTTTAGAACCAGTTGCATAGGGTTAGATATACAGAGAAAATACCCTTCCAGTGGCAGAGAAAATGGGTCTTTTGCTGGTAAGATGAACAGAGAAAGATGGGAAAACACATACATACCCACTCACCCATAATCTGTTTTTACTATAGAAAGATCACTATAATTATGATGTAGATAATACTTTGAAAAAGAAAAAAAAAGACTGGAAGCAGAGAGATCTTTTGTCGCAGATAAATGTCGTTCAGACTAAAATAGAACAGTAGGAACAGAGAGTATTACAAAGATTTGTTAAGGGCAGGATTGGCAGAACTCAACATGTTGTTTATAGGACAGAGATGTGTCAACTGTAGTGCCAAGCCTAGGTTATGGGTGGGATTGTCAGTCATTAAGTAGAGTAACACAAGAGGAGGTATTAGGGATTGAACGATAGAAGTCCATTAGTTCCTATGGCACGTGTTGCACTTGAGGTGCATAAGGGACAGCCAAAAGTAGATATCCAGGTGTCAGATGATGTGTGATTGTGGGGGTGTGTATGTTTGTATGTATGTGTGCATGAGTGTATGTATAGTCTGGAAGCTATATATATATATATACATATACAATCTACATTGTAGAATAGTTGAACCAAATAGCAGCATATTGAATTCTGTTTCTCCATGATCTGCCTCTTCTATGGAAGCTGTTCAAGTTAAAACTTGATTTCTTGCCCTCCAATAGAGATATGAATGAGCACTTTCCAAAGTTATGGCCAGTAAGGCATAAGCAAAATTCCAATGTGCCTCTTCTTCCCTTACTTTCTTTATATTATCCAAAGCTTGGACCTAAAGCTTGAACACTGAAATGTGTACTTAAGGACGACTTACCAGAAGCTAAGGATGGCAGAACAGCACAATAAAGAAACGTTGAGAAGGTGCATCAGCCCTGCCCTGTCTCCCTCCTAGGATTTATAGTATATAATAATAATAGTAGTATCAGCAATAATGTATTTTATTATTATTCAAGCCACTGTAGCCAAGGTGTTTGTAAGGGAATGTATCCCTGACTGGTATAGATCATTAGAAAGAGATAATGATTGAAGCCCTAGCAGTAGATGACTTAACCCAGAGTTATGGAGTAAGATAAGAAGAGGACCCAAGGCAGAATCACATAGAAACTAATATTTAAGGAAGGAGGGCCTAAAAGGAAAATATTATTAAAAAGGAAACAGAGATGTAAGAGAAAGATAGTCAAAGGTGACACTGCTGGATCCAAAAAACAAGAGTATTAATATGGATCGGAGAAGGTATCACACAGTTAAATGATGCAGAGAGCTCAAGAAAGAAAATTCCATCATATCAAAATATATCAATTAGTAGTTCTCCGATGACCTTGGAAAAGGCAGTTTCAGTGAAATATAAGCAGTGGAAGCCACTTCACAGCAGGGGAAGGGGAAAGGGAATGGTAAGGAAATGGAAAAAAAGAGTGGACATATCTTTTTCAAATGTTTTTCTATGAAGGGGAAAAAGAAATCAGTAGCTGTTAGGCAATGTGGACCTTGTTGAGGATTTTAAAAATAGTCATCATTGTCAGTGGTGGTGTTTCTTATTGTTTATTTCAAGATATTTCAGTGCTAATGGATAGGGTTATAAGCAGATAAGCACCCCCCTCCCCCAGCCTATTAGAAAGGAAAGTGTTGGTGTTGACGTCACTCTGTTCTAAGCTGACACAGACATACAAGGTAAAGACATTTGAAAAGAATAATGAGAAAGTTAGAGAAATGAAGAGTGTAAAAAAAAAAATTGAGTCTTGAAAGAGAATCTTGAAAAATCTACATAGAAATGGAAGTTAAATTTCCCTGTACAGTTGAGATGCCGATTAAAACTGGAGAACACAGGGGCGCCTGGCTGGTTCAGTTGGTTAAGCCTCAACTCTTGGTTTCAGCTCAGGTCATGATCTCAGGGTTGTGAGATCAAACCCTGCATCTGGCTCTGCTCTCAGCACGGTCTGCAGTCTGCTTGACCTTCTCTCCCTCTGCCCCTCCCCCTGTGTGCACTACTGGAAAGGAAGGACTAGGTCAAGGGGTGTGGCTGATAACAGAAAGAAGTTGAGACATGGTGCTATGTGATTCACAGTGGGTTGAAAGAATAGATGCGGTGGGATTAAAGCAAGTGAGAAAAGAGGACGTATAAAAGTGTGATCAGGAAGGTGGAGATTTTTATGTATGAAATACAACTTAGTATGAAAAAAAGAAGAAAAGAAAGAATCTTCATAACAGTCCAGAAGCAGGCTATGGTTCTCCAGGGACTGAGCAAACATCTATCCTGCTTTCTACTTAGAATTAATTGAAAATTTATTATGTGATTTTTCTTAACTAGCTACAAGTGAGAAGATTTGAGGTATATCTGGGCTGTTCTGTGTCTACGGACCCAAAGAGTGAAGGAAGTAATTTCCCAGAAGGATTTAGTTACTAATTCACTAATTGTATTTCACAGATTTTTCTTAAGGTACCTAATTTTTGATTAAATGATTATTTCTCAAATTGACTTGTGGATGTGCACAGGTTCATGTTAAGCATTCATGAACAATCGATTTTTGGCTTTGTATAACCTTGAAACAGCTTATTTGGCACCCTGTGGACAAAGCTGCCCGATGATTTTTGACTTGGATGTTTTATTGTCATAGAATGACAGCCTCAGAACTCTCTCTGTAGCCCTTGCTTTCCCCCAACACTTTCTTCTAATTACTGATAAGCATAATCAAACAGAAAAGCAATTGGAGCCCAGCAAGACTGTTGCTCCTTCTATCAAACCAAGTTCGCCTAGGAATAATTGCTGTTCTGACAACTGCTATAGCTTTCCTTAACCCCCCACAGTGACCTCTCTAGCATCTAACTTCTCCAGCATTACCAAAATGTATTATCTTTCCATGAGAAAAATCACTGATTTGTGTACATGCAGCCAATCTAAGCTTGTTGAGAGTCAGGCGGTAGGATGGCCTTCATTTTCACTTATTACATACCAACATTTTATCAATGCAGCCACATCAAGACCTACAAATTATGTGTCAAGGAGGAAGATCCACAGGATATGCCTTCCTGGGCTTTTTTTTTTTTTTTTTTTTTCCCTGCTTCTCTTGCTTTGGGAATTCACAGATTAAAAGTAAACGACATGTGGGCATCCTACTTGTAAAAATCAGTCACTCCTTCCATAAAGAAGCTAAAGGGATTGTTTCTGATGCTTGGTTAGTTATACTTTGGCAAACAGTTCAACAAATGTTTGTCGAGCACTCAAACCCACTTTTGAAGATTTCTTTCACTCTCTGAGGTTATTAGATTGTTGCCAACAGGTTTAAGTTCCAGGCATCAAACATTCCAGATTTCAGTGTCAAATTGACAAATGCTTCAGTTTCTTACCAGATGTAGAGAGCCTAAATCGTAGATACTAAGTATTAGCTTTTTTAAGTATTTGTATTCCATAGAAAATGTCTACACTCTATCAGCAAAGTTTTATCCTTCATTTTGCATGTCAGAGTGAGATTCATCTACATTTCTGCTTTTGTCAGAGGTTTTCAAGTATTAAGTGAGAACATATTTAAAATAGCTTAATTCCATGTCTGATTTGATGCTTAGAAAATTCTATTCTTTTAGTCGACATGTCCCACAGTTGACCCTTGAAAATACGGCGATTAGGGGTACCAACCCCCATGCAGTCAAAACTCCAGGTCTAACTTTTGACTCCCCCAAAACTTAACTACTAATAGCCTACTGTTGACTGAATGCCTTTGCAATAACATAAATAGTCAGCACATATTTTGTGTGTCCTACATATTATATACAGTATTCTTACAATAAAAGTAAGCTAGAAAAAAGAAAATGTTATCAAGACAAATACATTTACAGTACTATACTATGAAACAATCTGTATATAAGTGGACTGGTGCAGGTCAAGCTCATGTTCAGGGGTCAACTGTATTTACTGTTCCCTTGTACTATTTCTCACTGGTGCTGCTTTACCACTTTGCTCTTACCTGCTTAGCAGTCATGTCAAAAAATGTTTATTTGAATTTTTTCATCTGAAGTTAATCAAAGGAAATTATTTAGCCCGTTTATTAAAATATATTTTAAAAAACACAACCTAGTTTTATAACAGCTTATAAGACTATAGAGTTTCCATATCCAAGACCATACCTGTTCACTGATTTTCCACCCTAAATGATCTGAGACAGCATTTTTGCAGCATCAAAGGACTGCAATAAGTTATGAGTTCACCCTTCTGTTTGAGACTAAGGAAGATTTTTTTTTTTAAATCAAAGAGGATTCACCCTATTATACGTACTTGAATTAGTAGGTTGTTTTAAGGTGCTTCCGTTTAATTCCCATAAGAAAATAACCCCATTTTTTACTTTTATAGAGATGGGCATTCTCTAAAATCCTCATTTGGTGAAAATCTAAAAATAAAAGTAGTAAAAAATTGAAAATCTCAATCAACCTAAAAGGGGAAAACAGTGCCCTCTTCTCCAATTCTGAGTCACTTTGCAAAGCAAATAGATAAGGCTCAAGCTCACTCTCTGTGTGCCTTTTCAGTCTACGTGCACCTGGGGAGATACCACAGAGCTTTCAATCAATAACCTCCCAAATTCCAGGAACAATTACTTTATTCTCATGGGTCTGTAAGAGGGGTGAAAAGTCTTTAAGATCTCAAAGTCTCAAGTATGATGTGAATTCATAAAGCTTACATCTGTGGGTAGTTGTGACTCAGCTTTCTCTTTGTTTATCAATTATCCATTTAAAGATGCAAAATAGAAGACAACAACAATACAAACCGAATAACTCAAATGAATTAGCCAGTTTGCTCAAATCTTTCCCTGGGAAAATGCACATTGGTGAAATCACCAACACAGACTGTTTTTAACCTTACATCCTTACATCTGTGTAAGCACTTGAATAGGAATTAAAACTGTCACTGCAGGGCATTAAGAGATATTTTTAAATTGTGTGTTAAGTCAGAGTCTTGATGCATTTCTAAAGGAAACACAGACCATTAGAAAATGCTCTCACTTTTCAGAGAATACAAGTAGCATATTCCCAATTCTGTCATTTGGCAGAAAGATGAAATATTTTTCTTCTTAAATAGCAAGGAAAACCTAAACATTTTTCTCAGAACAAAACAGGAAGAGACCATTGCAAATTTTGTTTCTATTAGAAAAGAGCTTGCAAGAATCAGATATCACATATTTTGAATGACTCTACAGTATTATAATATCCATATAAAATTTCCACTTTCCCAGTTCTTTGAAAAGCATTAATAAACATTATATACTTTGGGGGGGGGTGGGAAGCTGGTTCCAGAAACGTGCTTCATATAAAAGCACGTCATCTGCAATGTTCTATGATCTTGCCATCACAGTTAACTAAATGGGACACAGGCTTTAATCTATATTGGAATTTTATTTGATCACAACTGCTATTTATAGATAGCTAGTGAAGTTTTTGTACTTTACTATACAAATATCATTTATTTAAGGACAACATACAGAAATGTGTTTACTTAATATACTCATACTCCAATAGCTACCTTCTTTTAAACTTGCTGCAGTATTTTCCCTAAGAGAACAAGCATTCTCCTCCCCACCCTTCAGTCTCTGAAAGAGCTAATGTTTTTCCCTAACCATCTCCACATCCCACTGCCACATAATAGAACCCTGAGTGACTCAGTGAGTTCCTTCCCTACCAAAAGCAATCATGACATCACTGATGTCCCTATAGAAGCATTAGGAAAGAGTCTTAAAAAGATGGAGCTGCTAAATATTTAATCCTAATAGCTGCACTAGGCTAAAACAATTAGCAAATTTATTAGTCAGGGTTCAATCTACATGTCTATTTTTAAAGATAAATCTTTGTGAGAGTATAACTTATGTGTTCGTTACAAAGGTCAGGGTATGGAAGTAGTGGCAAAATAAGCTTTCTTCAGTAGAACGCAAGATCGTGAAACTCTAAAACATCTGCATAGATCAGAAACATTTTTCGAGCTACTAGTGAACTGGATCAAATTGGTGTGTTTTAATGAAAACAAATGGTTTGCATCAGTAACAAAAAGCATGACTAGAATCATCACTCATGAACATCTTTGTTATTCTCTCCCAGTTTAGACACTTATTAATGGTTTGACCTTTATAGTTGATGTTTTATTGTCCTAATATCTTATGACTCCAGAATATCATTATATTTAATAAACCAAATGAAATGAGGGGGGTTTTTGCCCACTGATCTAATATTAACATTATTTTTTGGTAAATATATCATTCTAACAAACTGTTAAATATAAAGATGGAACTATAAAGTCTTTTCAGTATAGCTGATACGAACAAATTAATCCCTTGCATCGCATCTTTTTTCACAAAAATGGGATCATGAGGGGCATCTATTGAAATAGCAGCATCATGCTATTGGGAGACCGATCCTCTAGACATGTAAGTAGGGACCCTGGCGATTGTATGTAGATCATATGTGCGTGTAACAATAGGGAGATTATTCGAAGTATACCGCTTTCAAATATTTTCCTTAGGATTTTCATTGTCCTAGAATCACAACTTTTGCATCTACAGGGACCTGAAGACAATGAGCTGTGCACAGGCTTATTGATCTAAGAAGAAACTTTGCTCAGGGTGTCCGTTATAACCCCATGGAGATAAGAAGTGTCCCTTTGAAATAGTTTCTTTAGTGACTAACACTGCACCTGGAATCAAAGGAGTTTCCTATTGACCCTGCCTGAGAGGATGACGCGGGCTGAATCAAAAAGTAGAAGGTATGAGGGAAGGCAGGCACATAGGAAGATGGCTACAGTCCCGGGAGCGCCTGCGCCTGAGAGGCAACCCTGTCCCAGACAACCAGTGATTTCTGCCCGAGACTCAACCTGGGAAAGGAGGGCGGGAGCTCATGGAGTTGGCGTCGCACACTGTTGACATGAAATTGTGCTTTTCAAAAATAGGGAAATGCAAGTTAAAGGATGATTTATCGGGTAAAAAACAAACATTAAACTCAAAAAATAAACGTCAAATTATGTAATTTATTTTTCTTCCTACAACAAAATGCTTTTTGGAAGGAGTATTCTAATGAGCCTCTTGACCAATAAATGAAATTGCATTTTACTGAGAAACAGAAAACGTAAGGTTTACTCTTCACTGCATCATTTAAATTGCAGGGCAAAAATAAAATGATTCATTTTCAAGTGTGTAGGACAGATAGCTGAAAGCTCTACTAAACATAAAAAATATAATATATTTGAATTATATTCACTGTCAAGGGAGTGTTGTCTGGAAGTTTCATATGTTAAATATGAGTTTAATTTGAGCATTTCCATTTTTCCAATTTAGGCTGAGATAAGTGCTCTTATGACAACTTATGTTAATGAAGCTAAACCCCAAAGAGTTTATTCAATGAACCGAGAAGCATCGAATATCTCCACGAGGGAGATGATGTCATAAGCGACACTGATTATTATTGCTTTCTCTGGTGTTGGAATTTTACTGGCTATTTGTCTAAGTGCATAATAATTTTTAGCATTCCTGAATTATTTATTATATGAATGTTGACTTCTACAGATACCTATTATGAGAAATTGCATAGGATTTCACAGCAATAATCTGAAATCACATTGGAAATTGATACACAAATGCTGATTTACATGGCTCCTAATACCTTATCTCTTGTTGCCTTTGAACATTCCATCTCTATAAGCAATATAATCTACTCAGAAGCCATAAAACCAGTGACAGCTGTAGAGTGGAGAGTCAGCCTATTTAAACCCCGATTTTACAATCAACGTTGTGTGCCCTCAGAATCAACCACAGAGATGCTAGATCACAAAGTCACGGTTCCCCTGATGCCCTGTGCAAGTGAGAACTTGACAAGTAAAGTAAGTTTTGCCAAGTGATAATATAATTTAACAATATGTATGTTATATTATACATATGTAAAATAAGACATAAGAACCTTAAAGTCCACCTAGTATAACTCTGTGGTAATTCTCCAATTTTGTTTTTAACAATAAGGAAATAGATGTCTTAAAGTAGAAGAGAACTTACTATCTTAAGGATGACTTTGGAGCATAAAAACAGGGTATTTGATATTTTAGACAAACAAGTAATAGCGGAGAGAAGCACTTAAATCTATTGGTATTCATTTTCTTAGTTTTATTTTGCATCTATATTTGCTCTCCACCTTACCCAACAAGCTTTCAACTTTTCCTTGAGAGACAAATCTAATAAATCTATTTTGGGTCAGAAAAGAGAACATAGGGCGCCTGGGTGGCTCAGTTGGTTAAGCAACTGCCTTCGGCTCAGGTCATGATCCTGGAGTCCCTGGATGGAGTCCCGCATTGGGCTCCCTGCTCGGCAGGGAGTCTGCTTCTCCCTCTGACCCTCCCCCCTCTCATGTGCTCTCTCTCATTCTCTCTCTCAAATAAATAAATAAAATCTTTAAAAAAGAAAAAAAGAAAAGAGAACATAATTTCCATTAGGAGAAAAAATGGGTTAGAGACAGGGAAATAGTTTTCAACAACGTTTCTTATTTTCTACTTTAGCTTCTAAAAAAAAAAAAAATAGCTCTTTTTTGTTACCTGCTTTTCCTCCAGAGAAGAGTGATCTTTAGCCACTTACAGATTTAAGGGTTAGGTGAAACCAATGCCTCCTCCCAAGGAAGAAGCCCGGAGCTGATTTTCCTGGAAGCTCAGTGATGGTGCTGTAGACTTCCTACTTTATGAGAGCGCAGTGAATCCTGACAGCTCCCTATAGGCCCCCTGGGTCTACAGAGCTTTCATCTCCTGCCTTGGTTTCTCTATGAGCCACTCATATGAACTGTTCCTTTCTGTACCAAGAACCTGCACTTGGGGAGTTTGGCCTCCCGGCTTGTTCAGGCAGAACTAACAAAAGTAAGACCATTTTGTAGATTTTGACAATTTTTAAACATCTAGCTGTGAATGCTTGAGCTGTAAAATTGAACGTGTTTGCATGCTTTGCACAGTGCAAATCAGAGCTGCTTCTCCAAATTATCATTAAGACACCAGGATTTTCTAGGGAACTGTATTCTTCTTAAAATCTGGATAGTTTATCTTTTGAGAGTTGATGGCTGCTTTTATTTAGTAAAAATAATTTCCTTTGTTCCATTTCTTTCTGTCACATTATTCAAGGTAATAAATACTCTGTGGCAGAAACTGTTCCTAAGGGAAGCCTGTTTAAACCCAATTGGGGAAATGTGAAACTTTTATATATTCAAAAGCTCTCTATCATCCAATGTCGTACTGTCTTGGCTGATTCCTGTGAATTATATGTTTCTTTATACCTAAAAAAAAAATGCTAGGCCCAAGTCTACTTGGGAGCATGTCACATCTTATGCATTGATTGGGAAATTTGAGCATTTTGCCAAACCTTGATATGTTTTTTAAATATCAGACTTAACAGAATGTAAATTTTCCCAGACAAGATGAAAATGTACAATTTCGTACTTCCTAAATTCCCTTAATTTGCAGCTTTTCTGGTCATTAATTATTCCTTGCTGACCTTTATGCTTTCACCCTGGGTGTAAATGGACAGTGAACTGAAAAATCCACTATTTCCACGACATAAATTTTTTTTTAAAGATTTTATTCATTTATTTAATTGACAGGGAGAGACAGTGAGAGAGGGAACACAAGCAGGGTGAGGGGCAGAGGGAGAAGCAGGCTTCCTGCAGAGCAGGGAGCCCGATGCGGGGCTTGATCCCAGGACCCTGAGATCATGACTTGAGCCGAAGGCAGACACTTAACCGACTGAGCCACCCAGGCGCCCCTCCACGACATAAATTAACTGCTCACATAGGAGTGAAGAATTCATAGATCATTATAAGGGTGCTTCTCTTTCACATCCCATGTGAATTGGTACTTTTGATCACAAAGTTGTAAATAACATATTCCAGAAATTAAAAGAAATACAAAATCAAATACTAGGCTGGGATAATCAGATCACCAACCAGTTAAAAGAATAAACATATGCATGTTTTATAGCAGTATAGAGATTAAAACTAAAAGCAAGTAAATGTCATTGAAAGGGGCCCTCCACTCTCTGAGTTAATTGCCTAGTATCTCCCTTAGTCTTGTTTTCACAAAATTTTGAAAATCACAAGGGTGAAATAAAGCATAATAGAGTGAGCACTACTAGAAGCAAAGCCCAAGACTAAGGATCTTTCAACCATTTGCAAATATAGAGTGACCTTATTCCCATTTTACAATTTTCCAGTGTGAATGTGAAGCTATTATTTGTAGTAGAAAAATTCACTTTATATCAATTTAGGATTTTATAGTTGCAAAGAACCTGAGAGATCGCCTAATCTAAGAGCAATTCTCCAATTCTATACAATAGTGTAAAAGAGGCAGAATATTGTACTCCTTAGGCTAACAGAATATATCATGTTATTCTTAGGTTCATGACTTATTAAAAAAATTATCTTTAAAGCTCAACATAAAGGCTCTAATCCTTTATTAAAGTAAACAAAATATTTCCAACATTCTGGAAATCAAAATGCATTGGTCAAAAATGAGGTATCCTATTCACTTGGAACATGTACAGCTAGTTATTTAGTTATTAGAAAATAACTAAAAATAAAATAAAGAAAGAAATAATGAAGGGCGGAATTTCTGAGCTTAAAACATATACTAAAGGTTAAATAATTTTACATTATGGTAACAACATACATATAGACAGATAAATGATTAATGGAATAGTACAGAAAATACAGAAATAGATTTTATAGAATGTAACATAGTTGAAAGGAGGAAATAAAAATAAAAATTTATTATATGAAATTGTTTTCAATAATTGAGGTCAGTGATATAATTACATGGAATATGTTCATTAACAAAAATTCAACCCAGTGAATTTTAAAGATCTAATTGGCTTTATTTATATATATATATATATTTTTTTTTTTTAAGATTTTCTTTATTTATTTGCTAGAGAGAGAAGGCATAGGCGAGAGAGAGTGAGCGAGAGTACAAGCAGGGGGAGCTGCAGGCAGAGGGAGAAGCAGGCTCCCTGCTGAGCAGGGAGCCTGATGCGGGACTCGATCCCAGGACCCTGGAATCATGACCTGAGGTGAAGGCAGCCGCTTAACCGACTGAGCCACCCAGGTGTCCCTCTAATTGGCTTTATTAATTGATTCATGAATTGGTCAGTATCCTGTCTAGCAAGTAGAGGGAAGCTCCAAATGGATACAGAACAGGAAGGGTTTTTAGAGATACAGAGGGAATGGATAAAAGGAAATTATTAGCAAAGAATCTACTGTTTTAGGCAAGGTCACACTCCTAAAAGGAACAGAAGAAGTCTCTCAGTAAATTTTCTAGTGCTGACTGGAAAATTCCCATATCGACTGGTTAAAGGTTACATTCTGGGGAGTTGAAACTACATTTAGGTTAGCTATTAAGTCTTGGTTTACTGACTTAGGGCTTTGACCTAAGTGATGCCAGTTTGGGCCTGGTTTTTTGTTGTTGTTGTCATTTTTTTAACAAAAGAAGAATATATAACTATCTCATACATTAAATTGAATCACAAAAGGATTAACAAATTTTAAATTAAATTATCATTCTAGTTATTATTGCTGTATAACAAATCACCTCTAAAGTTAAAGGCATAAAACTCCCCAATTTTGGGGGCTTCATCGGGAAGACTGGACAGCAGATTGTGGCTCATCAGGGATGGAATTATCTGGACATCTTTATGACCATGTCTGACTCTTGACTGAGACCTATTAACTCCGATGTGTGGCTTCTTCAGATGGCCTGAGTTTCCTTAGAGTATGGCAACCTCAGGGTGGTTGGACTTCTTACATGAAGGCTCAAAGCTAAAAATCAAGGGGTCCAGCATATAAGGCAGAATCTCCGTTGACTTCTATGACCTAGTCTCACAACTCACATAGCTACACTTTTACCATTTTTTATTTTGAAACAGTCACAAGCCTGCCCAAATTCAACAGGAAAGGATGTAGATTACCACTGTTTGATGGGAGGGTAGCAACACATGGCTTGGCAGGTATGTTGTGGTCATCTTTGGAACCTACAGTCTGAAGTGATATCGACAAGAGAAGTGGAAATGGGAGCAGGTATCTGTCATACTTTCGGAGTGTTAAAAACTGTAGAAAGACTAAAGCTCTCTGTGTGTGTGTGTTCAAAGATCCGTTAATTCTACTGCTAGAAATGTACTCAACTGAAATGCATTACCAAAAGACACGCAAGAGAATGTTCCTAGAAACCCTACTTTTAATAGTCCAAAACTAGATATTCCTTTTGAGAAACAGCTCTGGGTTGGTATTGGGTCTTTAGTAAAGAACGAACACTTATCCTTAGAACACCAAATGACATGAAACCTGTGTTACCCATACTGAACTGGGAGTTGTCAGATCCATTAATCCATAAGGTTGGTCATGTGCAGGTGCAGCCCAACAAAATAGAAATGGTATATATGGGGGGGACACCTGGGTGGCTCAGTCGTTAAGCGTCTGCCTTCAGCTCAGGTCATGATCTCAGGTCCTGGGATCGAGCTCCGCATCAGGCTCCCGGCTCGGCGGGAAGCCTGCTTCTCCCTCTCCCACTCCCCCCTGCTTGTGTTCCCTCCCTTGCTGTGTCTCTGTCAAATAAATAAATAAATAAATAAATAGAAATGGTATATATGGGATGTGTGGGTCTGAAAGGTACAAGTAATTGGCATGAGTAGGTCGCTCAGATTCCTGTGATACTCTCACTGCATTGCTTTCAACCCACATCTGTGGCCTCATGGGAGTTCTCTAAGAGCAGTGTGGGAAACTATGACTTGGTTTACAACTGCCTTTGCCATATAAATAAGATGGCACCAGCTTAAAGTGTTGTACTACTGACTTATATCCCAACTCAAGGGTGATCCCAAAAAACAATAGCAGAGGGAACCCCCACTTAGCCTGAGAGAGAGATTTTGAGTATAAATCTGGAAGTAATTTTTGCCTGGAAAAAAAAATGATCAAAATCGTGTTATGCTTATTCATAAGCATTTGATAACTAAACAATATCCATTGCTGAGTAGGCTCTCAATAAGGAACATCCAGTCAGTCAGCCCCATTCAGTGGGCCATACACAAAATAGCAATGCAGCAGAAAAGATGTTATGAATGGGCTCAACAGCATGCACTTCTCACCAAAGCTGATTCATCTCCTACCCCTGCTGAGTATGTAGCCTGCTGAAAGCAGAGGTCAAAACCTGCCATTATTTCCCAGGGGGACCAGCCAACTGCCCTAGGTCAGCTTGCTCACTTCGAAAACTTGTTTTCGGGGGGCAGCAGTAATATGTCCTCCCTAGAAAAACACCTATACTGGGCACAGATTTGCTTTCGCTGCCTTCCATGTTTCTGCCACCATGATCACTCATTGATTTATGGAATGCTTTATTTACCATCATAATGTACTACATGAATATTGCTTCTACACAAGAAATGTGGTAAAGGTTTTAAGACCAGGGAATTTATTGATCTTACCTAATATCTCATTGCCCAAAGACAAGCGACCTGATAGAAAAATGGAATACATTTCTCAAAACTGTGAGAGTGCCAGCTAAAAGAAAACACTGCAGAATTGGAGTGCTGTCCTACTGGATGCAAAATACACTTTGAGTCATCAAGCACTTTATGGTACACTTTCTCCCATAGGCAGAGCACCAAGGTCTTTGAACCAATGCCTGGAAGTAGGAGGGGCTCCTATCACAATTGGACCTCTTAATTCACTTCAAGCATTCTAGATTCCGATCCCTGTAACCATGAACACTGCTGGTTCAAAAGTCCTAGTTCTCCCGGGAAGAAGGCTTTCACTAGGGTGTCATAACAATGTTTCCATTACACTGGAAACTGAGACAACCGTTTTGGACTCCCCTTGCTACACGACCAGCAGGCTAAGAGGAAAATGAACTATTGTGAGGTTAGAGTAATTAATACTGTGAGTAATTCTATTCCCAGGGAGAAATAAGGTTGCCGCTACACAATGGGACAAGAAGGAAGATTATGTCTGAAACACAAAATACTCTTCAGGACAACTCTACTACTTCTAGTCTGCTAGGGAAATTTAATGGAAGACTGTAGAAGTTACATAAAGGCAGGAGTACTGAGGACTCCGAACTTCAGGGTCCCACTTCCAGGTAAAGAACACAGCCCTTCCCATCAAGATAAACTGGCTTCTTACTATATTCAAAATTGGAAGTTCCTGTAGAAGACTGAGTGGTGAGAAGGAAGAAGCCATTGTATGTCTTCCAGACCTCTCTGTTTCTGGTGGTTCTTTAGAAGTTGTTTCGTCTTTTTCATGGGGTCCAGTTCCCACTAAGCAATATCTGTGGTAGATGCACTTTCTGCTCTCGAATTACGATGCTACTCTTTGTTGCTCTATCTTGATAGATTATGGGGGTTTTCCTACTAATGCTAATCTCTGAATTGATACGCTATTCACTGTTTGGCTTTTAAGGTCTCTTAACATTCTGGAACTAGTTCCCCATATTAAATTTCACCTATTAAAGTATCTGGCATGAACTCTGTTTTCCTTTCTAAAACTTGACAGGTAAAGAATTAGAGGTAACAGAGCTCTTAGGTTCCTTACATTCTTCAACTTTATGCAGTGCCTTGAAGTTGGTATCTGCTGTCTCTTAATATGATCAGTACTTTTTCACGTTTTTGTAAATGTTCCTTTTGTGTTTGTTGGCTTTGTAGGGGATACAGAAGGGGCAGCAAGGTGAGTGGTAGGAATCAGAAACCATAACCTAACTTCAAATGCAGCCTTTAAAAGTGATTATAAAGACTGCAGTGACACAGAAAAGTGCATAAGATATAATGCTTAGTGGAATGAAAAAATAATCAAAAAATTAAACATGCAGACAGTATAACTCCAACTAAAGAACTGGAATCATTTAATAATGCCCTATACTCAGGAAAAAAATCTAAGTGCAGATATACCAAAATACCTTAGCAGTGGAATTATGGATTTTATTTGGTACTTTGATTGCTTTTCAAATTCTTTTCTAGTGACTGTATTACTTTTATAAAATATTCGTATCAAAATACAATGATAAAGGCATTCAGCTTTTCAATATTTTCAAATATATAATATACCTGAATTTATTTTCATAAGTATCTTTGCTCTATTATTTTAATTTTCTTTAAAAAGAACATAAATTACAGGCATGTCTAGTCACATTGGTTAAAAAAATTCATGTGAAATACTTTATTTTCACAAAATTTGAATAAATTCTCAAAAAATTCTAAAATATTACTAAAGTTGTTATTAATAGCATATGTTATTAGGATTTTATTTCAGTAATAACTATGCCTATTGCCTTCTGAAACATATTTAAGCTTGGAGAATTTTATCTATAGACACTATGGTTCATAAAAAAAATCAAAATTTCAGTTATGTTTTTATAAAAGGGAAATTGGAGGGGGAGATGAACCATGAGAGACTATGGACTCTGAGAAACAAACTGAGGGTTCTAGAGGGGAGGGTGGTGGGGGATGGGTTAGCCTGGTGATGGGTATTAAAGAGGGCACGTTCTGCATGGAGCACTGGGTGTTATACGCAAACAATGACTCATGAAACACTGCATCAAAAACTAATGATGTAATGTATGGTGACTAACATAACATAATAAAAAAAATAAATTAAAAAAAAGGATATCTTTTATTAGACAAGACTAAAAACAAATCTGTGGCATTGGGAATGACCTCTTCCCCTCAAGTAGCATTTGTAGCATTTTAGAGTTTCACAATATAAAAATACACAATATAATTGCCTTTGTTTCAAATAAATTCAATGTAAATTTCATAATATAGTTTGAGTAATGCACTGTTAATTAGAACAATTATAAGTAGTTATTCTTTATTTTAATCTGAATATACATTCGCTGTACAGAAAGCACAATGATTTACCTTGTGGTAACATTTTTCCAAATACTTAGAGCAAATAAAAAGGGCAGGTTTTGTTTTTTAAAGTTAAATATCTACAAAGAAACTAATACTATAATATATTCCTATACCACTCAAAAAAATGCCCAATCAATACAAATATTCCACTTTGTAGAGATTTCATTCAGCCAAATTGGAATGCAAAGCCTAGCCTAAAGTTCAGAGTAAATATTAATATAGCTATAAAGTGATAAATGATAGAAACAGAACATGGCCCCATTTGCTTGTTGGCATTTGGTAAGAAACAGAATAACCTAAGAGTCATTACTTATAGTTCTTTTCCCCATCTTATACACACACACACACACATACACACACACACAACACATACCCCACACATAAGTAAAGCTAGAAGAATTTCATTGTATTAATTTATAAAACTCACCATTTTAAAATTAAAATTACATTTCATTATTTATTTATTTATTTAATTACATTTTAATTCCAGTGTAGTTAACTTATAGTACTATATTAGTCAGGTGTACAATATAGTGAGTTAACAATTCCATATTTTACTCAGTGCTCATTAAGGTAAGTGTACTCTTAATCCCCTTCACCTATTTCACCAATTCCCCTACCCTCCTCCCCTCTGGTAACCCTCTGTTTGTTCTCTATATTCAAAGGTCTGTGTCTCTTTTTTTTTGCCTTTGTTCATTTGTTTTGTTTCTTAAATTCCACATATGAGTGAAATCATATGGCATTTGTCTTTCTCTGACTGACTTATTTGACTTAGCATTTTACTCTCTAGATTCATCCCTGTTGTTGCAAATGGCAAGATTTCATTCTTTTTTATGGCTGAATAATATTCCATTATATATATACATATATCCATTATATATATCCTTTTTCTCTATCCATTCATCTATTGATTGACACTTAAGCTGCTTCCATAATTTGGCTATTATAAATACTGCTTCAATAAATATAGGAGTGCTGGGACTCCTGGGTGGCTCAGTCATTAAGCATCTGCCTTCGGCTCAGGTCATGATCCCAGGGTCCTGGGATCAAGACCCACATTGGGCTCCCTGCTCAGTGGAAATCCTGCTTCTCCCTCTCCCACTCCCCCTCCATGTGTTCCCTCTCTCGCTGCCTCTCTCTCTGTCAAATAAATAAATAAAAATCTTTAAAAAAAATAAATAAACCTGGGGTGCATATATCCCTTCAAATTAGTATCTTCATATTCTTTGGGTAAATACCCAGTAATGCAATTACTGGATCATAGGGTAGTTCTATTTTTAAGTTTTTGAGGAATCTCCATACTGTTTTCCACAGTGGCTGCACCAGTTTGCATTCCCACCAACAGTGCATGAGGGTTTCTTTTTCTCCACATCTTCACCAACACTTGTTGTTTCTTGAGTTTTTTATTTTAACCATTCTGACAGGTGGGAGGTGATCTCTCATTGTGTTTTTGATTTACATTTCCTTGATGAGGAGTGATGTTGAGCCTCTTTTCATGTGTCAGTTCGCCATCTGCATGTCTTCATTGGAGAAATGTCTGTTCTTGTCTTCTGCCTATTTTGTACCTGAATTATTTGTATTTTTGGTATTGGGTTGTATCAGTTATTTATGTATTTGGGATACCAACCCTTTATTGGCTGTGTCATTTGCAAATATCTTCTACCATACAGTAGGCTATTTTTTAGTTTTGTTGATTGTTTCCTTCACTGTGCAGCAGCTTTTTATTTTGATGTAGTCCCAATAGTTTATTTTTGCTTTTGTTCCTGAAAATTGAAGTTAAATTTTAAATTATCTTTCTGAGAACTGCATTTTCTGAAACTATTTTAGTTGACTTGAACAGTTTAAGATTTTGACTTTTTTGAACACTTTTTCAACCCAGAGGATTTTATATAAATCAAATCTAGATTGAAAACAGCATTAAACACACACTGTTGGGGAAAAGGATTGTTGAAGAAATATAATGCCAAGATAAAGACAATGAATATCCTTATTAGGTGCATAGTAAGTAGTAATTGCCAATATCTTGTGATTTATATAGATATTGCTTCTTTTCTTTTGGTCTTGTGTGTTTATTTTTTACTTTGCATTTATTTTTATAATTTTTTGGCTATTAAAAATAATCAGTATCTTGAACCTTATATTAGAATCTGAGCTGACTGCCTGGAGTATATACTGGTATATTTTTGCTGTGTTTATGGCTAGTTGAGTATTTTTCAAATATAATTTTCCAGAAACAAAATATATTTCAAATTGAAAAAATACGCTCAGTGTTTACATATAAGTGAATTAACATTTTGCTGTCTATTGCTGAATAACAAACCACTCCCAAAATTAGTGAGATAAAACAGCAACTGTTTGTCAGAAACTCAGGTAAGGCACTGTGAGACAGTTTCTCTCTTTTCCATGGTGTTTGGGACCCAGGTAAAGGAGTAATAGACTTCATCTCATATTAACATCTGTGGGTTGTTTTTTTTTTTTAATCTCTATAGATAGTTCTTAAGATCACATGGCTTTGGGATTTACTGTTCTAGGTTCAAACTCCAAACAAACTAAAAAAAAAAAAAATCACGGATTATATTTTACAAAGCATTTCTTTTGAGGCAACTTAATTTGCTATCTAAATGATATCCATAGATTCATGAATAAGCCTTTGCCAACAAAAACAATAACATACAGATGATAAATCTTTCAGAATGGAAAATGAGGACGGATGTTAACTTCCGCACTCACCACCCAGATCAAACTGGCAATTACCAAACAGCTGTCTCAGCACACTACAGGTTTTCGGAGGGAAGACTTCTGTATGTATGTGTATGTGTTTGAGCAAATATTTATTCCTGGCAATTTACTTTAATTGCAACTGCTTATTCCCAATAAGTGGTTGTTTCAATTTAAAGGTGGAGGGTCTGTAGGAATGAAGAGTGTCAGACCCTGAGAAGGTAACAACGGAAATATAAAGTATTCTTAGCATTGAATAATGACGATCTAATGAAAGATACTAATGACAAGGTTGTCCACAATTGTTTGATGATCATTAACAAATCACACTATCTTCCCTTTCTCTCTGTAGCTATCAGTCTCCTGAAGCAAACTACATGGTAAATTCTTTTGACAAAAGGCAATTCCTTTTCTCCATTTCCTCCTTAACTCTATAATGAAATCCTAATGAGTAGTAAAGGTTTCTGTGAGTGGTACAATAATCATCCATTGTATTACTGATTGAAAAGAACTTGCTGCATATTCAGAGAGATATAAAGGACCTGATTTTCAAACAAATAGTTTTGATAGGCAGATTCAGGACAAATCTAAATTGTATTTAATTATGCTACTGTGCAGTGTTCCTATAACAGTTTTTCACATGTCAAGTTAATATCTGTAATATCTTTAAGAACTACTTTAATGTGTAGAGTTTATTTCCTGATTAGCTACATCCATTTTAATACTATTTCTACATATCAGTACTCTGGGAATAATGACATAATGGTAGTCTAGGAAGTCAAAATATTGTCTTAGATAAAACCTTTAGGGATAATGTTTTGAAATATGTATGCCTATAGGGAAGGGGGGGTCTTCTGACATTAACTTGATGGCCTTTCTAAAAATGAAAATCTTTTTGTTTTCACACACTCTCGATTGCCTACAGCTTTAAACCCCATTTTGCAAAGTTAACATATACATATTATGAAAAATGTGCTGTGTCAAGTGTGTTTGTTATGGTATCTCCAACCTAATGAATGACTTGCTGTAGCCAAGAGCTTGAGGCCTCTTACCTGAACACTTGTACATATATTTCATCATGTGTGCTCACTGTACCTTTACAATGTTAACAGAGAAAAATATGAATACATCCAAAAAGTTTTACCCAGAAGAGAAAACAAAAGTGATTTTTAAAAGTTAGATTTCAAAATAAACTCAGCTGAGAAATTATGGCCACATAGCACATAGCTAACAGTTCACTGGAAAATTTTGACCTTCTTGCATTCTGTCTTTGCAGTTCAGTAGCCTCAAAAATATAATGTCCTTGAATTTTCACCTTTTGGTATTATTTTCATCTTTCATTAGTTTTTCTTTAATACATCTCTTACATCTAACTAAATATATCCTTGAGTCTCTCTTAGCCCAGCTTGGAAAGCTACCTCCCCTCCGCCCGCCCCCAGACAATCACAAAATTTAACAAGGAAAACAAAACAGGACAAGTAACCTAACAAAAGATCTTTGAATTGGACCACTTGCTATTTCACATTTCTTATTTTCTTTAATTTACAAAATAGATGCAAGATAGATGTTCATTAGCCATTTGTATTTTCACATCTCTGAATTATCTTTTCATGTATTTTTCTTTGGGTAGTTTCTTTTGACAATTTATAACACAGTTGATTGGGTTCCACCTTTCTTAATTACAATCATATTCTAGTACTGGCTGCAGGGGATGATCGCCTCATCACCTTGATCGTACTTCAGTATTTCTATAGTTTATATAGATTATATTTGAGTTTAGCTATCAATATAATTTATTGATACTATTTTAGCTTGATTTTGTGATTAGTCTATCATATTGAAACCATAGGTCATTCACTTAAAGTTTTAAATGGCATATCTTCTATGATTACCCTGATTTGTTTCCACAATTGACAAACCCTTAGGTCAAGTGATAGAATTGAGGTAGAAAAAAATAAATTTCTTTCCAAAATCATTTATTCTAAATTGCCTCATCAACTTTGCATACTTGGGTGGACATAAACGTAATATACAGGAACAAATACTGTAAGGCACCCTTTGATTGTGGAAATAATTATGCCCTGTGTAACTATTAAGAAAGAAGCCAAAATGAGCCATTTCAAGTTGGTCTTGGATTTCCAAAAGATAAAACTCACTATACAAATACATGAATTATCAAATACTCCTAAAAGGATAGGTTAATCATTGGTAAAATATTACTTCTAAATGCGTGGCTGAGAATTGTAGAAATACTGAAGTACGATCAAGGTGATGAGGCTATAATCCCCTGCAGCCCATACTAGAATATGATTGTAATTAAAAAAGGTGGAACCCAATCAACTGTGTTATAAATTGTCAAAAGAAAGTACCCAAAGAAAAATACATGAAAAGATAATTCAGAGATGTGAAAATACAAATGGCTAATGAAAAAAGTTGCAAGTTCAGCTAGCAACTTAACAAAATAATAATGAGATATCATTTTTACCTATCAAATTATCAAAGATTGTGCATACAATAATACCAAATGTTTGCAAATGTTTAACAGTGTCTCATACATTTCTGGTGGAATGTAAATTTTTACCTATTCTAGAATGCAGTTAGTAAACATATTACTAACTCTTAAGTATATTCATAATATTTTAAGTCCACTTTTAAGAAGTTATTCCATAAGGAGTATCCCAGACATATACATAATTATATACAAAGTTGTTCATTGCAATTGTTAATAATAAAAAGTTATAAATAACCTGTATATCAAAAAACAGGACACTGATTAAATGTATTTTCTGATACGATGGATTATTAGTCATCTTTAATTATGTTCTTAGAGAACTTAATGACATGTTAAGTAAGAAAAACAATGTATAAATATTTTTGTTTCATATATCTATTGCATCGAAAAACAAAAAATTAGAAATGCCAAATTGTTAAAGGTTATTTTTATGTTCTGAAATTGTGGTTGATTTGTGCTTATTAATAACATATATAAATGATTAGGCAATAATTATTTACCTTTATTTAGTAATCTTTTCAAATAGGTTTTCAAACTTCATGTAGATCACTGTGAGTTGCTTTTTGAAAAATTAACGATGTTATTGTGATTCAATCATGTTGTTTTATGTAACTGGAGTTCATCTCTTTTTACTGGGCACACCAGTTGGTTTTTGCTATATAAAAAACCATCCCAAACTTAGTAGCTTAAAAGAGCCATCACATTTAGCTCACAATTCCATGGGTCAACAGCTTAGGCTGAGCTCAAGTGGGCAGTATTTATTCTGGTTTCCCTGTGCGCAGAAATGCAGCGGTGATTGGCTCATAGCTTTATTTAGAGATTGGTTGTTCTAGGACAGCATCCCTTATGTGTCTGATGGTAGGTGCTGGCTGTCAGCTCAAGTGATGGAGTTAACTGGAACACTTATCTCCAACAGATTGGCCTGGCCTTATACATATAGCGGGAGCTTCAGTGTGTCCATGAGCAACAGATTCCGATGAAAAAGCACTTTTAAAGTTTCTGCTTGCATCACATCGGCTATAGTCTCATTGTCCAAAGCACATGGCTAAGCCCAGAGTCAGCATGCAAAGGTACTAATTAAGGACATAAATTTAGGGAAGAGTAAACAAAATGAGGGACCATGACTGCTGAAATGTACCATACTCTTCTATGTTATTTCAAATATACAACAGTTCACTTACCCATTATCCTGTTGACAGATATTTAGATCGTTTCTGGGTTTTGTTTTTAACAACAGTATTATTATGAATGCTTTTGTATACATCTCCTGTTCATAGGTGCAGGTTTTCTTAGATATATAACCAGGAGTGGATTTGGTAGGGAAGTATGTGGCCAATTGTATAAGGTAATGCCATTTTTTTTCCCATTAAGGCTATTGCAATTATACTCTCACTGGCAATGCAGAGGAGTTGTAGGGATTAGAGAAATCAAGCATTAACAGCAACAGCTAACACATAGAGCTTTCTGTATAACAGATGTCGTTCCAAGTCCTTGACATACTGACTCACTTAATCCTCACAATATCCCTATGAGATGAATACTATTTTCATCCCCATTTTACAAATAAGGAAACTGAGGCAAAGGTTAAGTATTTTGTACAAGATCACCCAGTTAGTACATGGTGAAACCAGGGTTCAAACCCAAGCAGTCTCGTCCCAGAAGCTGTGTTCTTAATCTTCCCTCTACCTCTTAATTCTGCTAAACATTCAAGAAGGTAGTGAAAGCAATTGTGGAGGTCAATACACCCACCAGATTAACATGTAATGGAAGTTTGTTTATTTGGGGCTGACCTATTTAATAACATCTCAGAGGTCTTTATACCTTAACTGCCAAAGAGCACAGTAATTGAAAGAAAAATGTGATCATGCCAAAAAATTTTTTCCGTAGTTTTGAGACAAAAATGATTTTCCAGAGAATGTGTTTTGGGTTTTTTTTTGTTGCTTTTTTTCTTTTATTATGTTATGTTAATCACCATATATTAAATCATTAGTTTTTGATGTAGTGTGCCATGATTCATTGTTTGCATATAACACCCAGTGGTCCATTCAATACGTGCCCTCTTTAATACCCATCCCCAGGCTAACCCATGCCCCACCATCCTCCCCTCTAGAACTCTCAGTTTGTTTCTCAGAGTCCATAGTCTCTCATGGTTCGTCTCCCCCTCCGATTTCCCCCACCTTCATTTATCCCTTCCTGCTATCTTCTTCTTTTTTTTTTTAACATATAATGTATTATTTGTTTCAGAGGTACAGGTCTGTGATCCAACAGTCTTACACATTCACAGCGCTCACCATAGCACATACCATCCCCAATGTCTATCATCCAGCCACCCCATCCCTCCCACCCCCCACCACTCCAAAAACCCTCAGTTTCTTTCCTGAGATTAAGAATTCCTCATATCAGTGAGATCATATGATACATATCTTTCTATGATTGACTTATTTCGCTCAGCGTAATACCCTCCAGTTCTATCCACGTCATTGCCGATGGCAACATTTTATTCCTTTTGATGGCTGTATAATATTCCATTATATATATATACACCACTTCTTCTTTATCCATTCATCTGTCAATGGACATCATGGCTCTTTCCATACTTTGGCTATTGTGGACATTGCTGCTATAAACACTGGGGTGCACATACCCCTTCGGATCCCTACATTTGTATCTTTGGGGTAAATACCCAGTAGTGCAATTGCTGGGTCATACGGTAGCTCTATTTTCAACTTTTGGAGGAACCTCCATACTGTTTTCCAGAGTGGCTGAACCAGCTTGCATTCCCAACAGTGTAGGAGGGTCCGCATCCCCACCAACATCTGTCGTTTCCTGACTTGTTAATATTAGCCATTCTGACTGGTGTGAGGTGGTATGTCATTGAGGTTTTGATTTGGATTTTCCTGATGCCGAGCGATGTTGAGCACTTTTTCATGTGTCTGTTGGCCATTTGGATGTCTTCTTTGGAAAAATGTCTGTTCATGTCTTATGCCCATTTCTTGATTGGATCATTTGTTCTTTGGGTGTTGAGTTTGATAAGTTCTTTATAGATTTTCGATACCAGCCCTTTATCTGATATGTCATTTGCAAATATCTTCTCCCATTCTGTCAGTTGTCTTCTGGTTTTGTTGACTATTTCTTTTGCTGTGCAAAAGCTTTTTATCTTGATGAA